>NC_133449.1:140560580-140888749 GCF_048565385.1 Saimiri boliviensis | reverse complement strand
TGGGTGCCCGGCGTGTCTGCGTGGGGGCTGTCTTTCTGTGAATGGGTGCACGTGCCTGTGGTATTGGCACACGTGTGTGGCGTGTGTTCATGTGTGCCTGCCTGTGCTGTGTGTGGTGAGGAGAAAGGCCCCCTCATCTGAGGTCACTGAGGATCTGAAGCCGGCCAGGTCTGCTGTCTCAGTCACAGCCGGTGTGGCCACCTCTGGGCATGGTTGATTCTCAAATAAGATAAAAAGCCAGACCCTGCAGGAAGACAGCCTGATCCAGACGGGGTGCAGATGTTCTAAGATGAAATAACCTTTCTTTAGGAGGAAAGACACGAAGACGGTAGGTTTGTAACCAGGTTAAAAAAAGCAGCACCCATCCGGACATGTGGAGAGCTGTTCCCTTTTAAAACATCCTGTGAGTAACCCCCACCCCCACCGCCTGCAGTGTCTTTTGAGGCACCTCCTGGGACAGTCTCTCCATATGAAGGGCAGGTCGGAGGACTGTGCATTCAGGGCTGGGGACCAAGCTCCCCAGAGCAACGCTTGGGCCTGGGCTGTGTACTAGCCGTGTGCTCAGGACAGCCAGGGAGGAGGCCATGGGCTGTTGGAGTGTAGGGGAGAGCACCAGCTCTAGGTGTGTGCCCGAAAGGCCGTGGCAGTGGGGCTGGGGTCTGCCCGGAACCTCTGTAGCCTCTGGACCGGTTTCCCTGCTCCCAGTTGGCCTGTGTGGCCAGTGTGACTGAAATGGGAGATGGGGACTCTGTGACCCGATGGAGATGGCGCCCTCCAGGCAGATCAGGACCTGGGAGCAGCCAGCAGATTCACCCCCATTCATCTGCCTGGAGCTCGCTGCCTTGGACTCTGTGTTGGGAGCTGTCCTGGTGCTAACCCAGGCCTCAGTGGATGAGGTCATGGGCAGCACAGCCCTGGACGGTGGAATTGATGTTGTGGACGTGTGGGCTGGGAGCCCAGAGAGGGATGTGGGGAGGAGGTTCAGACTGAGCTGGGTAGGAGCCGGCTGATGGGGAGAGGCTAGAGGAGGCAGGGGCACTCAGAGTGTCAGAGTAGCAGATGCCAGGGAAGCCACACAGGGCATGGGCAAGAACACGTCAGTGCTGCTGCCAATATTGATCCTGTGTGAGCCCCCACATCATTTTGGGATGGCACTGATGGGTCCAAACACAGGGTCTCGTGGGTAACCCTGTGATGAGGGGAGCCAGGCTAACCACTGAATGCAGTATTGTCAATAAGAAAGAAAAAAGCAGGTAACAACACAAACCATATGCTCCACCTGTGCCAGGCAGGGTCCTGGGCCCGGGCTGCCCTCGTGGTGAGCCTGGTGTGCAGACACTGAACGTTCCTCTTAAGTGTGGGAGGGCCTCTGAGAGTCAGGCACCTTTTTTTTTTTTTGACAATAAAAAAAAAAGTTTGCACGTAGAAAACGCTGGAGGGATAGATATGGGGAGATGACTGTGCTCGTCAGGCATGTTTTTACGCTGTATCTGCATTGTCTAATATTTCAACAGGGAACGCGGCTGATTCCTGCACGTATATGGGGTGGTGGGAATCTCATTTCCTGTGTCTGGCCCTGCAGGGTAAGCTGGGAGGGGAAGCCTCAGAAAGACAGCTCTGAGGCCGGGCATGGTGGCTCACGCCTGTAATCCCAGCACTTTGGGAGGCTGAGGCGGGCAGATCAAGGGGTCAGGAATTTGAGAACAGCCTGGACAACATGGTGAAACCACGTCTCTACTAAAAATACAAAATTTAGCTGGGTGTGGTGGCGGGTGCCTATAATCCCAGCTACTCGGGAGGCTGAGGCAGAAGAATTGCTTGAACCTGGGAGGCAGAGGTTGCAGAGCTGAGATTGTGCCACTGCACTCCAGCCTGGGTGACAGAGCAAGGCTCTGTCTCAAAGAAAAAAAAAAAGACAGCTGCAACCTGCCTGGGGCCCTTGCTTTGTATCGGGGGCTCCTGCAGGCTGGTCCCTGAGCTGGGCAGGCAGCATCTGGAGACCATTGCTGCAGGAAAACTTGCGTTTTCTCCTATGGTTTCTCTCCATTAGAGCAGGCTGTGGTCAGGGCCGTCAGCCATGCGACACCAAGGTGGCCCAGGGCTGTGGCTGGGGACCCCAGTGGGTCGATTAAAACCACCCTGGGCTTCAGCGACTCACATTTCCAAACTCCGTGACCTTTATTTGCCGGCTGCATCTTTTGCTTGGAAGCCATCTGTTACTTTGCGAGGGTGCCACCATGGGATGGCTGAGGGCTGAACTGGGGTGTTGCTGGTTTAAACCCTGTACCCCCTCAGACAGCCTGGGTGGCCTCAGGCCTCAGGCCACACTGCAGACTAGCAAGCCTCCGGGCGGCAGCAGGGAGCATTCAGGTGAGGTCAAGGTAGGAAGTCAGCCTTGGTCTGGGGAGAAGCGCCCCAGGGCCGGTGGCCCACAGAAGGAGTGGGAGCAAGGACCTGCTGGAGACGCCTGGGCACCCACATCCTTTGCCTGAATTTCTCATCTTTTCCCATGAAAGTGGTTGGGAGCTGAGGGTGTGTCCTCTCTGCAGCCTGGGAAGCTGGGCTGGGGAGGACACAGGGCCGAGAAGGCCGAGGCTGGTCTCTAGAGAGAGGGACTGGCCTCTGCCCACTGGTTCCCAAGCTATCCTGACCTGGCTTCAGGGAGGAGGCCCAGAGGCCAGGGAGGCAGAAGCAGATGCCCACCCCCGCCCCCCCAGCCCCGGCAGGCCTCGCTGTCCCTGACCCAGTCCTCACCAATTTTTTTTATTTGCTTTCTTTTTTTCTTTCTTTTTCTTTCTTTCTTTCTTTCTTTCTTTTTTCTTTTTTTTCTAAGACAGAGTCTATCTCTGGTGCCAGGCTGGAGTGCAGTGGTGTGATCTCGGCTCACTGCAACCTCCGCCTCCCGGGTTCAAGCGATTCTCCTGCCTTAGCCTCCCAAGTAGCTGAGACTACAGGCGCAGGCCACCACGCCCGGCTAATTTTTGTGTTTTTAGTAGAGACGGGGTTTCACCATGTTGGCCAGGATGGTCTGGATCTCTTGACCTCGTAATCTGCCCGCCTCTAGCTCTCAATGTGCTGGGATTACAGGCGAGAGCCACCGCGCCCGGCCTCGTGGCTCACCTCTTTAGGCGACCTCCCAGGACGGCCGAAGTGTGTCCCCTTGGCCCGTGGCCCCCCAGCTCCGTGCGGGCCTCAGCCGGGCCGTCGCACCCGGTGCAATCCCGCCGTCCGACCGCGGGGGGGCGCCGCCGGCCGCGTTCCTCCTCCCGGGCCGAGGCTGCCCGGTGCTGCCTCCCGCGCCTGGGTCTTCAGCCTCCTAGTCCTGGCGGCGGCGGCCCCTCTGACCCCAGGATCGTCTTCTAGAATCCTGGTTGCTGAGGCTGAGCCGGAGCGCACGGTCTTCCCGCCCCCTTCACCTTCGCCCCCTCAGTCTTGACTCCCCTACCCTCACCCCACACCCTCGTGGCTTCTGGCGAGGTCCGCGCCCTATTTTTAGGCAGAAATTGGCAAAAAGGGGTGGGCTGGGAGGTGGTTTCTGTCTCCGAAACCCCGCCTCTTCCTAGGCTCCCTCCAACGGGCCGGGTGGTCGGGAAGGTGGTGGGTTAGGGGTGGAATGAAGTCCAAGGCGGATCGGGGACCCTCCCACGGAGCCCTGGCCTGCCCCCTCGGCCTCAGGGGGCTGGTGTGGACCGTGCCCTGCGCTCCCCTCCGCGGCCCGATTCAGCTCTCGGCAATTGGATGGCGGCACTGCGAACGGTCCTTCCAGCTCCAGACCAGCGCGGTGCCTGCACACGGGAGGCGCCCACTAAATGCTTGTTGATGGAGGCGGCGAGTACCCGAAACCAGCGGCGCCTGGAGATGGGATGCGAGAGGTCCGGGCAGGGTGCAGGGATCTGGTGCTGAGCTGGGGTCCGTGCGCCCCTCGCGTCCCGAGGGTCTGCCTGGGCCCGAACCCGCGCAGCTCGGAGTCTCCAGCCTGGAGTGGGTCCCTGGGCCCGGGATACGCACAGCCGGGGAGGGCGCGCCCGACCCGACCCAAGAGCTGCCAGTTGCGGGTCCCCGGGGAATTCGAATCAGCCTCCGCCCGCACCTCTGAGGGGCTTCCCTGCCTCGGGCCCCTCCCCAGCCCCGCCCCCCGCCCCCGCCCCGGCCGCTCCCCACCCCCTGCAGTCCCCGCGCGGCGGCCGCCCGAGCCACGTGTGCCCGCGCCCGGGAGGCGTGCAGGGAAGCGCGGCCACGCCTGGGCCGGCCACCATTTCCCGGGCGCCGCGGCGGCGCCGACTCGCGGGCAGCGGCCCCTTCGTGCTCCCAGCCGGGCCCCCAGCGCCGGGAGCATGAGCGCGGGCTCGGAGCGCGCGGCGGCGGCGGCGGCGGCGGCCCCCGGGGGCCTGCCCGCGCCCTGCGCCTCGAAGGTGGAGCTGCGGCTCAGCTGCCGGCACCTGCTGGACCGGGACCCGCTCACCAAGTCCGACCCCAGCGTGGTGCTGCTGCAGCAGGCGCAGGGCCAGTGGGTGCAGGTAGGGCCGGGGGCTCAGGAGCGGGAGGGCCACGGGCCGGGGCGCGCGCCGAGCTGGAGACGCCGAGATCCAAGCGGGCGCGCCAGGGCCAGTGGGGCGCGAGGCGGGGACCCCCGGAGCTGGGGCTCAGCTCGGGGTCAGGGTCTGGGTCACCAGATCTGGGGGGAGAAGTCCAGAGCTGTGGGAGGGGCTGGGCTGGAGGAGGCGGCGAGGGGGTCAGAAGGCGGGGGGAGTGCCTCGCAGGGAGGGGTGCACCCCAGGTTCGGGGAGACCCCGGGCCCGAGTGAAGCGTCGGGGCTCCAGGCACACACAGGGGGCTTGACCAAGAGGCGCAGAAGAGAATGAGGGGCGAGGGGCGCCGGCCCACCCGGGCGAGAGGCTGGACGTGCTCGGGTCCTCACCTCGAGCAGGCCCGAGGAAGCGTTTCCTGCGGGGCGGACCGGACGCATTGGGGGCTCTAACGTGGGGCTGGGGTCGGAAACAGAGCGGGGCCGGCGCCGCACGGGCGCTTTCTCAGTCGCCATCTCACGTGAAACGTGTGGCTTCACCTCCAAAGGGCGAGAAACACGGGGTGCGAAGCCGTGGCAGACGAAGGAACTGGAACCCTCGTCCGCGCGGGGCGCCAGCGCGCTTTTCCCCGGCGCAGGGGTCTCTCCAGGCTCCAGCGGGGCCCGGTGGGGTGGGCAAGGGGACCCCTGTGGCGGCTTGGGCAGTGGAGGGGACGCGTCACAGGGTACCGGGCGCTGGTGTCCCCAGTCTCCAGGGAGAAGGGCCTGCCCCACCCCCACCACCTGTTCTTCACCGGCTCGGGCTCCCCCAGGACGCCCCATGCCGGTCCCCTCAGAGCCCAAGGCCTGGTTTCCCCAGGTGGCCTGATGGCCACACTCTCGGAGCCTGAGCTGTGCAGGTGGCCCATGCTTGTCCTTGGCTTGGGGTGCAGGAGTTTTGGGATTCTGGAAGTGAGACGTCTACTGGCCAATCTGGGTCTTGTCCTTAAGGGGCATTTGGGAGGGAGCTGCTCAGGATGGAAGAGGCCAGTGAACCGAAGTACCCAGCTAGGAGGGAGGGGGGCCCATACCCCATGTCCCTTCCCGCTCAGCTGCTGCTAGGGAGTGGCCTGCGCTTTGGGGTTGCCCAGCCCAGGGTGTGAATCTGACCTCATCCCCGACTCAGCATGTCATTCTTGTTCTCTGTGAGCCTCAGTTTCCCCATCTATGATCTGAGGGTGGAGCACACAGTGGTGGGTGTGAGCTGAGAAGCTGCAGCCCACGGCTGGCCAGGGGTGACCCCCAGGGTGGCCCTCAGGAGTGCGGGTCCCATGGACAGCAGGTGGGAGGGGGTCTTCCCGGGGTGCAGTCCAGAAGAGGGTCTTCCTGAGGCGTGTGATGTGGGTGAGTGGCAGAGGGGAACCCGAGGGCTGGAGCCAGGATGGCCGTCAAGGAGGGCAGGGTGGAAGCCCTGGCATGGGGTTGGCTCATAGGGCACACCTGCAGGTGGACAGAACCGAGGTGGTCCGGAGCAGCCTGCACCCTGTGTTCTCCAAGGTCTTCACAGTGGACTACTATTTTGAGGAGGTGCAGAAGCTGCGCTTTGAGGTGTACGACACGCACAGTGGGCCCAGCGGCCTCAGCTGTCAGGAGGACGACTTCCTGGGCGGCATGGAGTGCACCCTGGGGCAGGTGGGTGCCCGTGCCCTCGGAGGGAGGAGGGCGGTGATGGCATGGGGCCCACAGCCCATCCAAGGCCAGTGTGCCGGCACCGCAGGGCCCCTGCTGGGGCCACCCTTGCTGCACCGGCCTTCACGGCTCCTCCTGAACGTTCCTGATTAAAGTATACATGGAATTTTGAGCCGGGTAATGCATTTGTATGTTTAAGGCGTAAAAGGCTGTGGGGCGCCTCCCTCCTGCCCATCCAGCCTGCCGCCAGGTTCTTGTACACTGTCCAGAGAGATTTTCTTTTTTTTTCTTTTTTTTTTCTTTTTTTTTATTTATTTTTTTTGTCCAGAGAGATTTTCACAGGAGCAAACAAAACTATCACTTTTACTCTTTTTTCAAAAAAACACAAAGTACGTTCCCTGTTCTGCATCCTGTGTTTTCACTTCCATGACATACGGCAGATCCTCCACATCAGCGCCTGAAGCCTTCCTGGAGGCCAGGTGCGGTGGCTTACACCTGTGATCCCAGCACTTCAGGAGGCTGAAGTGGGCATCACCTGAGGTCAGGAGTTCGAGACCAGCCTGGCCAACATGGTGAAACCCCGTCTCTACTAAATATACAAGAATTAGTGGGGCACATGGTGGCACGCGCCTGTAGTCCCAGCTACTTGGGAGGCTGAGGCTGGAGAATCACTTGAACCTGGGAGGCGGAGGCTGCGGTGAGTGGAGATGTCACCACTGCACTCCAGCCTAGTGACCGAGCGAGACTCTGTCTGTGTGTCTCTCTCTCTCTCAAAAAAAAAAAAAAAAGTCTCCTGTGAGTGGCAGGTCCAGCGGTGGCTCCCGTCTGAGAGACAGGCCACCGCCCTCGGTAAAAGTGGCTTCTGCAAGTCACAACCAGGGTATCTGTCACTGTGCTTCACGGGCTGCACATTGAATTCTCACGGCCTGCCATGCAGGGTCCTTCTTTTTTATTGAAATGTAATTTGTGATACAATGCGTAGATCTCAAGGGCTGAGACTGACAGGTTTAGGTGCCTGATCACACTCCCGTCACTGCAGGCCCCCCACCCCTTTGCAGTGGCTCCCCCTGGTTCATCTGTTCTGGAATTCCACGTCCATGAATCACACCGTGTGTTCTCCTGGTGTGGGCTTCTGTTACCCAACACCGTGTCTGCGTGACTCACCCACTGCAGCACGGGCCGGAGCTGGCCTGCCGTGGAGCCTGGTGTCCTCCCTGTTTTTCAGATAAGGAACCTGAGATTTGCGGAGTAGACGTTCCTCTTTGAAAGTGGCGGAGCAAGGCTCTCCCAGGCTCCCACCTTGAACCCTTCCACTGTGCAGAGGGAAGAGTGTGGCATGGACACAGAAGTATGGACACCCTTTTTTTTTGGAGTTGGGGTCTCTCTGTGTCTCCCACGCCAGCATACAGAGGCACAATCATGCTCACTGCAGACTTAACATCCTGGGCCCAGGCCATCCTCTCTCCTCGGCCTCCTGAGTAGCTGGGACTACAGGTGTGTGCCACCAGACCTGGCTAATTTTTGCATTTTTTGCAGAGGCAGGGGTCTCACCATATTGACCCGGCTGGTCTTGAACTCCTGGGCTCACCAGTCCACCCACCCTGGCCTGCCAAAATGTCGGGATGATAGGCATGTGCCACTGTGTGTGGACCGGACACCTGCAGATGTACACACAGGGATCATTATTCATGCAGGACGTGCTGTCCACAGAAGCACACGCAGGGCCCGTGTGGACAGAGGCATGCATATATATATGTGTGTCGAACACGTGTGCTGTGTGTTTGTGCAAACTTGAAGCAATGAAGTGGCCCCTGTTGAGCTTCTGCTTTGCTGCCACTCAGCTGACCTGCGGGCACCATGACCAGGGGAGCGGCTGCTGCCCTCGGATCCCTGTGCTGTGACCTTGAGCCTCACCTCACCTCTGACCTCTGCCTCCACTGTTTCCTGATGTGATTCAAGTCCACAGTGACTCAGTGCAGAGCCAGGCGCAGGGGAACTGCTGATTAAACGCAGTTATCACAAACCTGCGGTCTGCTTTTCCTGTTGAGGAGGCTGTTATGTTGGCCTGAGCCCGTTTCTGCCTAAGGGGCTGCTCTCCAGCTGGAAAGGGGAGGCCACCCCTTCCTTCCTGCGCCCTCCCTGGAGGCAAACCAGGATGGCAGTCCAGTCCCAGGTGGGAGGCTGAGCCCCAGAAGGAAACCTTTCAATTGGGGAATTTTGGGGGGCCTGGCCCAAGGTGCCCCCTCCCAGCACCTAGGACCCGCTCTCTGCACCTCTAAGAGAGCTTTCCCTTAGCCTGTTCTGACCTCCCAGGCCCCATCTAGGATCCATTTTCTCTTCCATTCAGAAGCTGCTGGCCGGACAGGCCCTGGCTGGGGGTGGAGGGACTGCCTCTCTTTGCTTTGTATTTGTGACCCCCAGCGTCCACCAGACAGCAGCAGGTGTGAGGGGCAGGTGGGAAGCCCACACCTGCTACCTGCTGTGTCCCTGGACAGTTGCTGAGAGCATGCCCAGATGAAGAGGTGACGGTCACTGGTTCCCGCTTGGCCGGGATCATTGCCATATCCTCAGGAGGTGGAGCCTGGGGGGGACCACACACCCCTCACCCCCACCCTGCTCCCCACTAAGCAGATGGCATGGCTCCATGGGCCTGGGCCTGTCTTCCACCCACCACAGTGAGGGGCTCAGAGCCAATGGCGTGGGCGTCCAGCAGGGCCTGGCAGGGAGGAGGAGGAGGAGGAGGAGGAGGAGGCCAGGCTGCGTGAGGAGGCCTGGGGGCTAAGTCTCCGCCACCTCCAGGATCAACTCTGCGCCTCAGCACCTCCGCAGAGGAGTGCACCTAGGGCCACGTGGGCATGCGGGGTGTGAGGACCAGCCTCCCCCTGCCTCTGTGCGTCCTCATCTGGGGCTGGAGAGGGTCAGGGCAGACGCGCTCACCTGCAGAGGGAGCTGCTTCCACCACACCTGTGCAGGTGTGCCCTGGCTGGGCTGTGGGCTGCTCCCTGGCTGCCCCGAGCCTGTATCCTCACCTGATAAATAGGGGTGAGGATGGCTGCCTCTCCCGGGTGATGGCTGGCCCCAGGAGGTGGCAGACGTGAGGGCGTGGACGTGCAGGGGTGGCAGGAACTTGAGAGCGGCCCCAAAGGGGGCCCCGGGCCCTGGGCAGTGGGAGACATGACCGGCATGAGGGTCAGGTGAGGGCACGGTGGGGCCCCAGGGTCAGGAGACGTCCCCGCCTTCCCCTCCCTGCCTGACACTTCTGACTTCCAGATTGTGGCCCAAAAGAAAGTGACCCGCCCGCTGCTGCTCAAGTTTGGCAGGAACGCCGGCAAATCCACCATCACGGTGAGCAGGGCCACACCCGCTGCACCCACAGGCCCCACTGCTGTGGCTCTGAGGGGTGTCCTGGGTGAGGATGGGTGGCGTGCAGTCCAGGGAGGGTCAGTCAGAGCCCACGGCTGCTCCGTCCCACAGCTGCCTGGTCCCTACAGCTGCCCAGTCAGGGTCGGCCAGAGCCCACAGCTGCTCCGTCCCACAGCTTCCCGGTCCCCACAGCTGCTCCGTCCCACAGCTGCCCGGTCCCCACAGCTGCCCAGTCCTGGGGGTGCCCAGACGCCGCCTCTCAGCCCGGCTGGGTAGAGTCCTTTGCCCTGGGGCCTCGGGTCTCCCGCGCTGGGGTCAGGCTCCCTGGCCTTGCCCTGCCAGGTGATCGCTGAGGACATCTCGGGGAACAATGGCTACGTGGAGCTGTCCTTCCGGGCCAGGAAGCTGGACGACAAGGTGAGAGCGGGTACCCGGCGCGTCTGGCTCAGACCGCCGTCTGGGAAGCAGCTGGAAAACCCGGTCCCTGCCCAGCATTGAGCTCGCACGGCCATGTCCCGTGTGAGATGCGTGTGCCGCATGGGAGGGCGCGTGGGGCCGGGCGTGCTGCCATCTCGGTCGCCATCCTCACTGTCACCCACGTTAGCTCGCCCGCCCCTCCTGGCAGCCGGGCTAGGACGGTGGCAGCTCCGCTCATGACCCTGCTCAGTGACAGGGAAACAGGCCCAGCGCCCCCGAGGCTGCCGTCCTGCAGCAGCAGGAACTGGAACAGCGCGTGGTTCTGTGGGCCGCTCACACGGGTGGGGCAGAGCAGGGTCCAGCCCTGCCTGCCGTGTAGGGTGTCTCGAGGCCTCCGAGAGGGGCTGAGTTGGGCAGACCCCAGGTAGAGAGAGGTACGGAGCAGGGAGATGTCTCGGGGGGACTTGCTGCCTTGTTCTGTGCCTGAGGAACAGCGCTGGTGGGGCTCTGAGGCTCTGGGACGTGATGAAAGCAGCTCCCACCCAGAGCCTGTTTCTCAGCGCCCGGCCCAGCAGCTGCTGTGCCACTCCCCAGGACCTCTTCAGCAAGTCCGACCCCTTCCTGGAGCTGTACCGGGTCAACGACGACCAGGACCTGCAGCTGGTGTACAGGACAGAGGTGAGCGGCCTGCGGCAGCGGGAGGGGAAGGGGCTGGCCAGCCTCCTGCCTCCTGCGTCTCCGGGGCACAGCAGGAACTCCCCCTCCATTGGGTGGGTGGGGGGCGGGGGACAGGGCCTTAGTGGCTGTGGCTACAGCCAGAACCCAGCAGGCTTGTTTAGCTGTCGCTGTGATGATTTTTAGGACTACCTTTCACTTCCCGCGGGTGAAATGGGACTTCAGCGACTGCAGTGAGAGAGCTCTTTCTTTTGAGACAAATTAACTTGAATGAAAATAGATTATTTAAGGAGTAGAGCAGTGCAGGTGCTTAGAGATGGTTGCGAAGGTAGTTTCCAAAGGCACAGCGCTCAGAAATGTGGCTTCTCTGTGCGGGAAGCGGGTACCAGCCGCAGCTCAGGGCCTGGTGCTGTCGAGGTTGACGGGTGGGGCCGGCTGTGCCCAACTCACAGCTGCTCCTCCATCCGGGTCTCTGTGAGCCCCAAGTATCCCAGGGCTCTTGGCTGCCCCTGAGCCAGCCCCTCCTGCCCACAGGTGGTGAAGAACAATCTGAGCCCCGTGTGGGAGCCCTTCAAGGTGTCGCTGAGCTCCCTCTGCAGCTGCGAGGAGACGCGGCCTCTGAAGGTTGGGGACAGCACGGACCAAGGGGGCAGTGAGGGGTGGCCTGTTTGCGGGCTGGGGATGGAGACACCCAGGCTCAGGGGTGGGAGGATCTTGGGGCTCCCTGAGGACAGAGCTGAGGGGGCCTGGGCTCTCCAGTGCCTGGTCTGGGATTACGACTCCAGAGGAAAGCACGACTTCATCGGAGAATTCTCCACCACATTTGAGGAGATGCAGAAGGCCTCCGGGGAGGGGCAGGTGAGCGGGGGGCCTCCGGGGAGGGACAGGTGAGCGGGGGGCCTCCGAGGAGGGGCAGGTGAGCGGGGGGCCTCCGGGGAGGGGCAGGTGAGCGGGGGGGCCTCCGGAGAGGGGCAGGTGAGTGGGGGCCTTCAGGGGATTTAGGTGAGTGGGGCCTTCATGGGGTCAGATGAATGGGGTCCCTTCAGGGGGGTCAGGTGAACGAGGGCCTTTGGGGAGGGTCAGGTAAGCAGGGGGCCTTTGGGGTAGGGTCAGGTGAGGGACCCACCTGGGCTATGCCAGTGTCAGCTCTGCGCGGAGGCTATGAAACTCCATCCCCCTGTCCTGGAGGGGTTATGGGGAGCAATGACAATGACTGATTAAAACCAGAGGGGGCTGGAGATGGCGGAACTTGGTACTGGCTCTGAGGGCCACAGCAGGGGTGGCCTCCATCAGGTTCAGCTGGAAATTGTGGGTACCTGGGCCAGCCCTCGAGGAGCTGGTGTCTGTGAAACGGTGTGGATGGAGGGCACAGCTGGGCACACGGTGGTGGGAGGTGGGGCTGGGGGGTGCCCTCCCCTGTGGTTGCCCAGCCTGCAGCAGCCAGGCAAGGGTGCAGCTGAGGGGCCACCCCAGGCCCTGCTTCCTGCCCCTCCCTGGGCTTTGTCATCCTTGGGCTTAGGGACAGGGTCATGTCCCGTGGGGGGTCCAACTCTCATCCCCCTCCAGCTGCCTTGCGGCGGCCTTGCCCTTCCCCACCTTGTGGGGTTCAACCCTTGCTGTTTGGGATGGTTTGGGGCGGGGTCTCCCACTCTGCGGGGCCTCTGCCTGTCCCTGCCTCAGGCCCAGTGGGACTGTGTGAACCCCAAGTACAAACAGAAGAGACGAAATTACAAGAACTCGGGAGTGGTCGTCCTGGCTGACCTGAAGGTGAGAGGCGGCCTTGCCCGAAGCTTCCCCACCCACGGGAGGGGCCTCCACTGCCCCCCAGTTGTTGGATGGAACCTCAGCCAGAGGCCTGATGGGCCCTAGCATGTTTGGGGAGGGGCTGAGAGATGGGGAAGGACGAGGTTGGGAGAGAGGAAGGAGAGAGGTCTGGATCCCGGCTATGCCGGCCTTAGTGTCCCTGGCGGGGTGGCGTCCTCGAAGGCCATGCCGACACCGCTGGCCGGAAGTTCCACAGGGTCTACTCCTTCCTGGACTACATCATGGGCGGCTGCCAGATCCACTTCACCGTGAGTCCATGGCCCCGCCCTGTGCCGGGCGCCCCCACTGCCCTGAGAAGCAACCAGGCCAGACACGTGGAGTCCCCCAGCTCCCGAGGGGCCCGGCCTGTGGGGTGAAAGGGCCCTGGCGGTTCCCCGTGGGCCAAGGTCTCCGTGTGTGGCTCCTGGGGTCCTTGCTTCTGTGCAGGCGAGGGAACGGGCTTGGGGTTCAGGAGCCAGCCTGAAGCCCCCTTTGGGAGGTGACATCACCAGGGCTTACCTTCCACAAACATAGTTAACAACAGACAAAATGTCAGCAAGGAGAAGCTGGAGTGAGCATTTGGGTGAGCCAGCCACAGGCTGTAATGTGGGGTAGAGCCTAGCACAGACGCTGTGTCATCCCGTTACCTGCAGATGTGCAGAGCCCACATCACCCCATGTCACCCACAGATGTGTCACCCCTGCGTCACCCCACCACACCTGCAGATGTGCAGACCCCTGTGTCACCTGTGTCATTTGCAGAACTGCAGACCCCTGTGTCACCCCCATGCCACCCTCAGATACACAGACCCCCGTGACACCTGTGTGTTGTTTGCAGATGCTCTGGTTCCTGTTTTGTTGAGGGAGCCCCAGAATGGCTTTGTGAGAAGCCAGCTTGTGGGAGGTGTGGAGGGGTCATCCCAGGCTGGGTCCTCTCAGGCCCTGCTAGGGGAGGGTGGTAGAGGGGTCAAGTGGCTGCTAAGAGGGACGAGTGGGACCCACAAGGCCAGGGTGATCCCGGTGGGGCGTCCTCCTGGGGATTCAGAGAGCCTAGGGCTTGGCAGGTTTTGGGGAGACCCCTCCTGGCCCTGTGTAGTGGGGGGACAGCCCCACCCACGCATGCAGCCCCTGACCCCGAGTCCTGGCGGGTCTGGGCGAGGTTTCTCTGCCTGTCAGGAGCGGGTTCCGGGAGCCTGGCGCAGCACAGCCCCGGCCCCGCCTGCTGCAGGTGGCCATCGACTTCACCGCCTCCAACGGAGACCCACGAAACAGCTGCTCCCTGCACTACATCAACCCTTACCAGCCCAACGAGTACCTGAAGGCCCTGGTGTGTGTGGGCGAGATCTGCCAGGACTATGACAGGTGTGCCCTGCTCGCAGCCCCTCCGTCCCTGGGCTCCAGGTCAGGCCTGGGGCCCGCAAGGTGGGCACTGTGAATGAGGTGGTCCACTTGGAGGACTGCGGGGAAGGCTGGGTATCATAGCAGACCCGGAGTCTCGGGCTGCGCATGGCCCTGGGGACGTTTGTGTCCCACTTTGCCAGATCAGCAAGCCGAGGCCACAGGGGCCTGAGGTTCACCCACAGATGCTCTACCAGGGAGGGCCCTGAGCTCCTCCCCACAGACCCCTCTCTCTGGGTTGGTAAGGCCCACAGAGGTTGCCTTGGCCCCACACGACCCCTCCTGGGGTCCAGGAGCCCCCCGAGGAGGCATCTGCAGGGGGACAGCTTGTGCACAGGCATGGCGTTGGGAGGCCAGCCCGAGGGCTACTGGGACTATCCACACGCGGCTCCTCATCCTATGCGCTGGCTGGTGCTTCCGCTGCCCCGAGACCAGTTTCCTGACTGTGGCCTGTGCTTACTGCCGTGATCGCCAGGCCTGGCCCCACGTGGTCCTGGTCTCCTGGCCACCAGTCATGTCTCCCCAGAAGCGGCCCTCACAGCAGCCACATGAGCTCAGGGCCCCTGGTGACCAGCCTGCGTCTCTTCCAGTGACAAGAGGTTTTCTGCCTTGGGGTTTGGAGCCCGGATCCCTCCCAAGTATGAGGTAGGAGAGCCCAAGGCCTCAGAGCTGTGCTGGTCCCACAGGTCCCGGGAGAGGGTGGCCTGGCCCAGGGATCCCTGGCTGGAAACCATAGACCGTAGGATGGGATTGGGACACAGAGCGGGAATGCTACTCTTCCTGCCAGAGGCTGGCCTTTGACGTCCTAGGACTTGTTAGCTTGAAGGGTGTGTGGAGACCAGCTCCATGTTCCCTCAGGAGATGAGGAAGCACACTAGTCTGGAATCTTCTATTGCACATATTAATTCAACTGGCTTCAGCAGAAAAAATGGTGTATGGGGATTGACTGGCTGATATAAACCTCAGGCACTGCTGGGTCAGGGGGCGTCTCCCACTCTGTCCCTTGGCTCTGCAGAGCATGGCCACCCACAGGGTTGGCTTCCACTAAAGCTCCAAACCTCCCTCTCTCAGTAGGTGGGGGATGTGGGGGCTGTGGGGGGTGGAGCAGCTGACTGAGCCCTCTTGTCCCCACCCAGGTGTCCCATGACTTTGCCATCAATTTCAATCCTGAGGATGATGAATGTGAAGGTAGGAGCCCACGGCAGGCCCAGGGAGGGGGTGCAGGGGGGCCCGACTCAACCCCTGCCCCCAACAGGCATCCAGGGTGTCGTGGAGGCCTACCAGAACTGCCTGCCCAGGGTCCAGCTCTACGGCCCCACCAATGTGGCGCCCATCATCTCCAAGGTGGCACGTGTGGCGGCGGCCGAGGAGCGCACCGCTGAAGCTTCTGTAGGTGCCCAGGGGGCGTGGTTGGTGCATGCAGGGGCATGGGGTCAGCTGTGTGGGCACCAGCGTCTGGAGGTCAGGGAGGTGGGCAGGCAGAGGGACCAGCAGAGGAAACAGCTGGCACGAAGCCTCCAAGGCAGGACAGAGCTTGGGTGTGCGGAGGCCCCAGCTGGCTGGCTGCACCTCCCCTGGCACTGCCGGGGTCCCAGCACAGGGCTGTCCATCGCCTCACAGTGCCGTGACCGCAGCTCAGCGACACTGCCCCTCTGCGGCTCTACCATGTGGCTGCACGCGCCTCACCGTTTTGTTTGCATGTATCTTTACTCTGCACAAATGATATGGTGCCGAGAACGGCACTGGGCTGTACTTTGCCACCGCGTTCTGTGGCCCTGCATGTGTCGCTGGGGCCACAGCCAGCCTGTTGCTTTTTCTTTCTTTCTCTGAGACGGAGTCTCTGTCTCACTCTGTCTCCCGGGCTGGAGTGCAGCGGTGCGATCTCGGCTCACTGCGAACTCCGCCTCCCAGATTCAAGCAATTTTCCTGCCTCAGCTTCCCGAGTAGCTGGGATTACAGGCACCCACCACCACACCCAACTAATTTTTGTATTTTTAGTAGAGACAGGGTTTCACCATGTTGCCCAGGCTGGTCTCAAACTCCTGATGCTGTGATCCACCCGCGTCGGCCTCCCAAAGGTTTGGGATTACGGGCGTGAGCCCCCGCACCCAGCCTGTTGCTTTCTTTTAATATTTTATTTTGGAAACACATGAAATTTACGGGAGGCAAGAGGGTGTAGCAGCTCCGGGCTGCCCTTCGCTTGGACCCAGAGTCCCTGTAACTTGGCCAGCAGCCCTCCCCAGCCTCTCCCGCCATGTGCAGGGTCACTCTTCGCTTTCTTTTTTTCTTTCTTTCTTTTTTTTTTTTTTTTTTTTTTTTGGAGACAGGGTCTCACTCTGTCGCCAGGCTGGAGTGCAGTGGTGTGATCTCAGCTCACTGCAACCTCCGCCTCCCGGGTTCGAATGATTCTCATGCCTCAGCCTCCCAAACAGCTGGGATTACAGGTGCACACCACCATGCCCAGCCTAATTTTTATTTTTATTTTTATTTTTTTAATCTTTTTTTTTTTTTTTTTTTTGAGACAGAGTTTCGCTCTTGTTACCCAGGCTAGAGTGCAATGGCGCGATCTCGGCTCACCGCAGCCTCCGCCTCCTGGGTTCAGGCAGTACTCCTGCCTCGGCCTCCTGAGTAGCTGTGATTACAGGCACGTGCCACCATACCCAGCTAATTTTTTGTATTTTAAGTAGAGATGGGGTTTCACCATGTTGACCAGGATGGTCTCGATCTCTTGACCTCGTGATCCGCCCACCTTGGCCGCCCAAAGTGTTGGGATTATAGGCGTGAGCCACTGCGCCTGGCCTTGCCCAGGTAATTTTTGTATTTTTAGTAGAGATGGGGTTTCACCATGTTGGTCAGGCTGGTCCCAAACTCCTGACCTCAAGTGATCTGCCCACCTCACCACAGAGTGTTGGGATTAACTGTTTGCTTTTTAAAGCCTTTGAGAGCAAGCTGCCTGCCTCCTACTGAAACTGTTCACATTGACCTGGTGATTGAAGGACATTCTTTTTGGAGACCATATGGTTTAGTTCTGAAGTGGAGGGGGTTGTAGGCAGTTCTCTAGAGCAGCTCTGTTCCCAGAGCTGAGCAGAGCCAGGGTGGGCCCCTCCAGGCCCTGGCCCCTGATTTGGGCTGTTCCTACCTCGCTCTGCTCCTGTACCACCTTGACTTTGTCTAGATCCTGGCCATGTGTGGCCCTATTGCTCAACTGCCCAGCATCCTGGAAGGGGGTAGACCCCACATTTTACTCTCCTGGGCATGGAGCCCCCACAAGCCAAGCTCCAGGAGCAGGGGCTTTGCAGGGAGGGGGGGGCTTTGCAGGGAGGGCAGGGGGGATCTTTGCAGGGAGGGCAGGCGGGGTCTTTGCAGGGGGAGGCTTTGCAGGCAGGGCGGGTGGCGTCTTTGCAGGGAGGGCAGACAGGGTCTTTGCAGGGAGGGCAGGCAGGGTCTTTGCAGGGAGGGCAGGGGGCGCTTTGCAGGGAGTGGGGGGCTTTGCAGAGAGGGCGGGGGGGGCTTTGCAGGAGGGCAGGCAGGGGCCCCTTCAGGGCTGTGCAGCTCCTCTTGCCCCCTCCTTTTGGGTGCTGGGTGCAGACCTGCCCTTGGTCCTGCACCCACGGGAACTTTGGCCAGGAGAAGCCCATTCGAGACACCCCGACCATGTGGCCAGGAAGGATGGACCTTGGTGAGCCAGGCAAGTGTGCCTTCTGCTCAGAGTGAGTTTGTCAGTGCTTTTTCTCTTTTTTTCTTTTACTTTTTTGTTCTTTCTCTTTTCTTTTCTTTTCTTTTGAGACAGGGTCTCATTCTGTCACCCAGGTTGGAGTGCAGTGACAAGATCGTAGCTCATTATAGCCTCCACCTCCTGGGCTCAGGTGATTCTCCCACCTCAGGCTCCTGAGTGAGTAACTGGGACCATAGGTGCGCACCACCATGCCCAGGCTTGCCCTTTCTTTTTAAGCAATTTCCATCCTTAATTTTTTTTTATTAAAAAAAATATTTTATTACTGAGAATTTCAAACATCAAAAGTCAAGAAACAGTCCAGGTGCTGCCACCTGTACCTTTAATCCCAGCACTTTGGGAGATCAAGGTGGGAGGATTGCTTGAGTCCAGGAGTTTGAGACCAGCCTGGACATCAGAGTGAGATTCCTGTGTCTACAAAAAAAAAAGTAAAAAATTAGCCAGGCATGGTAGTGTGCCCCTGTGGTCCCAGCTACTCAGGAGGCTGAGGCTAGAGGCTCATGTGTGCTTGGGAGGTTGAGGATGCAGTGAGCTCTGATTGTGCCACAGCCTGGGGGACAGAGCGAGCTCCTGTCTCTAAAAAGCAAAGAAAGAAAAAGTCAAAAAATAGCAGAATAAATCCCCACAGATTTATCATCCAGCTTAGGAGTGGCCCTGTCTACACCCCTTTCTGAATTTTAAAAGTTCTATTCTTTTTACTTTGAAATAAGTTTAAATTTACTGAAAAGTTACAAGATGTCTGAGGTCCTGCAGCCGGGAGGCCACGAGCTGCCCACGTGCCATGCTTCTGCTTCATGTCTGTGTCGTTTTCTACACGTTTAATTTTTTCAATTTTTTAAATTGTGATAAAATGTGCACAGTTTAAAATTTACCATTGTAACCTTTTTTTCTCTCTCTTTTTGAGATGGAGTCTCTCTCTGTCACCCAGGCTGGAGTGCAGTGATGTGATCTTGGCTCACTGCAGCCTCTGCCTCCCAGGTTCAAGAGATTCTCTTGCCTCAGCCTCCCAAGTAGCTGGGATTACAGGGACCTGCTGCCACGCCCGGCTAATTTTTATATTTTGGTAGAGGTGGGGTTTCACCATGTTGGCCAGCATGGTCTCAAACCCCTGACCTCAAGTGATCTGCCCTCCTCGGTCTCCCAAAATGCTGGGATTACAGGTGTGAGCCACCTGTAACCATTTTAATGTGTCCGTAACTGTTTTAACGTGTCCAGTTCAGAGGCACTGAGTACATTCGTGATGAACAAACATCACCTCTATCTAGTTACATCTTCATGCCAAATGGGAACCCTGTATCTGCTTGCATCTATTTTTAGTTTATACAAATATTGTGATACTCTGATGCTTTTTAAACTTGGCTCTGCACACACACACATGTACACACACACACGTACATGCACACATATATACGTGCACGCATTCACCCACACAGACACATGCGCACACACATGTATGCACACATGTGCACACATGCACATAAAGATGCGCACACATGCACATAAAGATGCACACACACATACAGGCATGCACACATACACATGCATACATGCGTATGCACACGTGCACGCACACATACAGACACATGTATGCACACACATGCACATATACACACATGCTCTTGCACACATGCCCCCACACACGTATGCACACATGCATGCACACACAGGTTACATACACATACATGAGCACATGTGCACACACATGCATGCACACATACACACGGGCACACACTTGTGAACTGAGAGCAGGTTGCAATGTCATGCCTTCTACCCCTTAATATTTTATGTACATTTTGTAAGAGCAAAGATATTCTGTTATATAACTGTAGCACAAATACAGATATCAGAAAATTTTATTTAGATGCGATACTTTTATCTAATGCATAGAGTGTGTTCCAGTTTCATTTATTGGCACAACAGTAACTTTCCTAGCAGCATTACTCCTGGCAGAGGACCCAGTCCAGAATCAAGGGTTGTGTTTGGCTGTCAGGTTCCCGTGGTGTTTTGAAGCCAGTCTTAGACATTTCATCTGTGCACGTCAATATCAGCCTGTCATGAAGATGAGCACTCTTTTTAAACAGCCAGGACACCTGGTCACACCTAAACCACCACTCCTGGCGTTGCCCATTGTCTGGGGTCATGTTTCCCATGCTCTTACCTGTGACATGGTTTTCTGTGGTTAGAACTGGGTTGAAATGAGGACTCAGACATGATCAGCTGAGCCCTCCGTCCCTCTCCAGACGCCAAGCTTCTGTCCTAGTGGGCCCCACAGTGGGTTTTGGTGCCTGGTGTTCGCAAAGTTTGCAGGGGGTGGGGTCTCATCTGGGGTTGGGAGGGTGTTGGGGGCTTTCTGAGGCTGGGCTGTTTATCTGGGGGCTGAGAGCCAGGCTGGGCACAGCCATGGGTGCGTGTAGCCCTGGACCAGAGACAGACCTGCAAACAGGTAATTCTTCCCACAGGCCTGGGGCTCCAGAGAGGCGATGGGGAGGGCACAGAGCACAGCCCCTTGGAGAAAGCGACATCTGAGCGGGTCCCGGGGCCCCTGTTCCTTTCCAGGATTCATCTGCCCTCTGTGGGAAGGGTTCAGTCAAGGCCAGCCCGGGAGAGGCTGCTGTGGGCTCCCGCTCTGCCCAGGTCAGGGACGGCCCAGCCCCCGGGGCAGCAGCTCAGGCGAGTCCTGTTTCTTATTTCCTGTTGTCCACAGTCTCCACAAGATGATTGAGTGGGTTTTTTTCTTTTTTTCTTCCCTCCTGCCCCTCAGTGGATTTTTTTTTTTAAGCACTGGATTTTACTGGAAGTTCCGTTCTGTCATGTTACTGCACAGCAGGCGCCCTGGAGAGACGGGGCCAGGGTGTGCGGGGCCAGGTTTGGCTCCTGGGAGCAGAGGTTTCTCCTTCTCTGGCCTCAGACCACCTATCTGGCACCGCGACATCATCTGTAAAATTTGGGCTTCATAGCACCCCCTCCAGAGCCCTCCGTGAGACTTGTGGACATTTCCCGAGTTGGGGCACAGGACGCCCAGAGCTGACTGCCACCGCGGGGCGGAGTGGGGGACCCTGACCCATTATTGCTCATGATGCCTGTGACGCAGGCGTCACCCTCTGGAAGGCGGTTCTAGGAAGCTCTGACCCACGAAGGCCGCTCTGGGCTCTCTGGGGGCCTGTGGGTTTTGGGGCACGTGTGGGCACAGCAGGTACAATGCTGCCCACTCCTTCCTGTGCCCCCAGCAATACTACATCCTGCTGATCCTGACGGACGGCGTGGTAACCGACATGGCCGACACACGGGAGGCCATCGTGCGTGCCTCACGCTTGCCCATGTCCATCATCATCGTGGGCGTGGGCAACGCCGACTTCACCGACATGCAGGTCCTGGACGGTGACGACGGCGTCCTGCGCTCCCCCCGGGGAGAGCCGGCACTCCGAGACATAGTGCAGTTCGTGCCCTTCCGGGAGCTCAAGAACGTAAGTGTCTGGGAAGGGCTTGGTCGAGGCCGGCCTGGGGTCCCTGTTCATACCACTGCCCCAGTCCCTCTTAGGCCAGGCTCACGCCAGTGGACGTGGCAGGTCCCATCTTGCGTCTGGGGGTCCCAGGCTGTTCTCCACCTATCGAGAGCAGTACCTGAAGCTGGGGCTTTCAGCACCTGAAACGCCTCTCATTGTGAAACTCATCGAATCTACACAGACGTAGAGAACAGCATGAGGGACTTGGGGCTCCAGCATGCAGCTGGATCCATCCCCCATTGCTCTGTGACCCAGTGAGACACCCACGGTTCACATGAGGTTCCACACAGTGAGGCACGCATGTCATACATGAGCCTGTGCAGTAAGATGTGCATGCCACACAGATGTGAGGTTCTGCACAGCAAGATGCTGCAGACATGCATGAAGGCAGACACGCGGGACATTCCACACAGCGAAACATGTCACAGACACATGAAGCTCTGCAGGGCGACACCCACGCCACACAGACACACTCGGGCCTTGCTGGGGGGACCTGGGCCATGGAGGGGGCCCTGCCTCACCTCCGAGGTAGCCTATTTCCTCTCTGTGCCTGGGGGGCTGGAATTACCCATGTGCAGCCTCGTGTGGCCGACCCCCAGGGGAGCCCCTGGTGAGCCCCTGGTGGAGGCGGGAAGTCACCAGGGTGCAAAGGCCCCAGCTCTGGAGGACAAGTCCTGGCTGTGACCCAGGTGCAGGGACAGACAGACGATCTCGAAGGTCCCAGACGTAACCACGCTGTCCTGCCCTCCAGGCGTCCCCAGCGGCGCTGGCCAAGTGCGTGCTGGCTGAGGTGCCGAAGCAGGTGGTGGAGTACTACAGCCACAGAGGCCTGCCCCCGAGAGGCCTGGGCACCCCTGCCCCAGAGGCCAGCCCAGGCTGCACCCCATGAAGACATTGAGGGGTAGGGAGGGTCAGGGAAGGTGGGGCTGTAGAGCCTCCATCTCCAGCACCCTTGGAGGTCCCTTGAGCTCCCTCTGACCTCCCCAAAGCCTCCAGGCCCCACTAGGTCCCAATGCTAGTCCTCCTGGGGTCCTGCTGGCTTAGGCCAGGGGCTGGGGACCTCAAGGCTGAAGGGTGACAAAATATAGGCCCCCATGTCTGGCCCTGCCTGAGCCAGGTGGGTGCAGGGAGGGAGATTATGAGGGACTTGCAGGGCCTGGGAGCTCATCCAGGTAGCCCCTACCCCAGTGAGAAGGGGCATGGGCTGGGGGCTCTGCTTTGCATCTGATCTTTGTTGGGAAGGGCCAGCAAGGCAGCACCCCAGTCCCCAAGAAAACCTGGGGCACCCGGACACCCTGTCCCTACAGTCAGCTTCCTTCTGTCCCTGCTGGCGCCCCCACCCGACCCGCCCTGTGCTTTTTGCCATCTGGCCTCTGTGCTCAGGCCTGCAGGGTCTGCCTGTGTGGCTTCAGGATTAATAAAATGTCACCCTAACCCTTGCAGGTGTCTGTGCCTTCAGTCTTCCCCCGCCCCTCCGGAGGACTGGGCCCGGCGCTGGTGGGTGGGCCGGTGAATCTGCGGCAGGGGATCTTCCAGACCCAGCGCACCAGGGACCCCTGGACTGAACGGAAGACCCTCCCAGGGGTGCGAAGGCTCAGCGTGGGGAGGGGGTAAACTGGACCATGGCTGCCTCCACCCCCAAAGGAGCTCCACTCGGCTTCCTGGGACTCCCCAGGCTTGGAACCCACTCAGTGAGGGTTGTGGCTGTGACAGGGGTGCCAGGCTTTTCCCACGTGGCCTGCACTATGACTGCACTATGACGAGCCAGGCTGGGGCACTGGGTGAAGCCTGGGTGATGCCAGCCACACTCGGGTGCTTGTGCAGCCAGACACCCCCACCTGCGGGAGCTTCCTCCCCCTGAATTTGAGATTCCACCTGAATTATCTTGAATGAGAAAAACAAATTGTCCTAACCCTGAATCTAGGCCTACCCATCCCATGTACCCATGCTCCCATCTGTCCATCTACATATCCATCTGTCCACCCATCCATCCATTTACCCATCCATCCACCCATCCGTCCATCCACCCATCCGTTTACCCATCCATCCACCTATCCATCTACCCATCCATCTGTCCACCCATCCACCCATCCATGCATCCACTCATTCACTTGGGCCTATTTTTGGCTCTCGATTCATCATCTGTTAAGCAGGGATAATAGGTATCGCCATGGTAACCTGGCCAGTCTGTGAATTTCATAAGGACCAATGTTGGTCTCTTTGAGGATGGAGAGGATTCCAGAGAACACCCCTCCATCCACATCTGGAGGCTGCAGGGCCCTGAGCAGGTCGGGGGGATCAGGCAGAGGGTGCTGAGTCATGGGCTGGGCAGAGGGTGTCAGGTGCCCTGAGCAAGTGAGGGGGGTCTCAGGGGCTGGACAGAAGGTGAGTGTCAGGGTCCTGAGTGAGTGGGGGGTCTCAGGGGCTGGGCAGAGGGTGAATGTCAGTGCTCTGAGTGAGTGGTGGGGGCGGTCTCAGCAGCTAGGCAGAGGGTGTGTCGGGGCCCTGAGCTGCCTGCCTGTGGCTTTTGTGCCAGAAATCATCAGTTTCTGGGCTCAGACAAAGCCGAGGGGTGTTGGTCAGCAATCTTAGCAGGAAGCAGGTGGTGCTGTAGGGCCTACCTCAGAACAGCCACCACAGGGCCCCTGGGAGCTGCTCCCAGACACGTGGGTGGGCAGGATGCTTGGAGAGCTGGCACCGTGGAGGGAGCGTCTCTTCCCAGAGCTGTCACCCTACAGGGACATGGCCATTTCCAGACCCTGTGGAGCAGGTGGGGAGTGACTGTGGGTACCCTAGCCCCCTCCTCTCACCCTCCCTTCTGCCGGCCTCTCGTGGCAGAAGGCAGCAGCCCTGGGGTCAGGCCCATGGGCAGACTGGGCCACCCTGGGTGCCTGGTGTACGTGTGAGGCCTTGCCTGACAGCAGGGACAGGATGACATCTGCCAGCTCAGCTGTGAGGCTATGGGGCTTTCACCAGCAATGCCCAGCCTGAGAAAGCAGCCCAGCTCTGCTCCGAGACACACGTACTAATAAAATACTTTCCTTCTCCCTCTAACCCCATGGGTCCACTGTGTCCATGGGTTGGACACAGGACCCTGGCCTGGCCAGTCAGGGGCTGCTGCCCCCAGGCCACAGTGCTTGCTTCGGGGATGGACAGGCACCGAGCTGGCCCGTGACACCCAGTCCTGGGACTCATGCAGCCCTGCTTTCTTGGCTTGAGGAGCTGTGGGACAGGGACCACTTGGCATGGTCGCATGGGCAGGGCCTGTCTGGGAAGGACACTACCCAGAGAACTGGTGGCAGGGACATGCCCAGGCCTGCTCCTGAGCCAAGACTCCCTTTCTGATGGGGCTGGTGGAAGAGGGTTTCTGTCATTTGTCACCCAATGATCCTGGCCCAAAAGGATGACAGACGCTGCTGTTTCACAGACAAGAAAATCAGGGCTCCGCAGTGAGGTGCCTGGCCCAAGGTCACACAGCTGGTCAGTAGCAGAGGCACTGGCTTTATGCAGCTGGTGCACACACACAGAGCAACGTATATACACCAGTGCACACGGGCACACGTTCCTGACACATGCACACACATCCACACACACCATACATCCACAGACACACTTGCATGTGTGCCTAACACATCCACACACATCCACATGTGCACACACGCCTAACATGCACACATACATCCACACATGCACACATGTGATACATCCATGCACACACCTGCACACATGCCTAACACATTCACATGCACACATGCCTAACACATGCACCTGTACACCCACACGTGTACACATGCCTAACACATGCACACATACATCTATGCACACACAGGTGCACACATGCCTAACACATGCACACATCTATGCACACACAGGTGCACAAATGCCTAACACACACGTACATGTGCTTAGCCGGGACCTGAAGGCCCCAGGCTGATTCCTGGGAACAGACAGTAGCCCTGCGCAGCTCTTGCGGGTCCACTTCTTATGACGTCTTTCTCCATGTGGTGCAACATCCAGCTCTGAAACCGAGGGGCCCCCAGAACAGGGAAGTCAGAGGTTCTGCCGGCTGGTGTGGAGACCCCCCAGATGAGACCAATGGGTCCCCTAAGGTCAGCCGCTCTGACCTCAGATGAGAGCCTGACCCTCGCCAGGAACAGCCCAGATAAGACTTGCTGGGTGTGGACTTCTGTCCCGAATAAGAAGAGCCAGAAAGCGTGTAACCACAAAGACCCCACCGTGAGGGACACCCCTGGATCCAGTCTTCAGGGACCGCAGCTGCAGGGGTGGAGGGAGCTCCTCCTGGGAGGGGAGGGGATTTAGGATTTGGAAACGGCCTGGAGGCACTTGCCTGAGTTGAGCTGGAAGCCAGCTCCTGCCGTGGGGCCCTGGTCAAGCCATTGCAGTGTCAGTGAGTCGAGCCCCCGTTCCTTGCCTGTCACACAGACATAGCAGCTTTAAAACATGGCCCTAGAGCTGGGCGCGGTGGCTCACGCCTGTCATCCCAGCTCTTTGGGAGGCCAAGGTCAGGAGTTCAAGACCAGCCTGGCCAACATAGTGAAACCCCCATCTCTACTAAAAATACAAAATTTAGCAGGGCGTGGTGGCACATGCTTGTAATCTCAGATAGTCGGGAGGCTGAGGCTGGAGAATTGCTTGAACCCAGGAGGCAGAAGTTGCAGTGAGCTGAGACTGCGCCACTGCACTCCAGCCTGGGCAACAGAGCAAGACTCCAACACACACACACAAAAAAAAAAAGCCGGGCACGGTGGCTCACGCCTGTAATCCCAGCACTTTGAGAGGCTGAGGTGTGCGGGTCACAAGGTCAGGAGTTTGAGACCATCCTGGCCAACATGGTGAAACCCTGTTTCTACACAAAATAATACAAAAAATTAGCTAGGCTTGGTGGCACACATCTGTAGTCCCAGCTACTTGGGAGGCTGAAGTAGGAGAATTGCTTAAACCAGGGAGTCGGAGGTTGCAGTGAGCCGATACTGCGCCCTGCACTCCAGCCTGGTGGCAGAGTGAGACTCTGTCTAAAAAAAAAAACCAAAAGCATGGCGCTAGAATCCTTGGCCACTTCCATTGGAAGGTGGGTTTGTGTTCCTTCTTAAACCTAGGAAGACTTGGGTCTAACATGCCTTATTTTTCTTTGTTTGTTTGTTTGTTTGTAAGACAAAGTCTCACTCTGTCGCCCAGGCTGGAGTGCAGTGATCTTGGGTCACTGCAACCTCCGCCTCCCGGGCTCAAGTGATTCTCCTGCCTCAGCCTCCCGAGTAGCTGAGATTACAGGCACGCGCCACCACACGTGGCTACTTTTTGTATTTTTACTGAAGACAGAGTTTCACCATGTTGGCCAGGCTGGTCTGGAACTCCTGACATCAAGTGATCCACCCACTTCAGCCTCCCAAAGTGCTGGGATCACAGGTGTGAGCCACTGCGCCTGGCCCCAACGTGGATTCTGATGCTCCACGGTAAGCATGCTGGGCGCTGCTCCCATGCTCAGGAGACACAGGCTCCTGGGAACCTGGCTTCGTGAGGAAGCCCAAGTGCCCCCATCCCATTTGAGCTCCCGGCTGGCATCCAGTGCCCAGGCCCAGAGAAAACCACTTCCAGCAGCTCCTGAAACCCTGGGAAGGCCTAGGGCTGCAGCCCTGTCTCCGTCCTCATGAGAGGCCTGAGCTGAAGCACACAGCAAAGCCTCTCTCAGATTCCTGACCCAAGGCTGCTGTTCAGAGCCGCCAGGTTCGGGTGTGATGAGGGGCAGAGTGGGAAGTAACAGATGTGCCCTTCCTCCCAGGGATCTTGTAAGGACTGAACAGGGATGCAGGGGCCTGCTTGGTAATCCGTGTCAGTTTCACACGGGGAGCCGGCTTCTCCTTATTCTCAGGGACTGCCAATCACAGCTGCATCTTTTTATGCGGAACATCCTCCACCCTGTCCTGCTGGCCGCCGGCCACCCAGGCCTCGCAGGCTGAGGACTCAGGGTCAGCCTCCGCCCACCCATCTGCAGAGTCTGTCAGGGGCTCTGACTAGGGCAGGGGGCGGCTGGAGGGAGTGGGAGGAGCAGCAGCTCGGCGTCCAGGCTGTTCTTTCTCCTGCTGCCGAGACAAGCACAGGCAGGAAGTTGCGACTAAGAGCTTGTAATTGGTGCGGGGGCCGAGGCAGGGCTGTCAGACGGAGCAGTGCCAGCCCCTGGCACAGCAGGGCCGTGGGCGAAAACTGTCTTCCTTGCCACCTGACACCTCACCTGTCCCTGCACTGGGGTCCCACCCCCACAAAAGCCCACCCAGAACCCATGCCCAGCGGGTGCCTCCCTCTCACCATCCCATCAAGACCACAGCCCAGGAGTACTGAGTATTCCAGAACTCACTAAGTTCTCACAACCCCGCCTGTGTGACGGCTGTGAGTGCGTCTCACTCAAGGGACAGCTGACCTCAGAGAAACCCCAGGCTGCACAGCTGGGGAGGCAGAGCAGAGAGGCGACTGGAGCCCCCAGGTCGTGGCTAAGCACATGTACATGTGCGTGTGTGTGTGTGTGTGTGTTAGGTGTGTGTGCCTAGGCACTTGCGTGTGTGCACGGATGCATGGGTACAAATGTGTGTGTGTTTTCTACGTGTGTGCATAGGCGTGTGTGCGTGTGTGTGTGTGCATTGATATCTGGGTGCATATGTGCACAGGTATATACGTGTTTTCTGTGTATGTGCATAGCTGTGTGTGCATGGATGTATGGGGGCGTATGTGTGCACAGGTGTATATGTGTTGTTTTCTATGTATGCATAGGCACATGTGCATGTGTGTGTGCATGGATGTATGGCTGCGTATGTGTGCACAGGTGTATATGTGTTTTCTATGTATGTGCATAGGCGTGTGTGTGTGCATGGATGTATGGCTGCATATGTATGCACAGGTGTATATGTGTTTTCTATGTGCGTGCATAGGCATGTGTGCATGTGTACATGTGCATGGATGTATGGGTGCGTACGTGTGCACAGGTGTATATGTGTTGTTTTCTAGTTATGTGCATAGGCGTGTGTGCATGTGTGTGTGTGCATGGATGTATGGCTGTGTATGTGTGCACAGGTGTATATGTGTTTTCTATGTAGGCGTGTGTGCATGTGTACATGTGTATGGATGTATGGGTGCATATGTGTGCACAGGTGTATATGTTTTTTCATGTGTGTGCATAGGCATGTGTGCATTTGTGCATGTGCATGGATGTATGGGTGCATGTGTACACATGTATATGTTTTTTCCTATGTGTGTGCATAGGCGTGTGTGCATGTGTACATGTGCATGGATGTATGGGTGCGTATGTGTGCACAGGTGTATATGTGTTGTTTTCTATGTATGTGCATAGGCGTGTGTGCGTGTGTGTGTGCATGGGTGTATGGGTGCATATGAGTGCACAGGTGTATATGTGTCACTCTGTGCATGTAGGAGAGGCTGGAGTGGGGGTCTTGGTCCTCACTGCTTTACTAAAACCTCTTTAGGAGCCTTAGCTACACCTGGGCTTGGCAACACTGCCAGCCATTCCCCATCTGAGGCAGAAAAGACACCCACCTGCAAGGATGAGGTGAGTATTATTATTACTTTTTTTTTGAGACGGAGTCTTGCTCTGTCATCCAGGCTGGAGTGCAGTGATGTGATCTCGGCTCACTGCAACCTCCGCTTCCCAGGTTCAAGAGATTCTCCTGCCTCAGCCTCCCAAGTAGCTGGGACTACAGGTGCCGCCACCACACCTGGCTTTTTTTTTTTTTTTTTTTTTTTTTTTTTTTGTATTTTTAGTAGAGATGGGGTTTCACTGTGTTAGCCAGAATGGTCTCTGTCTGACCTCGTGATTCACCTGCCTCGGACTCCCAAAGTGCTGGGATTACAGGTGTGAGCCACTGCACCCGGCCATTATTTACTTATTTATTTAGAGACAGAGTCTCGCTGTGTCACCCAGGCTGGAATGCATTGGTGCAATCTTGGCTCACGGCAACCTCCACCTCCTGGGTTCAAGCAATTCTACTGCCTCAGCAAGAGTAGCTGGGATTGGCAGGGTGCTGTGGCTCACACCTTGGGGAGGTTGAGGCAGGTGGATCACTTATGGTCAAGAGTTTGAGACCAGACTGGCCAACATGGTAATATTCCGTCTCTACCAAAAATACAAAAATTACCCAGGCATGGTGGCATGCATCTGTAATCCCAGCTACTTGGGAGGCTGAGGCAGGAGAATTGCTTAAGCTCCAGAGGTGGAGGTTGCAGTGAGCTGAGATCATGCCATTGCACTCCAGCATGGGAGACAAGAAAGGGACTCTGTTTCAAAAAATTTATAAAAGGTAGCTGGGAGGCCGGGCGCGGTGGCTCAAGCCTGTAATCCCAGCACTTTGGGAGGCCGAGGCGGGTGGATCACGAGGTCAAGAGATCGAGACCATCCTGGTCAACATGGTGAAACCCCGTCTCTACTAAAAATACAAAAAATTAGCTGGGCATGGTGGCGTGTGCCTGTAATCCCAGCTACTCAGGAGGCTGAGGCAGGAGAATTGCTTGAACCCAGGAGGCGGAGGTTGCGGTGAGCCGAGATCGCGCCATTGCACTCCAGCCTGGGTAACAAGAGCGAAACTCCGTCTCAAAAAAAAAAAAAAAAGAAAAAAAAAAAAGAAAAGGTAGCTGGGATTATGGGCACACATTACCATGCCTGGCTTTTTTTTTTTTTTTTTTTTTTTTTTTGAGACGGAGTTTCGCTCTTGTTACCCAGGCTGGAGTGCAATGGCGCGATCTCGGCTCACCGCAACCTCCGCCTCCTGGGTTCAAGCAATTCTCCTGCCTCAGCCTCCTGAGTAGCTGGGATTACAGGCACACGCCACCATGCCCAGCTAATTTTTTGTATTTTTAGTAGAGACGGGGTTTCACCATGTTGACCAGGATGGTCTCGATCTCTTGACCTCGTGATCCACCCGCCTCGGCCTCCCAAAGTGCTGGGATTACAGGCTTGAGCCACCGCGCCCGGCCTTTTTTTTTTTTTTTTTTTTTTTTTTTGTATTTTTAGCAGAGACAGGGTTTCACTATGTTGGTCAGGCTGGTCTCAAACTCCTGACCTCAGGTGATCCACCCGCTTCAGCCTCCCAAAGTGCTGGGCTTACAGGCTTGAGCCACTGCACCTGGCAGAGGTGATAATTATTAAATCATAAGGGACACCAGGCCTGAAAAGTCCTGCACAGACAGAACCAATTAGGCCTTATAAGTAACGTCAATCTTGTTTGATTTGTAAATAGAATTGAAACTTTACTTGAGCTAGAAAAACGGAATTTAGGCTCAACACATCAGAAGCAGCCAGCTAATGTATACAGTTGGCCCCTGGTGTCCACGGGGATGGTTCCAGCAAACGTAAGCAGTGGGCCCCTGGTGTCCACGGGATGGTTCCAGCAAACGTAAGGAGTGGGCCCCTGGTGTTTGTGGGGATGGGTTGCAGGACCCCAGCGGATCGTGCAATCCATGGGTGCTGAAGCCCTGAGAGAAACTGGCGTGTGTCATGTCCATCATCTTCAGGTCAGAGGAGCGCACGGCCAACTTTAGGACTGATGTACAGCAAATTCAAATTTTGCTTTTTGAAACTTCCTGGAATTTTTTTTCCAGCATAGTTTCAGTCTGTGGTTGGTTGACTCCACAGATGGGGAACCCACATACACAGAAGGTCAGCTGGAAGCGCAGGAGCTCTGGGGGTGCGAGCAGATGTGGCCGGCCACCGCCACCTTTGCCAAAGCAGTGTTGTCTCAGCTCTGCCCTGTCTGCCTGGCTCCCTCTGGAGTTGCCCGGTGACATCGGGGCAGCTGCTGATTTGGAGCTGCTGGCCCATTAATTGCTGTTTGCTAAATGAACACTTTAAAATGTTATTGCACCTCAGTTCACGCATCAACACACTGTGACGACTCCTAGGACAATTAAGCAGAGCAATCCAGAGCCCAGCACATCTAGGGCCAGGCCAAGGTGTGGGTGTCAGGTTAGCAATGCTGGCGTGTGTTTGATTTCTGAAAGATAACACCGTTTTCCTGTGATGAAAATGCTGCTGGCTCAGGGTGGCACGGGTGTGGGTGGTGGGAAAGATGGTGGGTTCACGTCCTCTGCATGGACAGAACCAGAAAGCTTGCCTCTGCCATACTAGAACCATGATTTTTATATAATTTTTAAATGTGCGACCAGGTGTGGTGGCTCACGCAGGCAATCCCAGCATTTTGGGAGCCTGAGGCAGGCGGATCACCTGAGGTCGGGAGTTTGAGAACAGCCTGGTTAACATGGTGAAAACCCGTCTCTACTAAAAATACAAAATTAGCTGGATGTGGGGGCACGCACCTGTAGTCCCAGCTACTTGGGAGCCTGAAGCAGAACTGCTTGAACCCAGGAGAGAGAGGTTGCAGTGAGCCAGGATCACAGCACTGCTTTCCAGACTGGTGAGAGTGAAATTCCATCTAAAAAAAAAAATGTAAATGTGTGTGTTGAAAGTGATGAGTATGGTAAGAGCCTCATTCAGAGCCGAGCGACATGAAGGTCGTAGCCCGGAGCATGTGAGGTCTTTTCTGTCCCTCTCACTGACACCCAGGTCCTGCGTGGTGTCAGTTCCAGCCAAGCCTTGTTAGGTGATGCCGGACATAACATGCCTCGTTCCCGACAGTGCTGCCTGCTGTCAGCATCACAAAGACCCGCTCACCACCTTTTGTTTTTGTTTTTGTTTCCCACTGGCTTAGCTTGGAACATCACCTCGTTTTAAAATTTTTTTATTATTGTTATTATTACTATTTTGAGACAGAGTTTCGCTCTTGTTGCCCAGGCTGGAGTGCAGTGGCGCAATCTTGGCTCACTGCAACCTCCGCCTCCCAGGTTCAAGCAATTCTCCTGCCTCTGACTCCTGAGTAGCTGGGATTACAGGCACGCACCACCACGCTGGTTAATTTTGTATTTTTAGTAGACACAGGGTTTTACCATATTGGTCAAGATGTTCTTGATCTCCTGACCTTGTGATCCACCTGTCTCGGCCTCCCAAAGTGCTGGGATTACAGGTGTGAGCCACACCTGGCCTATTATTTTTAATTTAAAAATTTATTTAAAACAGATGCAGCTGAGCACTGTGGCTTATACCTATAATCTCAGCGCTTTGGAGGCTGAGGCAGGCAGATCACTTGAGATCAAAAGTTTAAGACCAGCCTGGTCGGCTGAGCACAGGGCCTCACACCTGTAATCCCAGCACCTGGGGTAGCTGAGGCAGGTGGATCACCTCAGGTCAGGAATTCGAGATCAGCCTGGCCAACATGGCGAAACCCCTGTCTACTAAAAATACAAAAATTAGCTGGGCATAGTGGTGCATGCCTGTAATCCCAGCTACTCTTTTTTTTTTTTTTTTTTTTTTGAGATAGAGTTTTGCTCTTGTTACCCAGGCTGGAGTGCAATGGCACAGTCTCGGCTCACCACAACCTCCGCCTCCTGGGTTCAGGCAATTCTCCTGCCTCAGCCTCCTGAGTAGCTGGGATTACAGGCAAGCGCCACCATGCCCAGCTAATGTTTTGTATTTTTAGTAGAGACGGGGTTTCACCATGTTGACCAGGATGGTCTCGATCTCTTGACCTGGTGATCCACCCGCCTCAGTCTCCCAAAGTGCTGGGATTACAGGCTTGAGACACCGCGTCCGGCAATCTCAGCTACTCTTGAGGCTGAGGCGGGAGAATCACTTGAACCTGGGAGCTGGAAGTTGCTGTAAGCCAAGATCTCGCTAGTACACTCCAGCCTGGACAAGAAGAGCAAAACTCTGTCTTTAAAAAAAAAAAAAAAAAAAAAAAAAAAAAAAAGACCAGGCTGGCCAATATGCTGAAACCCAGTCTCTACTAAAAATACAAAAATTAGCCAGGCATAGTGCGGGGTACCTGTAATCCCAGCTGCCTGGGAGGCTGAGGCAGGAGAATTGCTTGAACCTGGAAGGCAGAGTTTGCAGTGAGCTGAGATTCCACCACTGCACTCCAGCCTGGGCATCACAGCAAGACACACACACACAAAATAGAGATGGGGTTTCACTGAGTTGCCCAGGCTGGTCCAGAACTCCTGGGCTCAAGGGATCCTCCTGCCTGAGCCTCCCAAAGTACTGGGATTATAGATGTGAACCACTGGATCTGACCCATGGGTTTTTTTTTTTTTTTTTTTTTTAACCATTATCCTCCAGAAGGGCTCTGGTGGGCCACACTCCTTTCCTCTTATGCATGTGGTAGTTTATTTTCTTTTTTATGTTATCTGCTATATTTACCTTTGAAATCTTTATTGTCACTTTGGTTAAACAGATAATGAAATGTTGTTTCATAATGACATATGATCCTATTTAAGTATTCAGGTCTTTTGACATCTTTGCCAGCTTCCCAAAATCAAAATCAAATTCTAAATTAAATTTTCTTTACCTCAAACTGACTTTGAAGTTTTCTAGAGGGTCCCTGGAAAATCTCAAACTTCAAATCCTTTGAAACTGACAGCTTGAAAGGATTTGTTCTACCACCTTGTTAAAAGAGAGATGTTGGGGGCCAGGCACAGTGGCTCAAGCCTGTAATCCCAGCACTTTGGGAGGCCGAGGCAGGTGGATCACGAGGTCAAGAAATCGAGACCATCCTGGTCAACGAGGTGAAACCCTGTCTCTACTAAAAATACAAAAAATTAGCTGGGCATGGTGGCACGTGCCTGTGATCCCAGCTACTCAGGAGGCTGAGGCAGGAGAATTGCCTGAACCCGGGAGGCGGAGGTTGCAGTGAGCTGAGATCGCGCCATTGCACTCCAGCCTGGGTAACAAGAGCGAAACTCCGCCTCAAAAAGAAAAAAAAAAAAAAAAGAGATGTTAAACTAATTCTGTTAAGCACTTTGGGAGACTGAGGTGGGTGGATCACAAGGTCAGGAGTTTGAGACCAGCCTGGCCAAGATGGTGAAACCCCATCTCTACTAAAAATACAAACATGAGCTGAGTGTGTTAGCAGGCACCTGTAATCCCAGCTACTCAGGAGGCTGAGGCAGGAGAATCACTTGAACCTGGGGGGCGGAGTTTGTGGTGGGCTGAGATCACCCAACTGCATTCCAGCCTGGCCACAGAGTGACACTCCATCTCAAAAAAAAAAAAAAAAAAAAAAAAAATTATGTTTATTTGAAATATTCAATTACATGGAAACCATTGTCACAGAAGAGACATTAAACCTTCCCTACATTGTATTTATACAGTTAAAATGTTGCTATTTCAGAAATTATATAAATTTCCTAAAATATTGTCAATGCCCTTATTATCCAATCTATTCTCCTATGTTACCATTTATGATTTCAGTTGTTATTATTATTTTTTGAGCTGTAGTCTCACACTTTCACCTAGGCTGGAGTGCAATGCTGCAATCTAGGCTCACTGCAACCTCTGCCGTATGTGATTCTCCTGCCTCTTGTTGCCAAGGCTGGAGTGCAATGGCACCATCTCAGCTCATTGCAACTTCTGCCTCCCAGGTTCAAGCAATTCTCCTGCCTCAGCCTCCTGAGTAGCTGGGATTACAGGTACCTTCCACCACGCCCGGCTAATTTTGTATTTTTGATAGATACGGGGTTTCTCCACGTTGGTCAGGCTGGTCTTGAACTCCCAACCTCAAATGATCCGCCCACCTCAGCCTCCCAAAGTGCTGGGATTACAGGTGTGAGTCGCCGCGCCCGGGCTTCAGTTGTTATTTAAAACATTGTATGGCCGGGCGCGGTGGCTCAAGCCTGTAATCCCAGCACTTTGGGAGGCCGAGGCGGGTGGATCACGAGGTCGACAGATTGAGACCATCCTGGTCAACATGGTGAAACCCCGTCTCTACTAAAAATACAAAAAATTAGCTGGGCATGGTGGTGCGTGCCTGTAATCCCAGCTACTCCGGAGGCTGAGGCAGGAGAATTGCCTGAACCCAGGAGGCGGAGGTTGCGGTGAGCCGAGATCACGCCATTGCACTCCAGCCTGGGTAACAAGAGCAAAACTCCGTCTCAAAAAAAAAACAAAAAACACACATCGTATGTCACAAAATCAACCCGAATTCCTTGTGTGTTTTTATAATGAACTCTCATCAGATCTTCCATGATTTTCAGGTTTTTGATCCATGCTCCTATGCTTTCCTGAATGCTCTTGTCATCAGCTGCAGGCCAGGGCACCTGTCTTCAACAGGAAGTGCCAAGCACTGGACACTGGAGTCTCAGGAGGCTGCTTGCGCAGCTTGGAGATCCTACCAGTGGACGGAGCCAGGGTTTCTAAAACTCATAACAAACACTGACAGGTTTATGAAACCACTAACCCAAGATCAAGCATAAGAGTTAATAATACGGGACTGAAGACTGAATATGCTGATAGAGGTTGGGCACTGTGGGAGGCGGGAAGGGGAAGGATCACTTGAGTCCAGGAGTCCAAGGTTGGCGGAGACCAAGAGACCCCCAACATGGCCCTAAAGTCAGTCCCTCAAGAACACAAGACAGGAAGGAAACCTCAGCAGGGACCCACAGCAAGGCTCACAACTGAGCATTCTGCCAAGGCTGCTGCAACATGGGGCGGCTGGGGTCCTGGACCATATTCTGTCCTGTGTATCCCTCTGGGACAGAATGACGCAGACAGAAAGGACTAGTCACACAAATCCTTTTCCTGCTAATAAAAACCTTCCAGAGGAGACAGTGACTTCCACCATTCACCCACCGGGTTTGCACAGGGAGAGAGAGGCCAGAAGCCTGGCTGGTAAGAAATTCTCTCCCTTTGCAGGTGTGCTGGCTTTCCAGGTTCCCTTTCTCTGCAGCTCCTGGCTGCAGAAGAACAGGGTGGTTTTGTACTTTGAAAATTTTTATTTACTTATTTATTTATTTATTTATTTATTTTCTTCAGCGTTGTGTTTTCCTTTGGGGGGAGAGGCTAAGAGGAGGAAGGGATAAAAACGGTCTCATTGGAGTCTCCAAAGTGTATGAAACCTCCGGTAGTACAATGATGGGATGTGATGGCCAGGCAAGTCAGATGGGAAATCCCTAAGATTCTTTTTGCTACTGATTTCTGTAATTAAAATATGACATGTGTAAGGGACTAGTACATGGTATTCAATAAATGTCAGTTGTCTTTCCTAACTACATTCCTCACAGGCTAGGTTTTGCCTAAATATCATCATCTTTCTCCTTTCAGGGAATGAAGCTCACCTAGAAAACTAGGGAACCAAAAGTGTAATACAGTTTGGGTAATGCAGTTGGTTAGCTGTCTCCCATCCTACCAACTCCACTATTACAGGGAAGGGCTGAAAGTAGAAGTAGCTCCCCTGAAGTCTAGTTAGCATGTCATGGTACAGTCCACATGAAGGGCTGTGGGCTGCAACTCTAGTGCACAGTCCGCTCCTTTTGGCGATGATAATCTTGCTGTGCTCGATATCTTGGAAATCCACATCATTCACAGCTAGAACTTGGTCCCCTTCCTGAAGTCCTGCTCTATGTGCATCAGAGTCAGGAATCACCTTGGAGATGAAGATGCCTAGCTGGGAGGCCTTTCCTCCTCGGATGTTAAATCCCAACTGAGCTCCAGGAGGCTTCTTCAGTGTGATGGTTCGGGGCAGAAACTGGGTCAACTCATTGTTGTAGTCTGGGTGGTGTACCCTCTCATGAGGAGGAATCCATGCTGGAGGATTCTCATAGGCAGGCAGGAAAACCACCGGGTAGTCATCATAAGGAATCCGGCTGTCCATCTCGGGCAAGGCCCAGTGGGCAGTCCCCAGCGACCTCAGGCTCCGCTCACCGCCAATTCAGACTGAGCTACTTATTTATTTTTGAGATGGAGTCTGGCTCTGTCACCCAGACTGGAGAGCAGTGGCACAATTTTAGCTCACTGCAACCTCTGCCTCCCAGGTTCAAGCAATTCTCCTATTTCAGCCTCTTGAATAGCTGGGATTACAGGCACCTGCCACCCAACCCGGCTAATTTTTCTATTTTTGCTACAGACAGGATTTCACCATATTGGTCAGGCTGGTCTCAAACTTCTGACCTTAGTTGATCCACTGGCCTCGACCTCCCAAAGTGCTAGGAATACAGGTGTGAACCACCGCACCCGGCCCACAATTTCTTTTTTAATTTTTATTTATTTTCTTATTTACTTAGAGACTAATTCTGTCACCCAGGCTGGAGTGCAGCGGTGTGATCTCAGCCCACTGCAACCTCCACCTCTCAGGTTCAAACAATTCTCCTGCCTCAGCCTCCTGAGTAGATGGAACTGCAGGTGTGTGCCACCATGTCTGGCTAATTTTTGCATTATTTTCGTAGAGATGGGGTTTCACCATGTTGGCCAGGCTGGTTTCAAACTCCCAACTTCAAGTCTTCTTTCCACCTCGGCCTCCCAAAGTGCTGGGATTACAGGCATGAGCCACAGTACGAGCCTCGTTTTTTTTTTTTTCTTTTTTTAATACTGTTCCTTGTGGAGTAGGGCTACTCCAGAGCCGGCTGTCCAGAATAGCCCTAAACCATCATTTCTTTTTCTCTTTTTGTTTTTCTTTTTTTGAGATGGAGTTTTGCTCTTGTTGCCCAGGCTGGAGTGCAATGGCGGGATCTCGGCTCACCGCAACCTCCGCCTCCCAGGTTCAAGCAATTCTTAGCAGGCCTCAGCCTGCTAAGTAGCTGGGATTACAGGCACGCGCCACCACGCCCAGCTAATTCCGTATTTTTAGTAGAGACGGGGTTTCTCCAGGTTGGCCAGACTGCTCATGAACTCTTGACCTCATGATCCACCCACCTCGGCCTCTCAAAGTGCTGGGATTTCAGGTGTGAGCCACCGAGCCCTGCCTCCTAAACCATCATTTCTAATCTGTAGCTAATTTGTTAGTCTTACAATGGCGGTCTGGTCTCCACAGAAGCCTTGGGGGAGGTCAGGGCGCAAAGCTCCCTCCTCCTCTCTCCCTCCTGCAGACAGCCCTTCCTTCTGACCTGACCCCAGCCCTTTTCAACCTTCCCCTCCCCTCCACTCCCTCCCCTAATCCATTTCTGTCCTCTTTCTACTTTCTTTTTTTTTTTTTTTTGAGACGGAGTTTCGCTCTTGTTACCCAGGCTGGAGTGCAATGGCGTGATCTCGGCTCACCCCAACCTCCGCCTCCTGGGTTCAGGCAATTCTCCTGCCTCAGCCTCCTGAGTAGCTGGGATTACAGGCACGCGCCACCATGCCCAGCTAATTTTTTGTATTTTTAGTAGAGACGGGGTTTCACCATGTTGACCAGGATGGTCTCGATCTCTTGACCTCGTGATCCACCCGCCTTGGCCTCCCAAAGTGCTGGGATTACAGGCGTGAGCCACTATGCCCGGCCCCTCTTTCTACTTTCAAAGAACAGAGGGTTCCTGCAGGAAATAGGGCAGTTTCACCTCCCTGAAGAGAGGCCTGGGAGGGGCAGCAGGTGGCTGAGTGGGGCCAGCCCAGCTGTGAGGCTGGCGTGGGAGGGGAGCTGCCTAGTCTGGGGCCTCCCTGGAGAGCAAGCGTGCATTGCAGAGGCCAGGGTGAGTGCCCCAGGGAGCTGGGAGCCCAGGGGACTGGGGTGCTCACTTGAGGATGTGTGACCGAGGAGCCCAGGGCACCACTGCAGGTGGAAGCTGGGACCAGGTGTGAGGGGCAGGTGACGCTGTGGCTTCCTGGGATTCTGGGAGGTGGGACCAGGTGTGAGGGGCAGGTGGAGGTGGGTGGGAGAGCTGCTCGCAGACCCGCCGCTTGCTGATGGGAAACTGAGCCTCCTGTCTGCCCCCACAAGCCCTCCCGTGGTCACTAGGATGAGGTCTGGACCCGTCAGGCCCTCCAGAGACCGCCCCACCCCCCACCCCCGGCCCCGCCATCGGCTGTTTCTTCCTTGCCTGTGGGCCCCTGCAGTCCTGCGCAGCCTTGGGATTCAGCTCACATGCCCCTTCCTCCACGAACACTTCCCGGAAGCTGCGTGAGGAGGGCCCGGGCCCTGGACATACTCTCTGTTCTGGAATTCTCTGTGCTCTCATGTGCCTCCCTGCCCAGCTGAGACCAGGGCACACTGTCCTGCCCCACCTTTCCCTTTGGGGTGGAAAGGATTTACTGAATGAAAATCAAAGCTGCTCCCTGGTTGGGGCAGGGGGAGCTTCAGGGTTATAGAACATTCTAGAGAGACAGCCTGGGGCTCTGGGGGCATTGGAGTCTGGAGTTGGGGCCGATGGCTGTTACACAGTGACGCCTTCTTCATGGTGATGGTCAGGTAGCCTTCACATCTCTCGGTGAATTCCTGCTAGTTAGCCTCTGACCCCATGCAGCAGCTCAGAGGGGCATCTGGGACCCCCAAGTAAGTGTCTCTAAAATGTCTCCCACTGGGCCTCATCTCCTCCTTGACAAAAGGGCATCTTTGACTGATGAATCCCCAACAGAGGCTGGGAGCAGAGCGAGAGGGTTCCTCAGTCCCTGCTGGTAACTTCAGAGGGACGTTGGCTACAGTGGACGGACACTGAGCCCCAAAGTGGCCTCTCAGAGCCACCCTGAGAGGGGGCTCAGAGGTGGGGGATGAGGCCCCCACCTCCCACTGGGGACAGAGCGGCCCCTGAGAGGGGGCTCAGTGGTGAGGGATGAGGCCCCCAGCTCCCACTGGGGACATAGCAGCCCCTGAGAGGGGGCTCAGTGGTGGGGGATGAGGCCCAGCTCCCACTGGGGACATAGCGGCCCCTGAGATGGGGCTCAGTGGTGGGGACAGAGCGGGCCGGCGGGCTCTGTGCAGCTCTGGCGTCTCTGGATGTCTGTCCTGTGAGCACATCCCAGTCCACCTCCCATGAGCCAGGTGGGCTGGGCCTGGCTTCTCTGCCTCAGTTTCCAGGACTGGGAAATGGGGAAACAGCAGCCTCGCTCTCAGTGGTGAGGGCGTGGGTTAAAGGGCAGGACAGCCATGGAGGCGGTAGTGGCCCCAGGCACCTGCTCAGCTTTCCCAGGTCCTCCGAGCTCACAGGCGGAGCCCACCCTGAGGGACAGCTCATTCTTCCATGAGCTGAACCCCCAGGGCCTGGCCCTGCAGGACCCAGCAAGGCCCCAGTGAACAGACCCCACGGTGGCTCATCAGGATTTGGCCACCAGAGGGCGGCAGCTGCAGCAGGCGGGCGTGGGGTCAACCGTGTGGCCGGAGGGGCTGCATGGGGATGGGGGAGGGGTGCCAGTGGGCACTGGCCTGGCCTGGCCAGCCCGTGGTGTGTGGTTCTGAGAGGAGTGGGCCGGCTGGAGGAGGACCAAGCCCCCAGGCCCCACCTTGCCTTGAGTGTCCACCTCAGACCGGTTTCACAGACACCGAAGCCCAAGGGTGCCGTGCTCAAGGTCCCCGCCGCCTGCTCGCGGCGTCCCCTTCGAATTCCCGGAACCCCTCCCTGTTCTACTGCCCAGAGGCCACTGTTGCCGGCAGCATGCCCCTTTTGCCCTGCTGTGCTGGACCTCTGAGGTCATGGCCAGGGCAGAGGGCAGTGCCCCCAGGACACAGGGGCTCCTCAGGAGAGGGACCTGCTGGTGAAGCCACTGGTGGTGACCCCTCAGCCAGGACAGCCCCCAGCCTGACGGTCCCTGCCCGAGGCTGGCCTCAGAATCCCCCACGGGGCCCATCCGGGAGAGTGGGGCTGGGAGAGCAGGTCAGGGCGGGCATTGGCAAATCCACCACAGACTCAGGCCCAGACGTGAACAGTCCGGCCGCCAGACTCCACCCAAGCTGGCGTGGGCGTGGGCACGGGAGCACAGACCCATATGGCACAGGCCACCAGCCATGCTCAGCTGCCGCACCGCCCTGGATGCCAGCCAGGGCCCACCAGGGTCAGCTGTGACCCCCAGACACAGGACCCCACATCCCTCCTCACCCTCCATCAGGCGCTCGTGCCTGGCCTGTCACAGATGCTGGCGGCTCCAAGGGACTGCAAGATCAGAGCTCAGCCTGCAGCTGTGGGGAAGAAGGACCTGAGACATGAGGAGGGTGAGAGAGAAGGTGGGGAGGGACCGCTATGAAGGGGAAGAGCAGGGGGGAGAGGCGGGGCGGGTTTGGGGCTGGGACCACAGGGTGAGTTGCAACGTTTTCTAAGGACCTCCTAAGGGGGCGTGCAGCTGAGCTCAAAGTCCCCTGTAGCTACAACCTCTAGAAGGCAATGAGGCTGGGGCAGGGGTGGGGATCAGCAGCTAGGAGAGAGGGCAGTGGAGGAGGGGAGGGTGGGGCGTGCGTTCTGTAGGGGTTTGCTCTGGACAAATGGGCTCTGTCGGGTTCTCCAAGAAACCACTCACAGAAGATGATGTGCAGAGACTCGCCATGCAGAATCGGCTCGTGCGATCGTGGAGGCTGAGACCCAGGAGGGTGCTGGTGTTGTGCAGTCTGGGTTTGAGTTTGAAGGCAAGAGAAAATGGGCTGGGCGTGGTGGCTCACACCTGGCAGCTCAGCCCTTTGGGAGGCAGAGGCGGGTGGATCACTTGAGGTCAGGAGTTTGAGACCAGCCTGGCCAACATGGTAAAACCCGCCTCTACTAAAAATACAAAAAAAAAAAAGCTGGGCACGGTGGCTCAAGCCTGTAATCCCAGCACTTTGGGAGGCCGAGGCGGGTGAATCACGAGGTCGAGAGTTCGAGACCATCCTGGTCGACATGGTGAAACCCCGTCTCTACTAAAAATACAGAAAATAGCCGGGCGCGGTGGCTCAAGCCTGTAATCCCAGCACTTTGGGAGGCCGAGGCGGGTGGATCACGACGTCAAGAGATCGAGACCATCCTGGTCAACATGGTGAAACCCCATCTCTACTAAAAGTGCAAAAAATTAGCTGGGCATGGTGGCACGTGCCTGTAATCCCAGCTACTCAGGAGGCTGAGGCAGGAGAATTGCCTGACCCCAGGAGGCGGAGGTTGCGGTGAGCCGAGATCGCGCCATTGCACTCCAGCCTGGGTAACAAGAGCGAAACTCTGTCAAAAAAAAAAAAAAAAAAAAAAAAAAGTTGGCCGGGCGTAGTGCCAGGTGCCTGTAGTCCCAGCTACACCAAAGACTGAGGCAGGAAAATTGCTTTAACCCAGGAGGCGGAGGTTGCTGTGAGCTGAGATCGCACCACTGCACTGCCACCTGGGTGACAGAGCGAGACTTCCTCAAACAAAGATCTGAACTTAAAATGCTCCCTGAACTCCAGCTTGGGTGCACAGCAGATGGCTGGGTCCCTGGGGCTTCAGGGGCCGACCTGGGCCAGGGATTCCGGTGGGCGGAGTGTGGGGAGTCAGCAGTGTGGGGGTGGGCTCAGAATCTGGGGACAGATAGGCCGGAAGCAGTTTCAGGAGCAGTGTGGCCCAGCTGCTATGAGGATCAGAGAGAGAGAGTCACAGGAGAGGAGGGGGACAGTGGGCACGGGCAGACCCTGCGCTAGGAGCTGTGCCATGAGGGTCCCTGGGTGGAGGGAGGGGGTCGCCACGAGGCATCCACATCCCTGGGGCCGTGGACACCCAGCGTGTATGGCTGACCTCGAGGACAAGGCAGGTCCCCACCACAACGTCCCCAGATGGCGCTGATGCTTCTGGTCTGGGACCTGCACTGGGATTCCTGGGTGACTCAAAGAGGTCCCTTGAGGTTTGTGATCACGAATTCAAAGTAGCACGGATCAGGACAGCTGGGCCCTCTCCCCTCTGCATGCTCTGAGGAGGCAGAGCAGACGCAGAGCAGCCAGGGAGTGGGCAGGAGTCTTGTGCTGTGGCCCAGGCTGGAGTGCCAGGCACAGTCTCCGTTCAGTGCAGTCTCCCAGGCTGGAGTGCCAGGCACGGTCTCCGTTCAGTGCAGTCTCCCAGGCTGGAATGCCAGGCAGAGTCTCTGCTCAGTGCCGTCTCCAGGCTGGAGTGCCAGGCACAGTCTCCGCTCAGTGCAATATCCGCCTCCTGGGTTCAAGCAATTCTCCTGCCACGTGCTCCCAAGTAGTTGGGACTACAGGCGTGCACCACCACGCCCAGCTAATTTTTTTTTTTTTTTTTTTTTTTGAGACAGAGTTTCGCTCTTGTTACCCAGGCTGGAGTGCAATGGCGCAATCTCGGCTCACCGCAACCTTCCCCTCCTGGGCTCAGGCAATTCTCCTGCCTCGGCCTCCTGAGTAGCTGGGATTACAGGCACGTGCCACCATGCCCAGCTAATTTTTTGTATTTTTAGTAGAGACGGGGTTTCGCCATGTTGACCAGGATGGTCTCGATCTGTTGACCTTGTGATCCACCCGCCTCGGCCTCCCAAAGTGCTGGGATTACAGGCTTGAGCCACTGTGCCCGGCTTAAAAAGTATACATCTTTTTTGTTTTGTTTTGTTTTGTTTTGTTTTTGAGACGGACTTTCTCTCTTGTTAGCCAGGCTGGAGTGCAAATGGTGCGATCTCGGCTCTCCGCAACCTCCACCTCCTGGGTTTAGGCAATTCTCCTGCCTCAGCCTCCCAAGTAGCTGGGATTACAGGCACGCGCCACCATGCCCAGCTAATTTTTGTATTTTTTTAGTAGAGGCGAGGTTTCACCATGTTGACCAGGATGGTCTTGATCTCTTGACCTCGTGATCCACCCGCCTCGCCCTCCCAAAGTGTGAGCCACCGCGCCTAGCCTAATTTTTTTGTATTTTTAGTAGAAACGGGGTTTCACCATGTTGGCCCAGATGGTCTTGATCTCCTGACCTCGTGATCCGCCTGCCTCAGCCTCCCAAAGTGCTGGGATTACAGGCGTGAGCCACTGCACCTTGCAGGTTTTACTGAGGAGGCTTGATTGCTCCAGAGGGGAAGACGGAGTCTGGCAGGGAATAGGGGTGAGGCTGGAGTTCTCAGGCTGGCCCTGGAGCAGAAGGGGAAGAGAGGCTCGGGGAGTTGGGACTGCAGTGAAGTCTGGGTCCTCGGAGCTGGGAAGGGCAGTACAGGTCTTTGCAGATCAGGGAACTACCTGGCCAGGGTTTAAGACAGTCCTCTCTGTTATTCAAATTGCCAAGAGTCGTGACAGGGTGGAGCTGGAGTGAGGGAGAGGGAGCGGCAGAGAGGTGGGGTGCTGAGGGCTTGGCACGTGAAGCCCCAGGGCACAGAGTGAAGACACCGGGCTGAGCTGGGTAGAGCTGGGAGAGGGAAGGCAGGCACTGGGGCCCTGATGGGAAGGGAGGAGCGCTGCCCTCACAAGGCCCATGAGCTCCCTCAGCAGGGTGTCTGCGCACATGTTAGAGAATGAGGTAGACTGGTCCAGGCTGAGAGGTCTCCTACTGTTTACACAACAGCATGCAAAGGACAGGAGGCCATGCCCGTGCAGGTCTGTGCCTAGAAAATGCTGGAAGGGGGCCGGGCTCAGTGGCTCACACCTGTAATCCCAGCAAAGTCTAGGGGGCCGAGATGGTCGGATCATTTGAGGTCAGGAGTTCGAGACCAGCCTGGCCAACATGGGGAACCCGCGTCTCTACTAAAACTCCAAAAATGAGCCGGTGGTGGTGCACGCCTGTAATCCCAGTTACTCAGGAGGCAGAGGCAGGAGAATCGCTTGAACCTGGGAGGTAGATGCTGAAGGTGTTTTCAGTGTACAGTGGTTTCCTGGGGGAATTGTTAAGTCAAGGGGCACCTGTGCACACTCACCCGCTTGGGTGTTTTGGTCCACGGCGGACGGCGTGCGTGGTGGTAGTCTGTAGGTTGGAATGCTGCATTCCTCTGCGCCTTCTCCACCTTCAGGCGGGTTCAGTGGCACACATGCTCTCCACCCTGTCCAGTGGCCTGCGGTTTCAGCACGACCACACACCGTCCAGGTAGCAGCCTGGGGGCAGTGGGCTACGCCTTGAAGCCTGGGTAAGCCTCTGCCACCTGCCACCTGGGTGAGTGGAAGCGCAGCTGAGACCCTTGCATGACAGTGACATCACCTGGCTGCTGATGTCTCGGGACGCGCCCTGCGTTGAGGGACACATGAGTGAGTATTAACTCAGGCTGGGTTTTCAGGGTCCGGGCACAGGCCTGTTCCAGATGGCTGGGGTTCACATCCTCCTCTTCCTCTTTTTCTGAGACAGGGTCTCACTCTGTGGCCAGGCTGGAGTGCAGTGGCACCATCTCAGCTCACTGTAACCTCCGCCTCCTGGGTTCAAGTGATTCTCCTGCCTCAGCCTCCCAAGTAGCTGGGATTATAGGCGCCCGTCACCACGCCCAGCTCAGTTTGTATATTTTTAGTAGAGATGGGGTTTCACCATGTTGGCCAGCCTGGTCCCAAACTCCTGACCTCATGATTTGCCCACCTCAGCCTCCCAAAGTGCTGGGATCACAGGCATGAGCCACGGTGCCCAGCCTCGTCCTCTTCCTTTTTGTGACTTAGCCTCTCAGTTTCCTCATCTGGATGGTGGAACAGAGAGGGCACAAGTGAGTCGGGACAGGGCCTGCTTGGCCACTTGGAGGCCCAGCCCCAATGCCCAGGCAAAATTGCACAATTCACATTTTGTAACTTATACATTAATATGTATTTTATTCTCACCAGAACAGTGGGACCCCTACACAAAACTGGTTTTACTTTGCTCTTGACTGTGCACATCCCACCAGCACCCTCTGCCTGTGGCTTCTGGAGGTGTCCTCTGTGCCGCCCCCTGTGACCCCCTCTGCTCACCTCTCTGCAGCCCCTGTACTCCCCCGCAGCCCGTTGCACCCCCCTCTGCAGCCCCCACTCTTCCTCCCATTGCTCCCACCATGGCTGCTTGGAGAAGTGAGACTCCAAGGCCCCAGTGACTGGTCCAGCAGCAGCCCTGGGTCTCCACCTGCTCTGGCGGGGTCGGGGACAGGCCTGGCCTCCTCCGCTTACTGGAACCAACTGAAGATGCCCCCCTCCCACTGAAACCTCAGAATTCCAAAGGTGTCTGGGTGCAGCCCAGTTTCCAGCTCAGCCCGGTCCACCGCAGAACCTCCTGATTTCAAAAGCCCCTGTGGCTCTGCCAGAGGACATTCCGATCCTTGGACTTGTCTGGGAATGGAGGGAGATCACTTCCTCGAACTGACAGATAAAGAAACTGACGGCAGTTTGTCCCAACCCCAAGGCCAGGGTCAGCCTCCACCAGGGAGTCAGGGAGGTGGCTGGGCTCTGGTGGGGGAACACATGGCCTGGAATCCCCGGGCCACTTGAGACCCTCTGGGCTCGTTGGGAGGGGCCCAAGCGCTCAGGCCCCCACCTCCTCCTCCCCATCTCCCAACTCAGTACTCAACCTGATGCTGCCTTCAGCCTGAGAGAGACCCTGAAGGGTGGTCACCCAGCGCAAGCTCCCCGGCCTGGCCAGGAGCCATGGGCTGGCTGGATGCTGACGGCCTCACTCAGTGCGTGAGTGTCTTCGGAAACGAGAACCAGCTGACACCTGGAGGGCATTAGCCCTGTTTTCCCGGGTACTGTGCAGGCCTGGGGACTGTTTCTCTTGAGGAGGTGGCTGTTTTGTAGCTGGAGTTCTGTGGGTGAGAAACAGAAACCACCCTCAAGCCTTGTGACCTGGGACGCAGGAGATGATCTGTCTCCCTGGGGCTGGGGGAGCTGCTCGGAGGTGCCTGTGTCTTGTTCATGGTGAGTCTCGGGGAGCCAGGAGCCAGGGCTTGTGGTTTTGGGGGGGCATGGAGCCAGGTTGAGTCCCAGGGTTGACATGAGGGCCGAAAGCCCCTGTCTTCTCTGACTGCCTGCAATCCACCATAAGGGAGGGAGAACCTCAGTTAGTAGGCGCCTACTGTATGCCATGGGGCGACATCTTGGGCAGCGAAGGGTAAGAGTCCTGGATGATGGAAGTGGGCGGGGCCTCAGCTCCAGGCAGGGCTAAGAGGGTGGCCTCTGGGGTGACTATGTCTGTAGGGTGGGTGAGGGAGTGCAGGGAGGCCAGGCTGAGGGGCTCCGACCTCATGGGAGCCGGGAGCCTACTGAGGAGTACCTGAGAGGTGCTTCACTGGGATTCACTGGGAGGAAGAGGTCCTGCCCTGGTACAGATGTGGGGTGTAGGGGCAGAGTGGTGGGGGCAGCCATGGAGGGCCTGGGTGTAGTGAGGAGGATTCAGGGAAGCCAGCAGCTTCAGGGTGGGCTGGATGCTGGGGGGAGGCACTGGGGGCAGAAGCCGGGGTGCTGCCCTTGCAGCTGGGCCTGCAGGCTGAGGAGCCTGTGGACTTCCCAGTGCAGATATCAGCCTGGTCAGGAGCCCGAAGAGGGACGGGTGCTGCTGAGGCTTCCCAGGGAAAGAGACAGGGCCGGGCTGGCTGTGGAGCCTCACGCTCATGGGCGTGCCTTCCTCAAGGCTTATTTGGGGGCTGCTGTACCAGGCCCCGTGGGTGGTCACATGGGCCCCACGCGGATATGGGCTCGTGCTCTCGCAGGTACAAGGACAGGCTGACGTGGGCAGGGGTACGTGTCTGTGCACGTGTGTAGTATCTGAGTGTGCGTTTACTTAACGCATGTGGGAAAGTCTGCATGTGACTGTTCTGGGCACGTGGACATCTGACCACGTGGGCTTGCGACCTGTCCAGATGCTTCTGTCTGCCGTGTTCTCAATGATCCGGGTGTGTGCAGGTGTGTGGGGCGTGGGCAGGTCCCCATTGCCTGTGGCTACTTGTGCAGAAGTGGTGAATCTGATAGGCCTGTGGTGGTGTCTTGTGTGCAGTTCGGGGACACAGGGCCAGGTGGACACACAGATACACTCGGTGTCTGAGCCCCTGCCTTCTCTCTGTTGGGGCTGTCACCTGCCTCTCAACAGACAGAGCTGGGTCAGCACCACCGTGTGAGGAGTGAGTATGGGGTGGTCCTCAGGGCAGCCATCTCTGGAGATGGGACCTGCCACAGACAGGAATGTGGACCAGGAGTCTCTGATGCAGGAGCCCAGGCTCATCACAAAGTGCTTCTCCCATCCCCTAGTGGCTCTCTGAGCAACAATTCTCTAAATATTAACGTTTGGGGCCAGGACTCCTAAGCCAGGCTGTCTTTCTAAGCCTCACCTTGGCCAGGGGAGGGGAGGGGCAGGAGAAGGACCCTGGTCAGTCAGGGACATGAAAGATGCACACCCAGAATTACAAACACAGCCTGAGCCTTTCCCACCATGACCCTGTGGACTTCACCCTCTATGTCAAGACGTCCGGCAAGGCACGAGCATCTCCCACGCTCCTGTCCACAAAGGCAAGAGGAAGGGAATTAAAAAAGAATAACGCAGTCATCGGAACAGAAAGGCCACCGCTGCAGGCAAAGGCTCCGACCCATTTCTGGGAATGAGGAAGTGGATGGAAGAGTGAGTCTGTGAGGCTGACTGGGGACCCCCTGGGAGCATTCCGGGGTGCTGCAGCGAGAGAGGAGGAAGCCGGAGGGGAGTCTGTGCACATGCCACCTGTGTGACTGCCCAAGAGTGAGGAAGATGCTCACAGTTGATGGAATAACTGACCGCAGAACGACCCGGACAGACACATCATCCTAACCCACCCTCAGCCAGAAGAAAGTCAGGACGCCTTTCCCCAAATATGTTTTGGAGAATCAGGGTAGCTATTTAAAACTGCTGCTGGGTGTGGTGGCAGTTACTTTAAAAACAGCCACTGTGAACCCCGCTAGTTGGGAGGCTGAGGTGGGAGGATCGCTTGAGCCTGGGAGTTGGTGTCCAGCCTGGGAAGAATAGCAAGACCCTATCTCATTAAAAAAAAAAAAAAAAAAAAAAAAGCCGGGCACGGTGGCTCAAGCCTGTAATCCCAGCACTTTGGGAGGCCAAGGCGGGTGGATCACGAGGTCGAGAGATCGAGACCATCCTGGTCAACATGGTGAAACCCCGTCTCTACTAAAAATACAGAAAATTAGCTGGGCATGGTGGCGCGTGCCTGTAATCCAGCTACTCAGGAGGCTGAGGCAGGAGAATTGCCTGAACCCAGGAGGCGGAGGTTGCGGTGAGCCGAGATCGCGCCATTGCACTCCAGCCTGGGTAACAAGAGCGAAACTCAGTCTCAAAAAAAAAAAAAAAAGAAGTGACAGAGATCACCAGCTACGGACGGAAGCCCGCAAACTCAGCAAAGGGTCCAGATGAACAAGTGGAGCCGAGTCTGCCTTCCATCCAGCAAACAATGGAAGAAAACCAAGCATAGCTGACTCCAAGCAGCTCTGCCTCCCATTCGGCCTGGCCCGAAACCTGCGCCCGACAGTGACCCGAAAGGAGGTGTCTGAGGAGGAAGACTGATGGCTGGAAAGGGCCCTGAACCTGAGGCTGCAGGAGAGCTCCAGCGTCAAAGTAAAGCCTCACACGAGAGCACGTGACAGAGAAGCACAGATCTCCAAGGAAACGGGGCTCCACACCTCGGAGGGAAGAGCACCGTCATCACAGAGAGCCGGCTCAGGCCCACAGGACGTGGCTCCCATCAGCCACGTGTGCACGACTGACTGTGGCACGTTCGTGTCCTCGGGAAAAAGGTTTACAACCCAACATGCACATCCAGCAAAGCTGCTGATCCGTGAGGAGGGCAGGGGAGGACTCTGGGTTGAATTCACCGGCAGCCTGGCGCCAGTGTCTGCCGCTGGCCAGGACCTCAGGGAGCCTCCAGTCACGGCAGAAGGGGAGGAGCAGGTGTCAGGGGAAGGAGGGCTGGAGTGTCATTTTCCAGGTCCTTGGCGTTTTGAACAAAGAATTGGACGAAACATCCACAGTAAGGAACAAAGCAGATGAGGGAAGCGGCAAACACAGGATTTATTAAAGGGAGAGTGCACTCGGGTGTGGGTCGGGAGTGGGCCCTATTACAGAGTTTTCTGGGTTTTTTTGGGGGGGTTTGTTTGTGATACAGAGTCTCACTGTGTTGTCCAGGCTGGAGTGCAGTGGCTCCATCTCGGCTCACCACAACCCCCACCTCCTGAGTTCAAGCAATTCCCCTGCCTCAGCACCCTGAGTAGCTGGGACCACAGGCGCACACCACCACACCTGGCTAATTTTTGTAGTTTTAGAAGAGACAGGGTTTCTCCACGTGGGTCGGGCTAGTCTTAAACTCCTGACCTCAGATGATCCGCCCGCCTCGGCCTCCCAAAGTGCTGGGATTACAGGCATGAGCCCCCGCGACCGCCAGTTTCCTGCATTTCAAGCACGCTTTTCGTGGTTCCTATCGACTACCCATTATCCAGATGAAAGACGTGGTCCGTGGCTGATCTAAGGCCGAGGGGAGCTGTGTCTGTGAAGATGAAGGGATGCCCACCGCCAGGCCCTGGTACTTCCCTTTCTACCTGGGATGTGACAGGAGGGGCTGGAGGCAGAGCAGCCTCAGATCCTTCGCTACTGGGCGTGGGGTTTCCCCTTTGGGTTAGTTTTTGGAAGTTGGCGTTAATTGGCCTTAGGTTCCCTGCCCTCAGCCCCAGGTGTTTTTCCTTGATTCAGCACGAATTGACTTCGGACTCTGTACCCCGAGACCTGGGTGTTTTCTCTTTTAGGAAGTCAGCACATATTGAGCTCCCATTCCCCGCGCCCAGCCCTCCGTGTTTTTCCTGGATTCCGAGAGAACTGGCCTTAGGTTCCCTGCCCCCAGACCCCGTTCTTCTGCCTCACCGGCATCACGTGCAGAGAGGGAGTGAGAGAGATGGGGGAGGCGTCAGGCTTGGCTTAACCATCAGAGCAGAACTGGCTCATTACCTCCAGAACAGCACCAGGCCATCCATGAGGGATCTGTCCCTGGCACCCCAAAACTCCCAACCCTGGGGATCCAATTTCCACACGAGATTTGGACAAGCATCCAAACTCTATCAAGACTAGAAACCGGCCGGGCGCGGTGGCTCAAGCCTGTAATCCCAGCACTTTGGGAGGCCGAGGCGGGTGGATCACGAGGTCAAGAGATCGAGACCACCCTGGTCAACATGGTGAAACTCCGTCTCTACTAAAAATACAAAAAATTAGCTGGGCATGGTGGCGGGTGCCTGTAATCCCAGCTACTCAGGAGGCTGAGGCAGGAGAATTGCCTGAACCCAGGAGGTGGAGGTTGCGGTGAGCTGAGATCGCGCCATTGCACTCCAGCCTGGGTAACAAGAGCAAAACTCCATCTCAAAAAAAAAAAAAAAAAAAGAAACCAAACAGAGGTGGGAGACCTCCAGTGCATAAATGAAGTGAGCCCTGAGATTCCAAGCTGGGGGCAGCGGGGTGGATGAGGCAGGGTCTGGGGTCAGGAGGGACATCACAGAGCTCAGAGCTTGGGAGGCGGAAGATGACGAGGGCACCTGGTGAAGGGCAGGAAAAGAAGGGCCATTGGAGAGCCGGGACAAACTATCAAACCCTAGGGAGAAGACAGGTTGAAGGCAACGGGCTGGCCTGTGGGTGGTTCCGAGTGGCGGGAACATTTGTGCTCACAGCAGGACGGTTGTGAGGTAGGTTTCTCAATGGCGTCTACAGATGAAGAGGCTGAGGCTGAGAAAGGTGACCGGCTCTCCCACGCTGCCTTTCCGCGGCGGCTGTGAGAGGGGCACCCACAGATGACCAGGCCAGCCTCATGTGGAATGAAGTCAGGGGCTTAGAGTCTCAGGAATGGGGCAAAATGCCGTCCACACGGGGCCATTTTCCCAGGCCCTCGGCCGGGTCTGGTGCTCGGAAGAGCTCACACGCCTACGGTGAGGCCAGAAATTCTCATGATGGTTGAATAAGGGCGCTACATGTTCATTTTGTACTGGGCCCTGAAGGGTGTAGGTGGGTGGCAGGGTTGCACCCCACCCAAAATCTCATCTCGGGTAAGAATCTACACGTGTCAAGGCAGAGACCAGGTGCAGGGTACTGCCTCGTGAGGGTAGCTCACCCCATGTGCTCCTGGTAGTGGGCATGTTCTCACAAGATCTGGTTTTTAAGAGAGTCTGGCCCTTCCCCTTGCACGTTCTCTCTCCGGCTACGACATGAGATGCCTGCTTCTCCTTCGCCTTCTCCCATGATTACAGGTTTCCTGAGGCCTCCCCAGCCACGAAGAACTGTGAGTCAATTATGCCTTTTTTCCTTTATAAATTATCCAGTCTTGGCCAGGAACCCAGTTTTGGATATTTACTTCTTCCCCCCCACCCCACCCCACTTTTTTTTTTTGAGACGGAGTCTCACTCTGCCTCCCAGGCTGGAGTGCAGTGGCACAATCTCAGCTCACGGCAACCTTTGCCTCTTGGGTTCAAGTGATTCTTCTGCCTCAGCCTCCTCCATAGCTGGGTCTACAGGCACGTGTCACCACTCCTGGCTAATTTTTTTTTTTTTTTTTTTTTTTTTTTTGAGACAGAGTTTCGCTCTTGTTACCCAGGCTGGAGTGCAATGGCATGATCTCGGCTCACCGCAACCTCCGCCTCCTGGGTTCAGGCAATTCTCCTGCCTCAGCCTCCTGAGTAGCTGGGATTACAGGCACGCGCCACCATGCCCAGCTAATTTTTTGTATTTTTAGTAGAGACGAGGTTTCACTATGTTGACCGGGATGGTCTCGATCTCTTGACCTCGTGATCCACCCGCCTCGGCCCCCCAAAGTGCTGGGATTACAGGCTTGAGCCACCGCGCCCGGCCTAATTTTTTATTTTTAATAGAGATGGGGGTGGGGTCTCACCATGTTAACCAGGATGGTCTTGATCTCTTGAACTCGTGATCTGTCAGCCTTAGCCTCCCAAAATGCTGGGATTACAGGTGTAAATCATGGCACCCAGCCATGAATTCTAATCTTTTAAAAATATTGAATGAAAATACTATTTATCACGGCCTGGGCACTGTGGCTTTTTGTATTTTTAGTAGAGATAGGGTTTTACATGTTGGTCAGTCTGGTCTCAAACTCCTCACCTCAAATGATCTGCCCGCCTTGGCCTCCTAAAGTGCTGGGATTACAGATGTGAGCCATCATGCCTGGCCCCACATCTGACTAATTTTGAATTTTTACTAGAGACAAGGTTTCACCATGTTGGCCAGGGGGTCCTAACTCGGGAGGCTGAAGTATGTGGTCCATACCTGTGATCCCAGCTACTTAGGAGGCTGGGCATGGTTGTGGTACTTGTGGTCCCTGCTACTTGGGAGGCCAGGCATGGTGGTGTGTGCCTGTGCTCCCAGTGACTCTGGAGGCTGAGCGGGGCACACCTGTGCTCCCAGCGACTCGGGAGGCTCAGGCAGAAGGAGCACTTGGGCCCCGGAGGTACAGGTTTCATAAGCTGAGATGGAGCCACTGCACTCCAGCCGAGGCAACCCTCCTTCCCTGCCAGTCTCCTGCCTGCCAAACCTCTGACCAGCTTTCTCTCCTCCTCCCAGGAGGCCTGGCTTAGCCCTGCTCCTCAGGTCGCTGTCCTCAAGAACCCCCGACACTGCCAGCCCTGGGATTGGCATTCTTCCGTCAGGGACCACCAGGCCACTGTGTTCCCAGAAGCCCCTGGGCGACTCATGTGTGCTCTGCCCAGGCCTGGAAAGGCGCCTGTTCTAAGGGAAAGTCCAGCTGCTCGGCCAGAAGCCCTGTGGCCGGAGTGTGGGTCCCTGTGATGCTGGAAGTCAGAGTAGTGCTGACTCCTAAGCATTAGGGCAGGCGTCGGTGGGGCGGGGAGTGCCGACCCCTCAGCATTAGGGCAGGCGTCGGGGGCCGGGGAGTGCCGACCCCCCAGCATTAGGGCAGGTGTCAGGGGCCACGGAGTGCCGACCCCTCAGCATTAGGGCAGGTGTCGGGGGCCAGAGGAGACCAGACCCTCAGCATTAGGGCAGGTGTTGGGGGCCAGGGAGTGCCGACCCCTCAGCATTAGGGCAGGCGTCGGGGTCCAGAGAAGACCAGACCCCTCAGCATTAGGGCAGGCGTCGGGGACCCGGGAGTGCCGACCCCTCAGCATTAGGGCAGGCATCGGGGGGCCGGGGAGTGCCGACCCCCCAGCATTAGGGCAGGCGTCCGGAGCCTGGGAGACTAGACCTCTCAGCATTAGGGCAGGCATCAGTCAGGGCACACCTGGGCTGTTTAGCACCTTCCTGAAACGTCCTAATGTTTTATCCCCCATGGCGAGTCTGGGAAAATTCTTCTTACGTGGAAAGAGGTGCTTCCTGAGAATGGACGATTTGAGTGACTGATCACTTGCAGCTCTAGGCCCCTGGGTCCTGAGGGAGGTGGAAATAATAGTAACAGCAGCAGCACAGCAAGGCTGACACCCCCTCGCCACTGGCCCTATGTCAGGCCTTCCCTCAGTCTGCTGCCAGGGTCTTATCCTTTCACCTGGGCTCTGGCCCCCACCCTGGGTCTGGGATCCTAGCTTCTTTTATTTATTTTATTTTTTGAGTCTTGCTCTGTCACCCAGGCTGTAGTGCAGTGGCACAATCTGAGCTCACTGCAACCTCTACCTCCTGGGTTCAAGCAATTCTTCTACCTCAGCCTCCTGGGCAGCTGGGATTACAGGCACCTGCCATCATGCCCGGCTAATTTTTGTTTTTTTGTTGAGATGGAGTTTCACCACGTCAGCTAGGCTGGTCTTGAACTCCTGACGTCAGGTGATCCGCCCACCTCAGCCTCCCAGAGTGTTGGGATTACAGGTGTGAGCCACCACGCCTGGCCGGTCCCAGCTTCTTCATACCCCTCTGCCTAGCCCAGATAGCAACGCCCAGTCACTGGGTGTCTGGCCTTCCATTCTACCCACTCTCGGGGAATGTGTTGGTTACTTATTGAACATGGAAAGCTGTAAACAGGAGAGAGCCCAGCGATCACCACTTCCACCGAAGACCTCTGGTGCCTCCCCTGGCAGGTGGAGTGGCTCCTCACGGTCCGAAGCTCATCCTTCTCCAGCGGCAGCCAGCCAGGCCAGCACAGAGGCACCGAGCAGCAAGGCAGGCAGGTCCCCGGGGACTTCACCATGTGGACCGGATGGTGGCTCTGGCCCCTTGTGACCGTGTGCACTGCAGACTTCTTTCGGGACGAAGCAGAGAGGATCATGAGGGACACCCCTGTCATTGACGGGTGAGTAGCCATCTAAGCCAGGTGCTTAGGGAACCAGGATTGGGAGCCAGGGCAGCTGGGGGAGCTGGGGCTGGGGCAGCCAGGGCTGGGAGCCAGATTGGGGGAGCTGGGGTGAGGCTCATGTGGCCTTGGCTTGGGGCTCAGTTTCGGCGGCTGTGCCAGGGCCTTGCCCTTTCCTGGCTCGTGCTGCTGTGTGGGGTCTCTCAGGGCCCCCAAAGTCTTCAGCAGATGAAGGTCTGCAGGGAGTGGGGCAGGAAGGAGGCAAGGCCTGAGCTCCTGGGCCCTTAAGCTTAGAGTGAGGTCTGTGCCTGGGGACGGTGAGGCCCTGTGCCCCTCTGGGCCTCAGCTTCTCTGGAAAGCTGCAGGTGGGGTGGTGTCTCAGGGCCCTCTCTGCCAGCATTTTTTTGGCTCCTCCGGCTCCCACAGCCTGCATTCTTCCGAGGGGAGGCCCATGTGGCTTGGGGCCCTGTTGGAGCCTCTGCCTGTGCCCACCCCACCCCCATCCTGACCTCACTGGGGCCCTTGTGTCACCTGCTTCTCTCTCAGTCTCTACAAGGTCAGGATTCCCACTCTCTGGGAACCTGACCCTCCTCCCCGCCCCTCCTGGCCCAGCACCCCAGCACTGGGTTGCCATGGGGGCCTCCTGCTTCCAGGCATCACACTCAGACCAGGTTCACACTGGCTCCGTGCTTGGGCAGGAGGCTCCCTGGTAGTCTGCCCTGTGTCCGGCAGTGTCTCCACCTGGAAGATGCCTCTGGGCTTTGTCCAAGAAAAAAGCTCTGTTAAAAGCTTTCCTCCTGGCCCGTCACCTGGTGCTCCAGGGGTCAGTCCCCTCACATGGGCTCAGTGGGGAACGGAGGCTCCCACCCTGCAATACCTGCTGTGTGGCAGGAGAGGGTCTGGGCCTAGGGACTGGGCGTCCCACAGCAGTGAGGGCAGGCTGAAGCCACCGGCCATAGGGGGACCCCAGGCCACACAGGGAGGGATCTGAGTGCAGGTGGTGGGGCTGAGCAGGGTCCCAAGTGAGCCAATGGCCAGGAAGGTTCGGGGATCTGGGATTGTCCCAGACAGGCCTGGCAGGCGGAGGCAAAGCTGATGCGCTAGTGACTGTAGCAGGTGAGAGACACACAGAAGTAGCTCCAGCAGCAGGGAGTGTGGGGGCCTGCACGGCCGCCACTGCCCGCACCCTCATGGTTTAAGGTGGCCACGCCGCTCTGCCCTCACGTCTGCACACGGGCAGCAGGGAGAAGGGAGGGATGAAGAAGGGAGGAAGGGACTATGCTCACGCCTGTAATCCCCGCACTTTGGGAGGCGGAGGCGGGTGGATCACAAGGTCAGGAGATCGAGACCATCCTGGCTAACATGGTGAAACCCCATCTTTACTTCAAATCAGCCGGGTGTGGTGGTGCCCATCTGCAATCCAGGCTCCTCCGGTGGCTGAGGTGGGAGAATGGCAGCACGCCAAGATGGCACCACTACACTCCAGCCTGGGCGACATCGATACTCCATCTCAAAAAAAAAAACAGCTGTCACAGGACCCAACTTACACAGCCACACCCAGTGACACAGGGGCAGGGAGGTAGCTTCAGTCCTAAATGCTGTGTGCCTGCTAAAAATGGGGGGCTTTAAAGTTACAAAGGAAAAGGAGAAGGGGTAGCGGGGGCGGCCAGCAGTCCCTCCCGGGAACAGCTGCCTGAGTGTGTGCTCACTGCCATCCAGCACGTTTACTCGATCCTCGGAGCAGGATACCAATTCCATGTGCCAGTGAAGGGCACTGCCCCAGCCCACACAGATAAGGAGGGTGGGTCTGATTAGCTGCAGAACTGCATTTTGACCTGAGCATAAGGCAGGTATGGCCTCTGTCCCACTGAGAAACCAGGGGCCCCACCCTCCCATCTTTTCCAGCAAGAGCTGAGAGGGCTGGCTGGGCACGGTGGTTCACACCTGCGGTCCCTGTACTTTGGGAGGATTGCTTGAGCCCCGGAGGGTGGGGCTGCAGTGAGCTGTGACTGCACGCCTGCCCTCCAGTCTGGGCAACAGAGTGACACCCTGTCTCAAAAAAAAAAAAAAGTGGGGGGCTGCGGGAGGAGGATGGAGACCAGCAGAGAGCAGCCTGTTGTAGTCTCTCGCTCCACGCCGGCTCCTGGGGTGTGGGAATCCCTGCCCATCCCGGGCTGATGCAGTCAGGCCGGGGAGTCAAGTCTGCTCCTGGAACCCCACCCAGCCCTGCCCAGGACAGTGCCCAGTGCAGGGCCACACCCCGGCAACGAGGCCACCCCCGAGGCCTGGCTGGAGCTCATGGTTCCCGCAACAAATGCGTCCTGAGCAGTCGCTCTGTGCCGGGGGCTGGGGAGAGGTGGGTGCCAGCCCAGGCCGTCACGTGGACCCGCTGTCACCAGAGACCTCCTCCTTGTCGCAGGAGCTCTGGGAGTGACTTTGACACTGGTGTCAGGCATGTGCCTGTCCGTCTGCTCAGGGGTGGGGCTGGAAAGTGTGCCAAGCTGGGGTTGAGGGCACCAGCCCAGGGGAGGTCAGGGGCAGCAGGGACCCAGGAAGGCAGAGCCCTCCCCTGGTTTTCCCTCAGCAGGAGCTCTGTAGGTGGACTTGATTTGAAAATCTCATTTAAGGCAGGTAGATTTGGGTGGGGTCGTGAAGATCATCTTCAGGGCTCATGGCTAGAGATTATTAACATGGTTACTCCTCTGTCTCTCCCAGTTGCCCTCTGAGGAAGGCACCAAGACATCCTGATTTACAGATGGGGAAACTGAGGCACAGAGGGGCAGGTCTGGAATTTGAGCTGGAAACTGGATGTGGAGGTGCCCCGTGTCCCATCCCAGCACACACCCTCACAAGGCAGCCCCCCGCAGACAGCCCACATTAAGGAAGGAGCCTGAGGCCCCAGACCCAGTGAGGAGGGGGAACCTGGGCATCCCCCAGGGTGAGGGCCAGGCCCCAGCCCCTTCTCATCCTCCTCAAAGCCTCCAGGTCATGGAATCAGGGCGAGGACTGTATGGAGCGGCACTGGGGCCCGCTCATTCCCGGGGGCTCAGACCTGCTGGGTGAAACACATCATAAGCTGGAGCTTGCACAGGCCTGAGAACAGCGTTTCTGATGAGGATGGATTCCCTTTGCTCCTGGCCTCTGCCTGGGCAGCTGGATTCAGATCGTGAGACCCTCACTTAGCCACCAGCTCTGACAGCCTCAGCTCCCGCCGCTGCGTTCCCTTCTCTCTGCTTTCTCCTCTCCACAGCTCTCACCTTCACCACCAGCTCCTAAGAAGACCTTGGAGAACCTCAGTCCTTTGGAAGCTGAGAGGATCTGATGGGAGTTTGGGTGCAGGGCTCCTCCCCAGAGACGGAGGCAGCAGAGAGGCCTGGGTTGCCCCCAAAGCCTGTTCCCATCGCCCTCCTCCCTAGGAGGATGGGGGAGCCAGACCCCCCAAGAATAGGCTGTTCTGATTACCCAGCCACCTGCTGTACTCCCCAACAGGGAATTTGCCCTTTAAACAGAAAATTCTCAGAAGCAATATTGCCCCCAGGCCCCTGCCCCTTTGCCCACATCCCCAGTCCTGACTACTGAGGTCCACCCCCTGCCACCTCCACAGACACACACCGTGGAAGGGGTGGCCCACCCGGCTCCCTGAGCTCCCGGCCAGCGGTACCTTGCCCTGGGGGTGAGCACAGTTGGGAGGCGCACCCTGCACAGGTGTGCTCAGGTGGCTGGTGATCCATCACTTCTGCAGCCTGGACTTTGGCCCTGCGCCCATGTGAGGAGCCCCTGGGTCCCAGTGGCTGTCCTGACTGCCTGGCCTCCCCCCACCACTCCAGGCACAACGACCTCCCCTGGAAGCTCTTGGACATGTTCAACAACCGTCTGCAGGACGAGAGGGCCAACCTGAGCACCCTGGCTGGCACGCACACCAACATCCCCAAGCTGAGGGCTGGCTTCGTAGGGGGCCAGGTACCACCTGCCCTGCCTTGTGCTTGCCATGCATGGGGTCACCCCGCCTCCTGTCTTGGGCCTGGCACTGGCAGTGCTGTCCCTCCAGGGTCCCTCGATGCCACAGGTCCTCGAAAGGGCAGCACCCAGGCTCAGGGATGGCTTCCTTGGGGGGGGGGTGGGAAATCAGACTCCAGCAGGCATGGAGGGGTGGGCTGGGACCTGGCTGCAGCAGCTCCTGGGACTCCCTGTGGTCCCCAGTTCTGGTCCGTGTACACGCCTTGCGACACCCAGAACAAAGACACTGTGAGGAGGACACTGGAGCAGATTGACGTGGTCCAGCGCATGTGCCAGATGTACCCCGACACCTTCCTGTGTGTCACCAGCAGTGAAGGTCAGATCCTGGCCTGGGTCCTCCGGGTCCCAAGTCCCCCCACCCAGCACTTATCCAGAGCAGCAAGTGCTGGTCAGGATACCTCACCCTCCAGAAGCCAGGTGCCCCCTCCCTGTACTCCTCCCCTGCACCCTCCACCCTCCAGACACCCCCTCCCTCATACCCCCACCCTCCAGAAGCCAGGCGCCACCTCCCTGTACCCCTCCCCTGCACCCTCCACCCTCCAGACACCCCCTCCCTCATACCCTTCACCCTCCAGATGCCAGGGGCACGCTCCCCTGCACCCCCACACCTTCCAGACACCCCCTCCCCCCATATCTCCCACCCTCCAGACACCAGGCGCCCCCTCCTCTGTACCCCCTACCCTCCCGACGCCAGGTCCTACATCCCTGCACCCCCCCCCAACCCTCCCAATGCCAGGCACCCACTCCCTTGCATCTGGCTATCCCCACAGGCATCCAGAATGCCTTCCGGGAGGGGAAGGTGGCCAGCCTGATTGGTGTGGAGGGCGGCCACTCCATTGACAGCAGTCTGGGCGTTCTTCGGGCACTCTATCAGCTGGGCATGCGGTACCTGACCCTCACCCACAGCTGCAACACGCCTTGGTGCGTGACGCCCCACAGGAGGCCCCTGGGCTACGGGTAGGAGGGTAGGGCGGACACTCCCTGCCACCCTCCTCAGCCCATCCCCTCTGCCTGTGAGTCCCAGGCCAGGTATTGCTTGTTGGGTCATGGGAGGCCGAGGCTGCCGCTGACCACTTGGGGACCTGCCTTTTGCTCCCACAGGGCTGACAACTGGCTGGTGGACACGGGAGACAGCGATGCCTACAGCCAAGGCCTGTCACCCTTTGGGCAGGTGAGTGGGGCGGGAGGGGCCAGTCACCAGTCACCCCCTCAGAGAAGGCAGAGGGTCCTGAGGGTGGCCGGAATGATGCCGCTCACAAGTGGGACTCAGTCTCCTCGTCTGTAAAATGGAGCTGGCAGCCGTCCCCTCAGGGTGGGTGCTGAGCCCTGAGTGGTCCCGGACTTCCAGGCACTGAAGGACTAACGGACACCTGGTCCAGCCCTGGCCCTGGGGGACTGTGAGGGTGGACGTGGCCCTGTCTTCCTAGCGTGTGGTGAAGGAGCTGAACCGTCTGGGGGTCATGATCGACTTGGCTCATGTGTCTGTGGCCACCATGAAGGACACTCTGCGGCTGTCCAGAGCCCCGGTCATCTTCAGCCACTCCTCGGCCTACAGCCTGTGTACCAGCCGGCGCAACGTGCCTGACGACGTCCTGCAGCTGGTGGTGAGGCCCAGGGGGCACCCCCACCCGCCTCCCTGGGCAGGCACCCTCAGGCCTCAGCTCCACCCTGTCTTCCTGTGCAGAAAGAAAGAGAGAGCCTGGTGATGGTGAACTTCTACAACAACTATGTTTCCTGCACAAACAAGGCCACCCTGTTCCAAGTGGCCGGTAGGTGAGGTGTGAGTGGCCGAGGGGCTGAGTGGGGAGCGTCTCCCTCGGGACCCACACCTGCTGCTCCCCCGACAGACCACCTGGACCACATCAAGAAGGTGGCGGGAGCTGGAGCCGTGGGCTTTGGTGGGGACTTCGATGGTGTCCCAAGGTAAGGGGTGAGAACTCCGTCCTGTGGATGAGCTGGGAGGGTCACGACCCCGTCGGTGGGATGGGGCGGCAGAAGGAGGGACGTGGGTCCTGGCATGGGGGCCCAGGTTCTCCTGGCCTCAATGCAGGCTCCCGGAGGGGCTGGAGGATGTCTCCAAGTACCCAGACCTCATTGCCGAGCTGCTCAGGAGGAACTGGACGGAGGCAGAAGTCAGGGGCGCGCTGGCTGGTAACCTGCTGAGGGTCTTCAAGGCCGTAGAGGAGGTAAGGATGGGACGATCCCCTGAGCTTCCACTACTCCTATCAGCAGGCAGGCTGCCTACCCATGTCTGTCCCCAGGTCAGAGACCTCACGCAGGCTCCTGAGGAGGAGCCCATCCCGTGGGATGAGCTGGAAGGCTCCTGCAGGACGAAGTACGGCTACTCCGGGGCTCCCAGCCTCTACCACCGGCAGGGGCTCCTGCTGGCCTCCCTTGCTCCCCTGCTCCTCTGTCTGCAGTTCCTGTGACACCCGGGAGACCAGAGCCCCGTTTACGACTCCGGGAGCTCAGGGAACACCTGCCCCGAGGATGCCAGATGCCAGGAACACTGGCGCCCACATGGCAAGGACCAGTGTCTTCTGCGCAGGCGCCTGGGTTCATAGGAGGTGGGGCAAGATGCCTGGACAGCTCAGGACACGTGTACACAGTAGGCCCTTAATAAAAGCAACGTCCTGTCATGTCCTAGGGTATGTGTCATTGGCAGCCAGCCTGGGAGCCCATGCTGTCTTCACATAACAGCGTGTTTTGTGAAAATGGCTCTTGGTTGGACCTGGGCACAGGAGTGATGAGTCCTCAGTCCAGCCAGGAGGGCTCGGGAAATATGAAGAGGGCTTTCCACAGATGCTGCGTGTCTTTAGGGACATGGTCTCGGTTCCAGTGGACGCCTCCAGCCACGCACTGGTGGGCACAAACACCCCCACCCCTGCATGCACACACACTCCTCATCCCTGCACACACAGACCCCCACCCCTGCACAAACACACCCCCACCCCTGCACAAACACACCCCCACCCCTGCACACACACATCCCACCCCTGCACACATGTCCCCACCTCTACACATGCACACCCCACCCTTGCACATGCACAGCCCTACCCCTGCTCACACACCCCCACCCCTGCCCATTCTGGTTCTGTGAACACAGCTAAGGACCCAGGAATCTACCTTGGCAGAACCACTCCCTTTGTCCAGCCTTTTTTTTTTTTTTTTTTTTTTTTTGAGACTGAGTCTTGCTCTGTCACCCAGTCTGGAGTGCAGTGGCATGATCTCGGCTCACCGCAACCTCCGCCTCCTAGGTTGAAGAGCTTCTCTTGCCTTGGCCTCCTGAGTAGCTGAGACTACAGATGTACACCACTACCCTCAGTTAATTTCAGTAGAGATGGAGGTTTCACTCTGTTGGCCAGGCCGGTCTTCAACCCCTGACCTCAGGTGATCTCTCTTCAGCCTCCCAACGTGCTGGGATAACAGGTGTGAGCCACCGTGTGCCGGCCCTGTCTCTTTTGGTAAACGGGGAGGCAGGGTCTGAATGAGTCTGGCCGCAGGGTCCTGACACCTTGAGCAGCAGAACCAGGCAAACCGCAGGGACAGATGTGGTCCAGGTGTGAGCTGCGCGGCACTGGGTCCTCCTAGGTGGCCACTGGGGTTCAGTGCCTTCCCATTAAGGTCCCCACTGGCTCATCTTGAGGTGATCACAGGGCAGGACCAGACCCCCAACGCTGCTGTCCCGCTCTGAAGGGCCCTCGGGGTGAGGAACCGCCCACACAGCCCCCACGCGTTCTGGAGTTCTCCCGCAGCTTCTGTTAGGGAGGAAATGTGAAGCACCAGGGTCCAGGTACCTTCCAGATCTGACTTTGTAGGGAGAAGGCTGGGTAGAGGTGACCACAGCATTGGGAGTGCAGGCTGGGCCTCCAGGAGCTACCGGGAGGCTTCACTTTCCACTGGCCAGGCCTTATCGAGAGACCCTGAGTCAAGGCACAGGGGATCTGGCAACCATGCCCTCCCATGGAGCAGCAGCCCCCGAAGGTGGCTCTCCAGAAGGGACACGTGCTGATCACCTGGGATCCTCTTATCCACAATCTCTGTCCGTCCCCCTGCTGCCTGGCGTATTCCGTCTGGGACTGGAGACGACGGGGGTCCTTGGCAGGCTGCAGGGGTATTACACCTGACTTTGTTGACAGTATTTTCTCGTGAGAAGAGCTTTAATCCTAGTCTGAAAACAATCCTAACTACATTAAATTCACACCAGTGTCCAGAAAGATAGCACCTTAGCTGCCTCCCAGGAGCGTACCTGGTTCCCGGAGTCCTTCCCTCAGCGAGGTCCGTGTTCATGCGTCCTGAGTCCAGCTTCAAGTTGGAAATGCAGACCTTTCCAGAAGAGGATGGGAAGGAGAGCACCCAGCCTTCCAGTAAGAGGTGACACAGAGGCGCAGGGGCTGGAGACTCCCCACGGCGCAGACCCCCATTATGGGGTGCAGGCAGACCCCAAGCTCCACTCCTCTGGGCCCTCCCTCTCTGGGAAGCACTGGAGCTCCAGGGACCATGAGCCTGGGAGCGGCAGGCTAGCCCTGTAGCTGGAGCTAAGGGGCAGGGATGCAATCCCCTCACTGTACATCCACAGTGGCATTTCATAGCACTGAGGCCCATGCGTCGTACCCATGTCTTGGTTTTCTTTTTTTTTTTTTTTTTTTTTTTTGAGACAGGGTCTCCCTCTGTCACCCAGGCTGGAGTGTAGTGGTGTAATCCTGAGTCACTACAGCCACGACCTCCCAGTCGTAAGCAAACCTCCTGTACTAGCTTCCCAAGTAGCTGGGTCCACAGGCCCACGCCATCATGCCTGGCTACTATTACTTGGTAGAGATGGGCGTCTCACTATGCTGCCTAGGCCGGTCTCCAACTCCCTCCCACCTTAGCCTGAGATTACTGGCGTGAGCTCCTGCACCCGGCCTCCAGATCCTGGTTTTCTAAACACCATTCCCCACTCAAAGGAATCAGAGCTTCCTGGAGAAGTGGCTGATCCTCAGGGCTGGGGCAACAGGCACCAAGATGAGCCAAGAGCCTCCTGCAGTGCTGGGCCAGGCCATGCTGAGACTGCCAGGATGGGAGGGAAGCTGACCTCAGTCTCCTGAATATGACACTATCTGAACCCCAAAGTAAGCACCAGCAACCATAGTAACCCATGCAGTGAAGACAAACAGGTCCAGATGGATGGGAAACATGGAGGGAGTGGGGAGGGTCCTGCCTAGAACCCTCAAGAAAATCACAGCCGTTTTATTTGAGTCCATGGACATAACACTCAGGGAAAGCAGGTTGAGGCCTGCAGAGTCATCAGGATCTTCCCACAAGGCACATTAATTAAAACGGGAAAATGCAGCCTGGCGCAGTGGCTCACACCTGCAATCCCAGCACTTTGGAGGCCGAGGCAGACTGATCACCTGAGGCCAGGAGCTTGAGACCAGCCTGGCCAACATGCAGAAACCCTATCTCTACTAAAATTAGCTGGGCGTGGTGGCAGACACCTGTAGTCTCAGCTACTCAGGAAGCCAAGGCAGGAGAATCACTTGAACCCGGGAAGCAGAGGTTACAGTGAGCCAAGATCACGCCACTGCACTCCAGCCTGGGCAGTAAGAGCAAGACTCCGTCTCAAAACTAAAAAATAAATGAAAAGGGAAAATGCTACCTTCACAGTGGAGAAGGCTGGGGATGCCACTGCACCCAGTGGGGAAGGGCACAGAGTCACCAGCACCAAGACACGGGGACGCCACAGCCCCTGCCACCAGCAGTCAGGAAGACCTCCACCACATCAGGTGAAAACTGCACCCCCCAAACTGAGAACACTCTGCACAACAGCGGCCAGCAGCTTCAAACCATTCTGGTCATGAAAGATGAAAAAGGAACTGTCCCAGATTGGAGGCGGCAGCGCGAGGACACGCAACGTGGGACGTCGGACCAGAGATGGTCAGGGCAGCGTGGTGTCCAGCCAGTGCACAGACCACATACTGTACAACTGTTAGGTAAGTTTCAAAGATAACTTGAAGTGGGGGGTTCTGCCTGCTGGGGGGGCGGGCCTGAGAATGAGCATTGCCTGTCCACCCCCACAGTGGACACTCCAGCTGCCCCTCCTAAGCCTCCTCAGTGGGGGAAGGGACCACTCCAGGGGCTCACACAAAGCTCCAAAGCAAAGCTTGAGAATGTTTCCAGGGACCCATGTGTTTATTTACAACAGCATTCTAGGAAAAGGGTAAACAGCCCCTGTCCTTGGTGCCCAAGAGGACAGGCTGAGGCAGCCCCCACCCTCCTCAAGGCTGTTACCCCTGATGGATAGAAGGACGTTCTCTCAACACCAGGGGTCACTGTGGGGAGGCTGGAGGGACCACAGCCATGCGGTGCCCTGACCCCCACATCCAGGATCTGCCAACACTGGACCCTCCCTGGGAGCTCCCAAGTTCTGAAAAGAAAACCAAACTCAGTGAGTCCAAGTCAGGGTCTCCACATTTGTGCACGTAAGAGCCACACCACCACTGCTGCCTCTGTGAAGGCGGCGGCGGGTGCGTAGGACTGAGGGGTGGGACCCAGGCTCCCCGCCAGCTGCCCACCACCTGCCTTTTCTACTTTGGCAAAAAAAAAAAAAAAGTCCTGGAAGCCTCAAGACAACAAAGTAAACATGAGGAAATGGAAAAGACACAGGCTGTGCCCAACGCCCGCTCAGCAAGTCCATCCATGAGTGCTGCTGGCAGCTCCTCAGGGCACAGGAGCGGGTTTTCCTCAAAGCAGCCCCAGTCCAGCCCGGCTGAAGACAGCTCTCCTGGGCTCCCCTCACCAGCTGCCCTGGCTTCCACGCTGGGAAGGCAGATGGGGTATAGTCAGGGGAGGCACCCACTTGTGGAGAGAGACGGTAGAAGGTGACACATGGAAAGGTTGTCCAAGAGAAGCAGGCTGCCCCCGGGGAGGAGCCACAGCTGCACCTGCTGGGACTGCAGCCAGCCAGCCTGGGCCAGGCTCCTGCCGAGGAGACACAACACAGACCGCGCGGCCAAAGGCACCTCCAGACGCAGCGTCTCGAGAGGGAATGCCACAGGGTGGGCACGTGTGGATCTGGATCTGGATGACGGTTCTGTCTCCACAGACTGGGCACTGGACAGCTTTAGGAACTGAGGGAACCGAGGGAGCTGACAACAGGAGGCTGGGGGCTCACCCAGCTGGTAGGAGCAGCCAAGACCCAGTGCCAGGAACGATGGAGGAGGCAGGGTCGGTGTGGGTGGCACCGACGGCCTCCAGCACACACAGGCCTGTGGTGGCTCCTTGGGCTGCGTCTGTCCACATGGTGGGACCTCCTGCCTGCTGAGGGGTGCGGAGAGGCCCCCAGGAGTTGCTTGGCAACAGGGCAGCCCTGATCCCTCTGGCTGACGGTGAAGCTGCACGCCTGCTGCCCCAGAGTCTGAAGCCCCTACAGTGGCCCCTCCTGGCCTCCCCGCTGTCGGCCCAGAGTCACAGAAATCACTCTCACAAATTTGCAGAAACTCAACACCAGGACACAGACCCACCGCCCAACCTAGAAGAACAGGAACAACCCGAGGCCGCCCAGGCCTGGCGGTGAGAGGAGCCGTGGCTGCCAGCGCAACTCTGCAGGGTCAGCACAAAGGCAGGACGCGGTGGGGAGAGGACGGGAGCCTTCCAGCGCATCGCAGGGCGGAGGCGGCGCTGTGGCGTGGCGCGGCTAGTTCCTCAAGGCGGCCAACCTGGAAACCAACAACAGGACTTGGGTCACGGCCAGGGAAGGGCGGCCTCTGACCCCCACGTGCTCCCAGTGAGGCGCCTCCTCCAGCTGGAGTGCAGCGGCCCGATTCCTCCTCAGTGCCAGCTTTTCAAGCTGTCCTGACGTGAGTGACATGCACTGTCCCACTCGTATCTGTTCCGTGAGGAAGGGCGCACTGAAAACACGTGTGTGAGCGCCACGCCCCATACCAGCCAGAGCAGGACAGGCAGCAGCGGGGCGGCTCGGCACAGGGGTGGCCATGGCTGGGGCCAGAGTCCAGATCGGTGCTCTCAGATTGGAGCCTCATTCCAAGCTCTCCTCTAGCCTCTGATCCGCAACCCTCTCCCGTCCCACAGCTCCAGAGTATGGGGCTGGTGACACAGCACCTCAGGGACAGACCTACCTCCGGGACAGCTGGTCTTCCTGGCTGCGCACAGAGCTCTCACCCACAGCAGAGGCGCCCTCGGGCAGCTGGCTGAGCTGGTCCAGCACCTCCAGGCCGTTCTCCTCGGCAATCTGCACGATGAGGCTGTCCACCTGCTCCTGCGGCGTGGTCAGGGTGGTGGCTGAGCTCATGGAGTCCTCCATTACCTAGAGACAGCGGCATGCTCTGGTCACAGGTGGGGCCCAGGCCCACGGAGCCCCACACAGCTTCACGACGGCCCGACCACAGTTTTCATTCCCTCCCACAGCCACCTTCTTGCCCTGTTCTCTGTGACTCTGTTTCAGCTTCCTGCCGCTATACCCCGCCCCGGGCCTCTGAGCGCGCTGTGCCTGCTGCCTCAGTGAACACCCTTTTGCCCCTACGCAGGCTCGTTTGCCGTCTGAGCTCCCCACAAGGAGCCAGGTGCCTGCAGCAGGCTCCTGCTGCCCTGCCCCTACCACCTCTCAGGGTCCTGGCAGGGCCCGGTACAGATGATGCTTGGTGACTCAGGGAGCCACCACACGTGTGCGGAGACGGCACACTGCCTGTGAGCCACCCTCCCATGAGCTGCCCCTCCTTGTCCCTGGCCATATCCCCGAGGTCAGGGGGCTACATACCGACGTGTGGACGTCCAGGTTCTGCACCTGCTGCTCAAACCTGTCCATCACCGTGGAGACCTTCTGCAGGTCCATGGTGCTCAGGGCCTTGTCCAGGGCTTTGGTCACCTGGGCCATGTTCTTGGTCACCTGAGACAGGAGACGGTGCAGGAGGAACAGGATGAAAGGCAAGCAGAGCTCACACACCAGGAGGGGAGAGCTGGGGCGTCCCAATCCCAACCCACAAACTGCAGCTCTGCGCTGAGCCAACATCTGGGTGCTCAGAAGACACCAACAAGGACAAGGAAAAGCCCGAGGAGCCCCATTGCGGGTGCCCCCGGAGAAACGGGTGCCGCCTTGGGGTCTTCAGGACTGCTGCGCTCTGCTGGTCCACTCACTGTGTGAAGGAAATGCCCTAGAGAAAGCTAACGCCCCACTGTGACGTCCCCTGCCCCAGCAGATCGCCCTGCATCTTGTGGGAGGTTGCCAAGTCCGAAGCCTGGCCAGGCGCAGTGAGTGGTTCACCCCCTAATTACAGCACTTTGGGAGGCCGAGGTAGGAGAATTGCTTGAGGCCAATTTTGAGACCATTCTGGCCAACACAGAGACACTGTCTCTACAAAAAAAATGAAAAATCAGCCAGCCATGGTGGTTGATGCCTGTGATCCCAGCTACTTGGGAGGCTGAGGCAGGAGGATCACTTCAGCCCAGGGGGTTGAGGCTGCAGTGAGCTGTAACTGCACCACTGCACTCCAGCCTGGGTGATAGAGCAAGACAGTCTCTAAAAAACAGTATTAAAAAAAAAAAAAAGCCCAAGGCCTATGAGGAGGCCCTTCCTGGGGCATCACTGCGAGCTCAGGTGCAGCCTCACCTGCGTCTCTGCCAGCATTTCCTGCCCCATGCTGATCCAGTGTTCTTCAACTCTGAGCTGCCCCAGATCCAGGCCGCAGAGGCCATCCCTGCCTCAGCCAGCAGAAACCGCCCCTTGGGCACCAGGTCCCGCCTCAGCCAGCAGAAGCCGCCCCTTGGGCACCAGGTCCCAGCACTCACCCCCTTCATGGTCACAGCCGTCTGCACCTTGGAGGCTACCGCATCTACGCGGGACGCCATTCGAAGCCAGTTCACACCTTCGTTCTTCTTGCGGATGGCGTTCTCAGCATACACACGGGCACACTCTACATTTTTCTGCTGAAGGGCCTGAAACCCAGGGAAAAGCAGCTGGAAGAACTTGGTGGTGCCTGTGCCCGCAGCTAGCAGCCCAAGGGTGAGCTCTCCTGGACACCACTGGCCAGTGGGTGGGTCTACTCCAGTCCTCTCCCATGTCTTCACCAGAAATGTCTGGGCTAAAAATGCAGATGCCCAGGCCCCAGCCCAGCCCCCCAGCACCCGCCCCCAGCACTCCACAGGGCATAGCACACAGCTGGCGGCACTCAGAGCCTGTGGGAGCCAGCTCTCCAGCTCCTTTCTGCCTGGGAGCCTGGCTGTGGAAGAGTCACTGAAGTCCAATACCCTGAGACTGACTTCACCCATTAGGCAAAGTTTTAAGAACTGCACAAAATTCCATCTTCCTTTATTTTTTATTTTTGGTTTTTTTTTGGAGATGGAGTCTTATTCTGTGGCCCAGGCTGGAATGTAATGGTGCGATCTTGGCTCACTGCAACCTCAGCCTCCTGGGTTCAAGCCATTCTCCTGCCTCAGCCTCCCAAGTAGTTGGGACTATAGGTGCACGCCACCACGTCCGGCTAATTTTTGAAATTTTAGTAGAGATAGGGATTAACCATGTTGGCCAGGCTGGTCTCAAACTCCTGACCTCAGGTGATCCACCTCCCTCGACCTCCCAGAGTGCTGGGATTACAGGCATAAGCACAGCGCGTGGCCTAGATCCCACCTTTCCTTCTGCCCTGTCCATCATGGGGAGGGGACCCCTGTGAGCCTCCAGCCCCGTCCCACCCATGGGGGTGGGGACATCCTACCTCTGCCCAGACCGTGATGCCCAAGGCACCAGCTCCATAGGAGAAGAGAGCTAAAAATGATAGGATGAGCCAGGCACGGTGGCTCATGCCTGTAATCCCAGCACTTTGGGAGGCCAATAGTTCAAGACTGGCCTGGCCAACATGGCGAAACCCTGTCTACAAGAAATACCAAGAGTAGATGGCTGCAAGCCTGTAATCCCAGCTACTCGTGAGGCCGAGGCATGAGAATCTCCTGGACTCGGGAGGTGGTGGCTGCAGTGAGATGAGATGGCACCACTGCACTCCAGCCTGGGCAGCAGAGCGAGACTCCCTCTCAAAAAAAACAAATCATTGCCAGGCGCGGTGGCTCAAGCCTATAATCCCAGCACTTTGGGAGGCCGAGGCGGGTGGATCACGAGATCGAGACCATCCTGGTCAACAAGGTGAAACCCCGTCTCTACTAAAAGTGCAAAAAATTAGCTGGGCATGGTGGCACGTGCCTGTAATCCCAGCTACTCAGGAGGCTGAGGCAGGAGAATTGCCTGAGCCCAGGAGGCGGAGGTTGCGGTGAGCCGAGATCGCGCCATTGCACTCCAGCCTGGGTAACAAGGGCGAAACTCCGTCTCAAAAAAAAAAAAAAAAAAAAAAAAAATCATGGTGAGGATTAAGTCATGATGTAGAAAGTGCCCTGCCCCTCCCTAAAAGGCATCAAAACGAAACAGGAAACAAAAATAAGGGCAGAGAAGGACAGGAGAAGACTCAGGAGAGTTATGGCCCTCAGGCCCCCGGGCCTCACCTTCTTCACTTTGGCCTGCTCCGCCTTGGAGTCCTTCTCCGCCTTCTTGGCCAGCTTCTCCAGCTGCTTCGCTGTGAACTGAGCAGAAACCCAGTGTCCTGGGTCAGACGTGCAGAGCCCAGTCCCCAGCCCCTGCTCTGCACACCCACACCTGCACCATGCAGGTTCCTAAGCACCCATCAGCCAGCCTGGGCCTAGCACACGGCAGGGAAGGCGTGAAGCCTGCGGACAGCGAGAGATGGCAGCAGCTCAAGGAGGACGCTGCCTGCTCTGCCTCAGGCTCTGGCTGGCTTGCCTCCAGTGTCTGTCCTCTCTGTGAACACCCCACCCAAGGCCACCTCCGAGCAGAAGGGTCAGAAGCATCTCACTCTGGTCTTGACTCCTGCTTGTGGATGGCTTTTCAATGTAGAAGAAAGACTCAAGAAAACTCCTCTCAGGCTACTGCCATGTCACAACACAGAATTCCAGGTAAAAACACAGCAGAAAGTATTACCTTGAACGATGAATGCTGGGTATGCAGCGGGTTGCTGGGCAGCCCACGCAGCTTCCAGGACCTAATTGCTCTGCTGGCACCACAGGGAAACGGTCTCCAGCAACCTACCTGGAGCCACAGATGCCCTGGTCCTGGGTAGCCCTGCCTCCCATAGCACCTCAGGGCTCAGGACGCAGGCAGGCCTGTCCCCAGTGGCATCTGACAGGCCCACCGTGATGGGAGGACACCCCAAAGCTGCATCAGGAGCTCAGAACCAGCGACAAGGCAAGATAAAGCTGGCCACGGCAGAGTGGCTGGGAGCACATGCCCGGGAAATGCACAGAAGCCTGCCCTGGAAGCACCACCCACGTAGGAAGAATACTCAGAAAGCTCTCCTTCAAATGATCTCAAAGGATGAGTTCACATTTAAGTGTTAAGAAGTGCCCAGCGGAACATCCAGGGCATGATTCCCAAGTTGTCTTTCTTAAAGATAACACTTGGTCTTTCACGGGCGAGCCTAAAGATCTGCCTCCACTTGGCCTGAGACAAGAGAGCTAATATGTCACCAAGCCGGCTCGGCTCAATAATCCCCTCCTTGGTCAGCAGTCCGAGCCCTGTGTAGTGGTCACTCAACTGTTAGATAATTTGCCCGACTGTTTCTGTGGCTCTGAGTGAGTGCAGCTTAGACTCTCTGTCTTCACCAGAACAGGGCGGGATGAGCAAACTTTCAGTACATACCTTCAACTGGAACAGGGTATCTGCAAAGAAAGAGGGAATGATTTGAGGATTTGGGAAGGAGACATCACACTTCTAGCAAGCAGGACTCTTTAGGACCCTTCTAGACACCAGGACCTATGACAAACACATACACAGACACACTTGGCTGGGGTCTGCAGGGAGTCCCCAAACAGGCGAGGCAGAACACAGATGAGTGTGCCAGCCCTGGTCCCTTGCTGCCACAGAGCCAGCAAATGCAGACCCTCCCTACCTGTTTCCTTGCTGGGAATCTGAGGATGGCACCAGACAAGCTCAAAGGGTCAGGTGAGAACAGAGGAGTCACGGCCACAGTTAGAATCCACAAGACGGAGGTTTAGAATTAATGCAACTTTGCTAAGAGATTTGGGATTCTTTCCCAATTTTAAAGTTCACCTGTAATCCCAGCACTCTGGGGGGCCAAGGCCAGTGGATCACTTGAGGCCAGGGGTTTCAGGGCAGCCGGGGCCAATTTAAAAGTTGCGTACCTGATAGTCTGCTTTTTACAGACTTTTTCTCCCCAAAGGTAAATGGATACAAATAGCAATGTGCTAACTCTTAGGCATCAAAGAGCTGATTTCCACCAGGCACGGTGGCTCAAGCCTGTAATCACAGCACTTTGGGAGGCCAAGGCAGGCAAATCACTTGAGGTCTGGAGTTTGAGACCAGCCTCAGGAATACAGTCAGACCTCATCTCTATTAGAACAAAACATGTTTGGCCAGGCGTGGTGGCTCACACCTCTAATCCCAGCACTCTGGGAGGCTGAGGTGAGTGGATCACGAGGTCATCTACTAAAAATACAAAAACTCTGTCTCTACTAAAAATACAAAAATTAGCCGGGCTTGGTGGCAGGCGCCTGTAATCCCAGCTACTCTGGAGGCTGAGGCAGAGAATTGCTTGAACCCGGGAGGCGGAGGTTGCAGTGAGCCGAGATCGTACCACTGCTCTCCATCTCGCTGTCGCCCAGGCTGGAGAGCAGTGGTGCAGTCTCCGCTCACTACAACCTCCACCTCCCGGGTTCAAGCAATTCTCCTGCCTCAGCCTCTAGAGTAGCTGGGATGAAAAAAATGTTTTTTAAAAAGTAGGACTGATCTCAGTTCATTCAACTGCTAAATTTGGAGAATGACCCTAATACCTGATTCCTGAAAGGGCTTTTACCACACATTCCAGAATGCGGAAGTGGAACCTGTCAAAAGAATGAGGTGACAGAGCATTCACAAATACAAATCAAAGCTCCAAGCAGAGACCTCTGCCGTTCCAGTGAGCTCTGTGCACGGTTCAGTCTATCACCTGTGAAGGCAGGTGTTGTCAAGGCCAAGGTGATCTGTGACTCTGGGAAACAGCCAACCCGACCCAGGTGCACAATGCAGGCCAGGCGGGCCTTCCCATCCAACTCACTTCAGGGTGCTGGGGAGTGTGCCCCTCTCCACCTCAGCTTTCTCCTCTAGGCATGTGTGTGGCAGCACAAAAACCCAGTTAGGGCAAAATTTGACATAGGCTTGAGAAAAGTCCTCTCAAAATTGCTGAGTGAGCTGTAGAGGGAAAAGCCAGCTTTTTTTTTTTTTTTTTTTTTTTGGAGACACCTCACTCTGTCACCCAGGCTGGAGTGCAGTGGCATGATCTTGGCTCACTGCAACCTCTGCCTCCTGGGTTCAAGTGATTCTCCTGCCTCAGCCTCCAGAGTAGCTGGGATTACAGGTGCCCGCCACCACACTCAGCTAATTTTTGTATTTTTAGTAGAGACAGGGTTTTACCATGTTGGCCAGGCTGGTCTCAAATTCCTGACCTCAGGTGATCCAACTACCTCAGCCTCCCAAAGTGCTGGGATTACAGGTGTGAGCCTCCGCACCCGGCGTAGCCAGCATATTTTTTGTGAGGGGTGGTAAATGCTATCTTTCATCTTCTCTCTGACGCAATTTGTAGAGAGTTTCTACACATTTCCTTCATGATGATGACACAGTGGTACTATAACTTTTCAAACTTCAAAAAGTATTTTTAAAAGCCTGCCTATCACACCCGCCCATCAACATTTCAGCAAATGTAATACTTCATTTTTTCAGGATTCTTCCTGTTCTTTGGTATCCCTGATCACAGAGCAGGCCCCAGGTGGAGGAGGTCAGGACCAGGGCATCCCACTGCCCATAGCTGCTTGCTACACACTGGCTCCTACTCAGATCTCTGTTTCCCCATCTGTAGAATGGAGGCTGACAGGTCCTATGTCAAAGAGCTGCTGTGAGCAGGGCCTAGTACTTAGGGGTCAGTTTTTGTCTGAGCTCTTCTGATCTGTCGTGATGCTGTTTGGGGGCAGGGGATGCAACTGTCACTTTTTCTTGTGCCCTCTGACCCGACATTCCAGTGCCCAAAAGGCTGAACAGGCATGCTGCCACTTCCCTGTACCGAGCTGGTGGGGAAGGGCACCTGATGCTGAGGAGTGCCAGGGGCCAGGGGAAGGGGAGCAGTCGACAGGGGTAAGGGTCTTGGGTCGGTTGTCAGGGGTCGAGGTCCGGGGGAAGGGGTTCCGGATTGGAGGTCGAGGACCAGGGAAGGGGTCCTGGGTCAGGGATCGGGAGTGGAGACCTGGGGGAAGGGTTCCAGAGCGGTGGTCGGGGGCGTGGCCCGGGAGAATGGGTCTAGGTCGGGGATGGGCGATCAAGGCCCGGAAGAAGGGGTCCCGGGGCGGTAGTCGAGGCTCCAGGATAGGGGTCCCGGGTAGGGGATCGATGGTAGAGGCCCAGGAGAAGAGGTCCCGGGGCGGTGGTCGAGGCCCCGGGGAAAGGGCCCCAGGTTGGGGATCGAGGGTCGAGGCCCGGGAGCCCTCCCGAGCCCCGCCCGCGGCCCCAGGTGGGCGGAGCCCGCGCCAGTCGGAGAACCGGCCCCGCCCCGCGCGCGATTCCCCGGAGGGCGGCCGCGACCTCTCACCGTCCATGACCACAATGATAAGAGCAACACTCGGAGAGGGGGAGGGGACGCGAACTCCGGGTGGCGTCGGGTCCCGGCGGCGATCGAACCGACCAAGCTGCGACCGGCGGGGACTTCCGGGGTCACCGCCCCGCTTCCGGTCGTACGGGCTTCTCTCGCGAGAGGAGGCGGGCGGGTCCCGCGGGAGGGGCCGGGCAGGGCTACGCTGCGCGCGGTTGCCATGGTGATGCGCGCCGCGGACGCCAGGGCCCTCTGTGAGTCGCCCAGCGCTGCGGAGCCGCTGAGGTGCGGGGATCCGGGCCTGCGCCCGCGGGGACGGTGAGCTCGCTTATGGGCCTTTCCAAAAGCAAAGAGAAACCCCGGAAAGGTAAAGGGGGCGCCGGCGCTGGGCTCTCCGCCTCTCCGCCCCTCGGCGCGGCCCAGGGCGGGGCTGGGCGGGGCGGCGCGAGCGCGGACGCTTCCTGACCCGAGTCCGCCGACGACGGCGCATTTAGTATTTTCCCCCCCGAGGCGGTGACGGGAACGGAGTGACTCGAGACTTTGAAGCTTGTTCTGGACCCAGGCGGGCGCCGGAAGACGACGGGCCCCGCCGTCCTGGATTCCGTAAGTCCCGGCTCTGACGGGTGGTCCGTGCGTTTCAGGTGAGGAGCAGAAGATGGCGCCGCCCAGCTGTCCCGCTCCCCAGGCGGCGGAGCGGGGGATGGAGACGCCGGCCCCGGAACCCAGGCAGGCAGAGCGGGGGTCGGAGCGGCCTGCGGACGGCCTGCACCCGGGGCCCGGGACCGCCCGGCACCCGCCGCGCGCGGCTGTGCCGGCAGGTAGGACGCGCCGGGAGGGAGCGGAGCGCGGTCGGCAGCTCCCGAGACCCTGCCAGGTGGACGCGGGCAGCAGGCTCGGGCTCCGAAGCTGCAGCTGGTGTGATTTAGGGGCTGTATGTGGGGGGATACCCAGCGTCCGTGGTTTGTGAATACGGGGTGCTGGAGGGCTGCAGCAGTGTCCGCGCACTGGAGCAGAGCGTGGGAAGCCGTCCCAGCCCGGAGCGGGGCGCTCGGAGCGCGCTGGCGCGAGCACGCTCTACAGGGTGACCGAGCACGTGGACCCCGCGCGACAGCCGGCTGCGACCAGGCCTCTGGTGTGCGGGTGAAGGTGACGAAACTAGAATACAGAGCTTCCCGTTAGTTTTGCCACATGGGTTGTGGAGCTCGAACTGTGAAATATTTTGAAGAACAGAGGGTTGCCGGGTGTGGTGGCTCAGGCCTGTAATCCCAGCACTTTGGGAGGCTGAGGCGGGCAGATCACCTGAGGTCAGGAATTCAAAACCAGCCTGACCAAGATGGTGAAATCTCTCTACTAAAAATACAAAAAAGTTAGCCAGGCATGGTGGCAGGCGCCTGTAATCTCAGCTGGGAGGCTGAGGAAGGAGAATCACTTGAACTGTGGAGGCGGAGCTTGCAGTGAGCTGAGATCACACCGTTGCACTCCAGCCTGGGCGACAGAGCGAGATACCATCTCAAAAAAAAAAAAAAAAAAAAAAATCAGGTGCTGCCAGGCGCGGTGGTTCACACCTGTTGTCCCAGCTACTTGTCCCGCCCTGCCAGGCGGGAGGATATTTTGAGCCCAGGAGTTCAAGACCACCTTGGGCATCATGGTGAGACCTTGTCTCTGCAAAAAATGAATATATAAAAATAAAGCAAGGGTAGCATGATGGGCCCTTTGCCTACCAGTAGAGGGCAAGTTCCCAGGAGGGTGGTACCTTCAGAGGCCCCTTGCTGTGGTCTGCTGGGAACCAGCGAGGCCGTGCAGCAGGAATTCCAGAACCCGCAGAGCCTGTCTGAGGAGATTCAGGGCCTATGCCAGAAAGAGTTGTTTCCATTTCATGACAAGAGCGAAGCCCTCATGGGTCAGACAATAAAGAATGGCAGGGATGACTGGCCTGCTAGGCAGAGGATCTGAGCCTGGGCTAGTTCAGACTGGCACACTTGTGGGATCAATCGCTGGAGGGAAGAGGCTCCAGGCCTTGGACTTGGAAGAAAGGCATGTATTTGAATCCCCAGCTTCGGAACCCCTCACTGGAGGGTGGAAGTCTGCAGAAATCACATCACCCTAGGACGGCAGTTTGGAAAATGCTACCGGTCTCTCAGGGTGCTTTTAGTTGAAAGTTACAGAACAGCTAGCTAAACTGAGCTTTAACAGGGATTTAATGTGTCACAAATGAAGGGTCAGAGGCAGGGTTTCTGGGGTGCCTTGCTCATTAGCACAGTGGTGACATCAAGGGCTATGCAGGTTTCCTCTCTGCCACCCTCAGTGTCAGGGACGTCCTCCTCCACAGCCCCTGATGACTGTACATCTCCCACATGCAGGCAGGCCTGCGTCTACTCCAAGAGGCGTTGGTCTTTGCCTTATATTAGCAAGGAAACCTTTCCAGGAATGCTTTGCCTGCCTGGCCTCTCTAGGATGCACTCAACTTTGCAGGTTCACCAGGGGTTGGAGGGAGCTGTGAAGCTCAGAAACGGGCAGGACCTCTGCCAGCACCGAGTGTAGGGAAGGGCCCCAGCAGTGTCTGTCACTCCAAGGGGTGGGGAGAGGAAGGTGGACCTGAAGGGAAAACTGCAGAGCAAGAACGAGGACAGAGTTTCAGGAGGGAGGATGAAGTGTGCCCATTCTCCACATAGTGACAGGCTGAGTGAGTGAAGTGTGCGTGTTCTCCACGCAGTGACGGGCTGTGTGAGTGAAGTGTGTGTGTTCTCCCTGCAGTGACGGGCTGAGTGAGTGAAGTGTGTGTGTTCTCCACTCAGTGACGGGCTGAGTGAGTGAAGTGTGTGTGTTCTCCCTGCAGTGAAGGGCTGAGTGAGTGAAGTGTGTGTGTTCTCTGTGCAGTGACAGGTGAGTGAGTGAAGTGTGCGTGTTCTCCGTGCAGTGACGGTCTGAGTGAGTGAAGTGTGCGTGTTCTCCGTGCAGTGACGGGCTGAGTCAGTGAAGTGTTTGTTCTCCACACAGTCACGGGTTGTGTGAATGAAGTGTGCATGTTCTCCACGCAGTGACGGGCTGAGTGAGTGAAGTGTGTGTGTTCTCCACGCGGTGATGGTCTGAGTGAGTGAAATGTGCGTGTTTTCCGTGCAGTGACGTTCTGAGTGAGTGAAGTGTGTGTGTTCTCCACGCAGTGACGGTCTGAGTGAGTGAAGTGTGTGTGTTCTCCACACAGTGATGGGCTGAGTGAGTGAAGTGTGTGTGTTCTCCACGCAGTGACGATCTGAGTGAGTGAAGTGTGAGTGTTCTCCACGCAGTGACAGGCCCAGTGAGTGAAGTGTGCGTGTTCTCCGTGCAGTGACGGGCCGAGTGAGTGAAGTGTGCGTGTTCTCCGTGCAGTGACGGGCCGAGTGAGTGAAGTGTGTGTGTTCTCCACGCGGTGACGGTCTGAGTGAGTGAAATGTGCGTGTTTTCCGTGCGGTGACGTTCTGAGTGAGTGAAGTGTGTGTGTTCTCCATGCAGTGATGGTCTGAGTGAGTGAAGTGTGTGTGTTCTCCACGCAGTGATGGGCTGAGTGAGTGAAGTGTGTGTGTTCTCCACACAGTGATGGGCTGAGTGAGTGAAGTGTGTGTGTTCTCCACGCAGTGACGATCTGAGTGAGTGAAGTGTGAGTGTTCTCCACGCAGTGACGGGCCCAGTGAGTGAAGTGTGCGTGTTCTCCGTGCAGTGACGGGCCGAGTGAGTGAAGTGTGTGTGTTCTTCGTGCATTGACGGGCTGAGTGAGTGAAGTGTGTGTGCTCTCCGTGCAGTGACAGGCTGAGTGAGTGAAGTGTGAGTGTTCTCCACGCAGTGACGGGCTCAGTGAGTGAAGTGTGCGTGTTCTCCGTGCAGTGACGGGCTCAGTGAGTGAAGTGTGTGTGTTCTCCGTGCAGTGACAGGCTGAGTGAGTGAAGTATGTGTGTTCTCCATGCGGTGACAGGCTGAGTGAGTGAAGTGTACGTGTTCTCCGTGCAGTGATGGGCTCAGTGAGTGAAGTGTGCATGTTCTCCATGCAGTGACAGGCTCAGTGAGTGAAGTGTGCGTGTTCTCCGTGCAGTGACGGGCTCAGTGAGTGAAGTGCGTGTTCTCCGTGCAGTGACGGGCTGAGTGAGTGAAGTATGCATGTTCTTCGTGCAGTGATGGGCTGAGTCAGTGAAGTGTGTGTGTTCTCCACACAGTGACGGGCTGAGTCAGTGAAGTGTACGTGTTCTCCTTGCAGTGACGGGCTGTGTGAGTGAAGTGTGTGTGTTCTCCACACAGTGACGGGCTGAGTGAGTGAAGTGTGTGTGTTCACACAGTGACGGGCTGAGTGACGTGTACATGTTCAATGGCAGGCTGACTGACAGAGCAGACTACTCACTTTGTTGCCACACTGTAAAGGAGCCACCAATATGGGACACTGAGAATAGCCAGAGAAGGATGAGCCATATTGCAATTACCTTTAAATAAAATGGCCAGAAAAGGCACACTTAGTAGAGATGGGAGCTGGCCACGACCGAGCACAGGGCACTTGGGGATGATAGAAATGCTTTCAAACTGCCGGGCGCGGTGGCTCAAGCCTGTAATCCCAGCACTTTGGGAGGCTGAGGCGGGTGGATCACGAGGTCAAGAGATGGAGACCATCCTGGTCAACATGGTGAAACCCCGTCTCTACTAAAAATACAAAAAATTAGCTCGGCATGGTGGTGCATGCCTGTAATCCCAGCTACTCAGGAGGCTGAGACAGGAGAATTGCCTGAGCCCGGGAGGCGGAGGTTTCGGTGAGCCGAGATTGTGCCATTGCACTCCAGCCTGGGTAACAAGAGCGAAACTCTGTCTCAAAAAAAAAAAAAAAAAAAAAAAAAAGAAATGCTTTCAAACCTGAACCTGAACCTGGGAAGCCCTGTAGTTAGCTGTCCTGGTCCCTCAGCACTTCCAAATCAGGAGCCATACTTGTGAGTGAACAAGCCATCAGCGATTCCATGCTCTGGCTGGAATCTTGAGTCTTTACAGCTTGGGCCATGCACCTCGGGCAGCCAGCATCAGCATCCACTCCCAAGAGCCACCCTGGACATCTCAGTGAGTGTTCAGATGCCTGCAACTGCCTGGGCAACCACAGGTGAACCTGTCCCACCAAACCTGTCCTGAATGCCTAAAATCATGAGAAGAGAAAATCGTTGCTAAGGCTTAGGGTGAGTTGCTGTGAAGCAGTAGTAACCAGAACAGAGGGGCTAAGTGACGAAGATGAAGTTTGTTTTTTGTTTTTTTTTGTTTGTTTGTTTGTTTTTGAGACGGAGTTTCGCTTTTGTTACCCAGGCTGGAGTGCAATGGCGCGATCTCGGCTCACCGCAACCTCCGCCTCCTGGGTTCAGGCAATTCTCTTGCCTCAGCCTCCTGAGTAGCTGGGATTACAGGCACGCGCCACCATGCCCAGCTAATTTTTTTTGTATTTTTAGTAGAGACGGGGTTTCACCATGTTGACCAGGATGGTCTCGATCTCTTGACCTCGTGATCCACCCGCCTCAGCCTCCCAAAGTGCTGGGATTACAGACTTGAGCCACCGCGCCCGGCCGAAGATGAAGTTTGGCTGTAAGTTAATCTTTGTGGCAGCTGTTGGGATACTGATGTGGCCTGGCTGTGTCCTCACCCAAATCTCATCTTAAATTCCCACATGTTGTGGGAGGAACGAGGTTGGAGGTGACTGAATTATGGGGGCAGGTCTTTCCTAAGCTATTCTCATGATGGTGAATGAGTCTCATGAGATGTGATGGTTTTAAAAGTGGGAGTTGGGCCAGGCACGGTGGCTCAAGCCTGTAATCCCAGCACTTTGGGAGGCCGAGGTGGGTGGATCACGAGGTCAAGAGATCAAGACCATCCTGGTCAACATGGTGAAACCCCGTCTCTACTAAAAATACAAAAAGTTAGCTGGGCATGGTGGTGCGTGCCTGTAATCCCAGCTACTCGGGAGGCTGAGACAGGAGAATTGCCTGAACCCAGGAGGCGGAGGTTGCGGTGAGCCGAGATCGCGCCATTGCACTCCAGCCTGGGTAAGAGCGAAACTCTCTCAAAAAAAAAAAAAAAAAAAAAAAAAGTGGGAGTTTCCTTGCACAAGCTTGCTCCGCCTGCCGCCGTCCGTTTAAGACGTGACTTGCTCCTCCTTGCCTTCCACTGTGATTGTGACACCTTACCAGCCATGTGGAACTGTAAGTCCATTAAACCTTTTTCCTGTATAAATTACTCAGTCTCTGGTGTCTTTATTAACAGCATGAAAACGGACTGATAGAGATACATTATACCGTTATTGCTGCTACTTCTGTATATGCTTAAATTTTTGCATTACAAAAATTCGCAAACATTATAGAGATTTAACATGTCACAGATTTATAGTCAGCTTATTCCAGAATGTTGGAAATTCTACCACAAATAAAACACTTGATCAAAAAGAGGAGGATGTGCCGGGCGCGGTGGCTCAAGCCTGTAATCCCAGCACTTTGGGAGGCCGAGGCGGGTGGATCACGAGGTCAAGAGATCGAGACCATCCTGGTCAACATGGTGAAACCCCGTCTCTACTAAAAATACAAAACATTAGCTGGGCATGGTGGCGCGTGTCTGTAATCCCAGCTACTCGGGAGGCTGAGGCAGGAGAATTGCCTGAACCCGGGAGGCGGAGGTTGCGGTGAGCTGAGATTGCGCCATTGCACTCCAGCCTGGGTAACAAGAGCGAAACTCCGTCTCAAAAAAAAAAAAAAAAAAAAAAGCTGGGCATGGTGGCTCACACCTGTAATCCAAGCACTTTGGAGGCCAAGGCAGGCAGATCACCTGAGGTTGGGAGTTCAAGACGAGCCTGACCAACATGGTGAAACCCTGTCTTTATTTATAAAAATGAAAGGAAAAAAATGAGGAAGATAGAAAAAGATAAAACACTAACCAAAGCTGAGTGCTGCAGAAATGCAGGTGCTCGTTATACTATTCTGTTTTCTTATGTGTTTGAACACTTTAATAATTTATTTATTTTTGAGATGGACTTTTGCTCTTGTTGCCCAGGCTGTAGTGCAATGACGCAATCTCTTTTCTTGGCTCACTGCAATCTCCGCCTCCCGAGTTCAAGCGATTCTCCTGCCTCAGCCTCCTGAGTAGCTGGGATTATAGGCACCCACCACCACACCTGGCTAAATTTTTTTTTTTTTTCTGTTTTTAGTAGAGGTGGGGTTTCACCATGTTGGCCAGGCTGGCCTGGAACTCCTGGCCTCAGGTGATCTGCTAACCTCAGATTCCCGAGTGCTGGGATTACAGGCGTGAGCCACTGCACCCAGCGTGTTTGAACACTTTCATAACACTTTTATGAAGGTACAGTATGCTGAATTGCAAGAAAATTTTGAAAAAGTAGAGAAATAGAACACCTCTGTCAGATACTGAAAAATATGCTGAGTGAGAAAGCCATTCGCAGAAAGTCACATGCTGTATGATTCCATTTCTACAGCAAGATTATAGACATGGAGGACAGATTGTTGGTCACCAGGGGTTTAGGGTTGGGGTGGGGAGTGGGTGTGTCTGTGAAGTGGCAGCAAGAGGGAGGTTGGAATGTTGGTTGTGCTGGTGGCAATCGATTAAATGGTGTAGGTCTGCCATTTCCTCATGTCAATAATAGTACTATAGTTACATAAATGTTAGCTCTGTAGGCCAAGCGCAGTGGCTCATGCCCGTAACCCCAGGACTTTGGGAGGCCGAGGTGGGCAGATCCCCTGAGGTCGAGACTCTAAAACAGCCTGACCAACATGGTGAAACCCCGTCTCTACTAAAGGTACAAAAATTAGCTGGGCGCTGGTAGTCTGAGCTACTTGGGAGTCTGAGGCAGGAGAATCGCTTGAATCTGGAAGGTGGAGGTTGCAGTGAGCCGAGATTGCAACACTGCACTCCAACCTGGGAAACAGAGCAATCCCTCATCACAAATTCATAAAAATTTAAATGTTACCTTTGGGGAAAACTGGGTGAAGGGTACATGGGACCTCTCTATACTAATGTTTAAATTTTCCGTGAATTTATAATTATTTAAAATTAAAAATGTATCCATTTATAATAAAATATAGTTCCTGTGTGTAAAAAAAAAAAGATAATAGAAAATATGGACAAGAATAGGTCCCTACTGAGTATATATCTCTATGTGTATATAATTAATGTATGATAAAACTAGTACCAAAAATAAATGGGAAAAGCAAGGATTCTGTAGTAGACGATGCTAGGAGAATTGGCTTCAAGGGAAACAAATTGGATTGTAATCTCTTGCCACATACTGACATCAGTTCCGGATTGAGACGAGTGAATAGGAGACCAGATGCAGTGGCTCACTCCTGTCATCTCTAACACTGGGAGGCCCAGGCAGGCAGATCACTTGAGCCCAGAAGTTCAAGACTTGGGCAGCATGGTGAAACACAATTTTTACAAAAAATTCAAAAATTAGCCAGGTGTGGTGGAGCGTGCCGTAGTCCCATCTTCTCAGGGCCGAGACAGCAGGATCCCTTGCCCAGGAGGTCGAGGCTGCAATGTGCCAAGATTGCACCACTGCCCTCCAGCCAAGGTGGCAGAGTAAACACGCTGTTTCAAAAAAAGAAAAAATGTTGGCTGGGCGCGGTGGCTCAAGCCTGTAATCCCAGCACTTTGGGAGGCCGAGGCGGGTGGATCACGAGGTCAAGAGATCGAGACCATCCTGGTCAACATGGTGAAACCCCGTCTCTACTAAAAATACAAAAATTAGCTGGGCATGGTGGCGCGTGCCTGTAATCCCAGCTACTCAGGAGGCTGAGGCAGGAGAATTGCCTGAACCCAGGAGGCGGAGGTTGCGGTGAGCCGAGATCGCGCCATTGCACTCCAGCCTGGGTAACAAGAGCGAAACTCCGTCTAAAAAAAAAAAGAAAAAATGTAAATATTAATCTGATTTCTCAATGAGGAACACCCTTCTAGGCTTCCAAGCAGGAAATACAGTGCAGTGTAAAGCAAATGATAAGCTCAAAAATAAACTTAGAGCCGGGCGCGGTGGCTCACGCCTGTAATCCCAGCAGTTTGGGAGGCCGAGGCGGGTGGATCACGAGGTCAAGAGACCGAGACCATCCTGGTCAACATTGTGAAACCCTGTCTCTACGAAAAATACAAAAAATTAGCTGGGCATGGTGGCGTGTGCCTGTAATCCCAGCTACTCAGGAGGCTGAGACAGGAGAATTGCCTGAACCCAGGAGGCGGAGGTTGTGGTGAGCCGAGATCGCGCCATTGCACTCCAGCCTGGGTAACAAGAGTGAAACTCCGTCTCAAAAAAAATTAAAAAGGCCGGGCGCAGTGGCTCAAGCCTGTAATCCCAGCACTTTGGGAGGCCGAGGCAGGTGGATCACGAGGTCAAGAGATCGAGACCATCCTGGTCAACATGGTGAAACCCCGTCTCTACTAAAAATACAAAAAATTAGCTGGGCATGGTGGCACGTGCCTGTAATTCCAGCTACTCAGGAGGCTGAGGCAGGAGAATTGTCTGAACCCAGGAGGCGGAGGTTGCGGTGAGCTGAGATCGCGCCATTGCACTCCAGCCTGGGTAACGAGAGCGAAACTCCATCTCAAAAAAAAATAAAAATAAAAATAAAAATAAAAATAAATAATAAATAAATTTAGATCTAAGAGAAGCCAAAGAATATCCTGTTGGCTGTGGATGAGGGCTGTGACACAGTGTGGAGGCCCACGTCTTCCTGGCAGGTGGTTGGGTGTCAAGGTGACAGGACTCTAGGACAGCCTGCATCATCCCTGCCCCGGTGAACAGCGCTGTGTCAACCTCCTCCCAGTGTGGATGCAATGAGGAAGAGGGAGGTGTGTCACTCCTGAAGTTACTTACTCATCCGTTGAGTTTGACATGATCATAATGAGCGATGATCCTGGGTGAGCCTTACCCGAGGAGGGAAGCTGGATGGGAAAAGTGTCAGAGGCTTTAGGCCACTGCAAACTTCAAGCAAGCACCTTCCAAGGCCAGCAAGAAAATGGGGCTTCATTTCTTGAACCACGAATACATTCTACCTAAAGAGGACCCTCCGGTTCCTCATGAGAATGTAGCCCAGCTGGCACCGGAATTCATGAGCCCCAACCATGCCACACCAGGACTCCTGACTGTAAGCAATGAGATGGCCAATGGATGTACTGATTTCAGCTGCTGAGTTTGTGGTCGTTTATCTTGCAGCAACAGAAGTACACGTAATACGATCAAGAACTCAGAGTAGAGTCACATTTCTTTTTTTTCTTTCTATTTTGTTTTTGAGACGGTCTCACCCAGGCTGGAGTGCAGTGGCATAATCTCAACTCACTGAAGCCTTGACCTTCTGGGCTCGAAGGATTCTCACATCGCAACTCCCTGAGTAGCTGGAACCACAGTGAACATCACTATACCCAACTCTACAACATTTTTGTATTTTTTGTAGAGTTGGGGTTTCAGCATGTTGCACAGGCTGGTCTCGAACTCCTAAGCCCAAGCAGTCTGCCACTTCAGCCTCCCAAAGTGCTCGGATGTTGGGTGTGAGCCACTGCGCCTGGCCCAAGATTCACATTTCTTTCTTTCTTTTTTTTTTTTTTTTTTGAGATGGAGTCTTGCTCTGTCAGAAGGCCGAAGTGCAGTTGCTTGATCTCAGCCCACTGCACCCTCCTCCTCCTGTGTTCAAGCGATTCTCCTGCCTCAGCTTCCCAAGTCGCTGGGACTGCAGGCACGTGCCACCATGCCCTGCTGATTTTCGTATTTTTAGTAGATAGAGATGGCACTTCACCATGTTGGCCAGGATGGTCTCGATTTCTTGACCTTGTGATCCACCCGCCTCAGCCTCTCGAAGTGCTGGGATTACAGGCGTGAGCCACCACACCCAGCCCAAGGTTCACATTTCTTAATGAAGAAACTTTAGCCTCTGAGGAAGATAAAAGAGTCTTGTTTTAGACTAGAAAATTTCGGTAGAGTAAATATGTTAACCTTTGCCGAGTCAATCAACACCAAGTCAAAACACAACAGGTCTTTTGGGAATAACAGCAGATTATTCAAAGGTTCAACTAAAGAATACAAATGAGTCCTAATGTCTGGGGAAGAAAAAGAAAAAAAAGAGAAATGAGGCCAGGTGCAGTGATTCACACCCGTAACCCCAACACTTTGGGCTCCCAAGGTGGGCAGACAACTTGAGGTCAGGAGTTCGAGACCAGCCTGGCCAACATAGTGAAACCTGTCTCTACTAAACAAAAATTAGCTGAGCGTGGTATTGGACGACTGTAGTCTCAGCTGCTCGGGAAGCTGGGGCAGGAGAATCACTTAAACCTGGGACGCAGAGGTTGCAGTGAGCTGAGATCGTACCACTTTACTCCATCCTGGGGGCCAAGAGTGATACTCCATCTCAAAATAAGGAATAAAAATGAAAGAGCAACATTAAACATCTGGAAAAGCAGACGCATGAGGGGGATGGGCCCTCTGATACTCAAGTGGGTTAGAGTAAAACAGGTCCCGGAACAGATGGAGGGAGGAGCAGAGCTTAGGGCTCACATCACGTGGGAGTTGGCAGTGATGCACTGTAGGGTCCAGTCCTTCAGGGTTCTGTGAGCCACTGCCAGGTGGTGTGGAGACGAGAAATAGTAGAAATAAAAGACACAAGATAGACAGATACAGAAAGGAGAGTTTGGGCCCAGGGGTCCACTGCTACCCAGGTCTCAGAGACCAGCAGTGGCCCTGAATGCTGAGACACTCTCACTTTTATTGAGTTGCAAATTTGGGGACAGGGTAGGTAGGTCGTGGTCTTGGAGGTTGGAGACGGGGGGCGGGGTGGATAGGGCGTGGCAGTGAGAGGGTCAAGTACATCACGCATCATTCAGGTGGGGGCTCAGGAATTTCTGGCACCCGAAGTGAGGTAAGGAGCATAATGCATAAAGAACTGAAATATTAATATTTATGTTAGTATTACTGATTATCTTTTCTAAGAAAAAAGGAACCAGGTGCAGAAGCAGAACATGAGAGTAGACCTGGAATGTGACCACTGAAGCACAGCATCACAGAGACAGTTAAGTCCCCGGATATTTGTGGGTGTTCCTGACAGCCATCAGGCCTTACCACAAGAGCTTGGAGAAGTGGAGTTTTCTCCACACTTCCCCAAGGAAGGCGATGTCTCCCCCATTTTGGATGTCTCCTTCCCTGGCTGGCTAAACAGCGGGTGCTTTCCCAGCCGAGGCGCCCTCCAGCAGCCCTTATGCAGGCGTGACAGAGGGCTTGGAGCATCTTGCCTTAGTGTCATTCATTTCACAGTGTCTCCCCAGGTTCACACTTCCGACCTGAGAGGCATTAGTAAAAGAATTAAGATCTGTGAATAGGCCGGGCGCCGCCGTGGCTCACGCCTGTAATCCCAGCACTTTGGGAGGCTGAGGTGGGTGGATCATGAGGTCGAGATAGACACCATCTTGGTCAACGTGGTGAAACCCCGTCTCTACTAAAAATACTAAAAATTAGCTGGGCACGGTGGCACGTGCCTGTGATCCCAGCTACTCAGGAGGCTGAGGCAGGAGAATTGCCTGAACTCAGGAGGCGGAGGTTGCCTTGAGCCGAGATCACGTCATTGCACTCTAGCCTGGGTAACGAGCGAAACTCCGGATCAAGAAAAAAAGAAAAAAAAAGATCTATGAATAACTAAGATCACATACGAATAACTAATTACTATGGTTATATTTCTAATTACTTTTTCCTTCATTATTATATGGAAATAGGCTGAGGCCTTTGGCTCCTGCCTGGGCGCTATGGGATTTCCCCCTACAATGCACCACATCAGCTGCATGGGAAACATGGATGGTGCCGGACAGCTGACTTGCTAACGTAGAAAACGAGGCTTAACTCTAGTACCTTGGCCAAGTGCACTGCACGCCTGTGGTACCAGCACTTTGGGAGGCCGAGGCAGACGGATTGCTTGAGGTCAGGCAGACAGATCGCTTGAGTTTGAGACTAGCCTGACCAACATGGTGAAACCCCATCCCTACTGAAAATACAAAAATTAGCTGGGCGTGGTGACAGACACCTGTAATCCTAGCTACTCAGGAGGCTGAGGCAGAGGATTGCTTGAACCCCGGAAGCGGAGGTTGCAGTGAGTTGAGATCCAGCCACTGCGCTCCAGCCTGGGCTACAGAGCGAGACCCTGCCTCAAAACAAAGAAACAAACAAAACAACTTAAATGTAGGATCCCTTGAGCCTGGGAGGTCAAGGTGGCAGTGAGCTTTGATTGCACCACCGTACTCCAGCCTAGACAACAGAGCAAGACTATGTCTCAAAAACAAGTTTGGGCAACACGGTGAGTGAGACCTTGTCTGTACCAAAAAAATTTTTTAATGGAGAGGGAGGATCACTTGAGCCTAGGTGGGTGGGGCTGTGGTGAGTCTTGGTTACGCCACCACCCTGCTGTTGTCACGGGAGTCTTAAGGGTGTCCCCTCACCAGCCAGTTCTGTGGCCACAGTGCCTCTGCTTGGGTTTTGCTGACACCTGCTGGACTTGTACTGCCCGCTCGGCCCAGCAGGCTGCACTCAGCTCACACTGGCTCAGATCCCACACCTGCCAAGGTTGAGCCAGGCGTAGAGCAGCGAGTGGTGTGTCGGTGAGTAAGTGTGGGGTCCAGCTACCATGCACAGCTGGGCACAGGCCTGGGATGGGCAGCTGCAGGTGCCAGCATAGGTGCTGGCTCTGTGTGAGGCTATGGCTGGACCAGGTGTTCCACATGTGGCTTCTGCTGCAGGCACCCACATTCGAATGAGGAGAATGCAGTGGCACCCAAGAGATTGGAGATGCCAGGAACCACAGAGCCCCAAAGAGGGTATCACAGCCCTGGCCTCCCCAAATGGCTGTAGCTCTTCTCTCCTTGTCGCCTGCAACATGGCAGGTGGAAGGGAGGAGGGTGTGTTTCAATCCTGTTTGTTACAGCTCTTTCAGTCCTGCCATTTGGCAGGTCCCAAGGTCTTGTCCCCCCTCCAGGAAGAATGAGGTACGTGGGCAACTGGCGGGTGAGACAGGTGGAGAGGAGCTTCACTGAGCGACAGAACAGTTCTCAGGAGACCCAGTGTGGGTAACTCCTTTCCGCAGGCAGATTATCCAACGAGTGTCCAACTTTCAGCAGACGGGGGACCCAGACTGGGTAGCTTGTTTCTGCCGGCAGATTATCCCAGTGAGTTGAGGAGACCTAACTGGGTAGCTCCTTCCCCCACAGCTGGTCCTCTTGACGTCTCTCTGTGAGTCTGGCTGAGTCCAGTATTTTTATAGGCTTCAGAAGGGAGGAAGTGCCTGCTTGCTGGTCCATGGGCAGCCATCGACAGGCCAGAAAAAGCACTGTAAGTTCTCCCTCTGAGCCACACACTCCACCCAGAGCTGAGCCCAGTCCCCAGCCTTCAGGCTGTCCCTGGCTTGAAGATGGGGCTTCACCGGGGACCCGCCTCTGTCTACCTAAGAGCCTGTCTGCCTCCCGTCGCCATCAGTTGTGTTGTCCATGGTGCCCAGGCTGTTTGTGCTGAGGGATGCCTGCAGGCTCAGGCTGAGCTGCCCTCAGGCCCCCGCTTAACCTTTCTCCCAGTGCTCGCAGGCATCTGAAGTCCAGAGGGACCCGAGATGGCAGGGGCCTTGCTTATCAGCACTGCCTGGAGCGTATGCACACCCGCCCGGGTTGCAACAGTGCCTGGGTTTAGCCTCAGCTTTGCTCTGAAATTGGAGCGGGCAGTGGGAGTGGGGAGAGGCCAGATGGTGGGAGCAAGCACTTCTGAGCCTGCAGAGATTGGAGGACTTCCCAGGCCCTCAGAGTACAGGGATGCCCAGGGCCACAGCTGCAACTGGGAGGGGCTCCTGCCCCACCAACTCTGGAGGGGTGGAGCTCCCACCTGCTCCTGGCTCCTGCAGGCTCTGTGGGGCATGCAGCCCCAGCCACACCATGTCCACTGCGGCTGGTGACTTCGCAGTAGCTGCTCCAGGTGGCTGCCCCTGCCCTCACTGCCTGGGTGACCGGAGTGAGACCCTGACTCGAACAGCAAGAATAAAAAAAAAACGGAAAATGGGTAAATGTTTTTATAAGTTTGGAATACGGAACCTCTTTCTTAGTTTAAAATCTCTTTGTGGAAAGGTAAATTGATATAATTTTTTTTTTTTTTGAGACAGAGTCTTACTATGTTGCCAGGCTGGAGTGCAGTGGTATGCTCTCCCCCGATCTGACTAGCCTTAGGCAGGTGACTTGGCCTCTCCGTTTCTCCCATCTGCCTAACCTTGGGCAGGTGACTTGGCCTGTCTGTATCTCAGTTTTGTTTGTAAAATATGGGTCATCAGGGACCTATACCTGAAGCTGCTGTGTGTCATTATTCACTGTTCTAGGGCTCAGAACAGGCATGCAATAAAAACCAGCACTGTCAGCCAGGCACAGTGGCTCACACCTGTAATCCCAGCACTTTGGGAGGCCAAGGCGGGCAGATCATGAAGTCAAGAGATTGAGAACATCCTGGCCAACATGGTGAAACCCCTTCTCTACTAAAAAAAAAAAAAAAAAAAATGCAAAAAGTAGCTAAGCGTGGTGGTGCGCACCTGTAGTCCCAGATACTTGGGAGGCTGAAGCAGGAGAATCACTTGAACCCAGGAGGCAGAGGTTGCAGTTAGTGGGGATGGTGCCACTGCATTCCAGCCTGGCAAAAGAGCAAGACTCCATCTCAAAAATAATATTAATAATAGTAAAATAATGAAAATAATAGGCCGGACATGGTGGCTCATGCCTGTAACCCCAGCCCTTTGGGAGGGCATGGTGGGCTGATCACCTGGGGTCAGGAGTTCAAGACCAGCCTGACCAACATGGAGAAACCCTGTCTCTACTAACAATACAAAATTAGCTGGGCATGGTGGTACATCCCTGTGATCCCAGCTACTCGGGAGGCTGAGGCAGGAGAATCGCTTGAACCTGAGAGGCAGAGGGTGCAGTGAGCTGAGATCGCACCATTGCGCTCCAGCCTGGGCAACAAGCGTGAAACTCCATCTCTAATAATAATAAAGCCAGCACTGTCATTGCCAGCTGTCCATCCCACCACGTATCTAGGTTCATGAGCTATCAAGTGTCCCCACAAAGCAAGCTGTAAAACAACCTGACCGGTGTAGTTATGTTTTTGTGAAAAGGTGACTGTGTGAGTCTTCTAACTCCATACTACAAATACGTGTGCAGAGAGAGAGCTCCACCCTGCTCTCCCAGATGACTGAATGGCTGTGCCTAAGCTGGTAGCAGTGGCACTCTGGGAAGGGGCAGGTGGCAGGCCGGGAGAGTAGGTGGTGAGGAGCACTTCTGCTTTTACTTGATAACATTCAGCAAACTCAGCAGTTTCACAGGTCTCCGACATTCCTTGTAATCTTAACAAGTTTAACAAAATGTGAGCAACATCAGACAGAAATGTCCATCTCTAGAGCATTCTAATTGATAAAGTTCTGTACAGAGGGCTTTACCAGGCTTAGAAACCTTTGGAGTGGTGATGGTGTCTCTGAAGCTGAGGCTCTGAGGCAGCTCCTGTCTGGACATGTGCTTTCTCTCTTCCCTGTGCTGGTCGCCCTGGTGCCAGGCTGCACACAGTGTCTTTACGGCGGAGAATGGGAGTGTTTCTCTTGTTTTCTTCCCTGAAAAGGGGTGTCTGGCATCAGCAACCCTCGTGGCTGAGTTGCAAATCTGTTTAAGATCTGGAATGTTCACGGACAGTTTTGATCACTTTTGGACTCCTGTTAACTATTTCTTCTGAACCAGAAATCTAATTCCTTTACTTTGACCAGTGGTAGGAGGTATGTGCATCATGGAAGGAGCTTTACACACATCTACTAAATGCCTGGATGTTTTTTTCCTCTAGAGAAACCTGATGTAAAGCAAAAGTCCACCAAGAGGAAATTCGTCATTCCGCAGATTATCATCACTCGGGCCTCAAATGAGTCGCTAGTCAGCTACAGTTCCAGCGGAACTGAAGAGCAGAGAACCATCCGGGAACCTGAGGACTGGGGCCCCTACCGGCGACACAGGACCCCCAGTACAGCAGATGCTTATGATTTACATATCAAAGAATAAACGGACACCCTTGCATAGCACCCGTTACTCCCCATGATAGGCGTATCAGGAAGGGTGGCACTGTCTGAGCAGAACAGCCACCCACCCTCTGGGAAGCCACGTCCCTCTTCTCCAGTGCTCTCCAGGAGGGTGGCACCAGGCTCACTCCAACCCTGTGAGAAGCCATGGCCCGTTCTCTAGTGCCATTTGGTCCTGCCTTCCCCAGAGTTGCTGGCAGCTCTGTCGAGGCAGGAGTGCCTAGCTCAGAAAGCGAGCTTTGTGGTGATAAATGAATAAATGAGTATGTTCCTGGTGGGAGTAGCTGGCTGTGCAGAGTGATGGACAGCAGATGGCGTCTCACACTCTGCTTCATGGTGGACAGTTAAAACACTTTCCCTTCATTTCAGAAGAGATGTGTTTGGGGGAAGGGGGCAGCGACCACACTTAGATGTCGGAAGTGGCCTTGTCAGTGCTGTCCTGGCTTTCTGGCCCACAGATGAGGGCTCCTGATTGTGGGAGGCCATTGAAGGGTCCTGAGCACGATGGCTGCACCCTCTCCAGCAGCCATCAGGTAAGGCTAGATGCTCCTCCTTTGTTGCCTGAGAGAATGCTCTTCGCTGTCTGGAAGGCTCATGCATCTAGTGACAGTGTGTTAGCTTTGTTAGTTTCTAGTTTGGCCAACAGGCTTTTCATGTGATCTCCCGAGATATGCTTGCTTCACTGGCCAACAGACCCAAGGGACAGCAGCGTGTCCACCAGAGTCCCAGACATGGACTTCTCAGGTGCCAATGGGAGGGAACATGTAGTTCCAATCCAGACAGGCCTATCTGGCACATACATACATACACAGAGCCTCAGGAAATGTGAAGGGCCAATAAAACTTGGTATGCTAATTTCACTGTGCCAAAAGAAAAAAATAATCTGAAACATGAGTCAAACGAGAAGCTGCCTTCTTTTTGTTCCTAAGCAGAGAGCTACAAATAAAATTTCTCCACAGGGAGCTACTCTTTGTTCACCTTAGGTGAAGTGCCAATTTACTGGGCAGCAGATAAAAATGTAAGTGACTCTTTCCTACCTGCTGCTTTTCTCTTGTAACACGTGGATTCGATGATGTAGCCAGATCCTCCATCCTTCCCCTCCAGCCCTCTTTTCCCCTTTCAATACTGAAGCCCTCAACATCATCTTTGGGGGAGGGCACAGACCTGGCTCTCAGGCACACATCATTAACCTTGGTTAAATAAACTTCTAAGTTGAGGGAGACCTGTCTCAGATACTTTTTGGTTTACAGATTGGTGACCACGAAGGGACTCAGAGTGTAGGTGGCCCTAACCTTGGCAGGTTTCCTACTGGTACTTAGGACCAGTTTTGGCTGTGTGTATCGCTCAAGACAATAGGACAGTTTGCTGGGATCTGGGAGCCCCATCACCCTCCAGAGAGTCTGGTCTCCTGAAACTTGGTTGAGGTCTGAGCTTTATTCTGCTGTACAATGCCTTTTCCTTTTCTGGTGTGTTACTTCCAACAAAGAAGATGAGTTTTCCTGCTTTCGTGATGTTGGGGACAGGAAGCTTTCCTGGAGTTCAGCTCACATGCAACAGGGAAGGGGACTTGGAATTTTTCCTGATTCCAGGACGGCAGACAGTCTAAAGCCTGGGCCCCGTTCCTAGGTAAGTAGCGGAATTGGGGTTCTGTCTTGGAAATTCTCCTTAGTGACTAAAACTGAGATGAACAACTGGCTGGTCTAATTTCTTATGTTAGTGTGCTCTGTAATTGTATGAATTGTGTGATTGTTTTGCCTGCTTTTTGTTTAGTTGTTTCTGTGTTTGCTATTTTTTGCTGCTTCAGTGTCTTTCCCATTGGGTTTGACTGTCTCTCTTAGACTTGAAACTTTCCAATTGTAGGAAACAAGGCCTCTGAATTGGCAAAGTTCCCACAGCTGGGAAAAAGGAAAAACAAAAAACATCCAGCAAAGGGGAAAAAAGATTTTGACCACCTGCTGGGCTTTATTTGCATGACAAGGCCACCTTTTTCGAGCCAAGCCACACTCAGAGTAAATGTGATCACAGTAAATGTAGTTCTGTAGGTACATTCTACCATTTTTCCACCAGACAGCCCAGGTTCGATTCCTAAATCCTTTCTGGTTTGAAATTTGTTTAACTTTTGAAATATCAGCAGTTTGTTCCAGCTAAAAGAAAGTAGTAAGATTTAAGTGGATTTTTTTTGTGTGTGTGTGATGCAGTCTCACTCTGTCACCCAGGCTGGAGTGCACTGCTGTGATCTCAGCTCACTGCAACCTCTGCCACCCAGGTTCAAGTGTTTCTGCTGCCTCACCCTCCCGAGTAGCTGGGATTACAGGTGTGGGCCACTGTGCCTGGCTAATTTTTGTATTTTTAGTAGAGATGGTGTTTCACCATCTTGGCCAGGCTGGTCTTAAACTCTGGACCTGATGATCCACCCACCTTGGCCTCCCAAAGTGTTGGGATTACAGGTGTGAGCCACTGCACACATCCAAAAGGATTTTTTTAAAGAGCTGGATGGTCAAAAGTAAGCTTAATTAAAAGCTAATATCTAACATATTAGCTTAATTAAGTCTGTATGCCACATACACATATACAGAGTTATGCAGACAACCTGAAGATGAGCAGGACAGAGAGTTTTCTTGGGGTTGGAGTGGAGAAGGGACCCAAAGTGGGCAGCCCTCTACCTGAAGTTGGGTAGTGCCTGCTGAAGTCCCCACCACACGCAGCCTATAATTTTATGTTTGACTTGGCATTCATTTTTCATGTCCCTCTAACAGACTCTGGAAGAGAAGGCACCAGACTTCTATTTGGGAAGAAACTTCTGTTTTTCTTATGGAACCCCAAGAGTGTAAACAGACTAGTTCCTCTCACATCTTAAAGAGCTTGCTATTGTATTGTGTTACCTTTTTTTTTTTTAACTGAAATACTTGACACAGGATTTCTTGGGTTGCTGCTGCTTCTGCTGGAGACCTCTGTGGCTGGTGGTACCCCTACCCAGGCCTTGCTTGGCTCTGGGCTTGCTGCTGGAGGTACTGCACCCACCTAGCCCAGCAGACCACACTCACCATGGGATCTGGGCTCAGCCGATGGCTGGGCTGCGCCTGCCACAGCCTGCTTCCACCTTCAGCATCGGTGTCTGGACGAGGGGAATGTGGTGGCTCCTGAAAACTTGGAGCTGCCAGGAACTCAGAGCCCCAAGGACATCACAGCTTGATCGTTCCCATGGCCAGTGGGCTGGTGAGTGGGTTGTCTTACAGGGTCACAGTCCTTTTTGTATCTGTGATTTGGCAGGTCCCAAGTTCTTGTCCCATGTCCAAGAAGAATGCAGTTATGCAGATAACCAGAAGGTGAGCAGAACAGAGAGTTTTGTTGAATGGTGGAACAGTTCTCAGGAGAGGGGACCCAAAGTGGGCAGCCATCTACCCAAAGTTGGGTAATCCCCCACTGAAGTCCCCCACCATGCACAGCCTGTAATTTTATGTGTGACATGGCATTCATTTTTCATGTCCCTCTAACAAACCCAGACTGTCTGTCTGCATTTTGAGATGAATGTGCTTTCACACCATTACAGTCATACATTAGGAAAAGTTATAGATTAGTCTTATACCTTTTGGAAGGCCAAAAGGCTTTACTGGAGCAGGCCAAATGTGACCAGTTGTTCCACTAAGTTAGGGAGAAAATAGGCATGAGGCTTTTCTAATTAAGTCTGTTTACCCCATATCGCATTGTCTCTACTCTGTTTAGTCATGTAAACTTCGTGCGGAATAGCCCTCTCAGGGAGGTCAAAGGGGAATTACCCATTAATAATGTTTACCCAGGGCCTGGAAACTAAAGCTTTTATCATTCATAAAACCGCTGTTTTAACCATGTTAATTATACACAAGCGTGTTGACTTAGAGCCGCTGTTATGAATAAATGTGTGGATGGACAGAGGGTCTTGGTTGATTGCTTGCATTTCACCCTCTGAAAGCAGCCAACAGCCACCCCTAGCCCACTTGTATGACTGTAATGGTGTGAAAGCACATTCATTCATCCATGGTAGAGTCAGGGTCTGCAGGCCAGACTTCACAGGTGGTGGTCGATGTCTCAACTGGCATTAAAAAAAAAGAAAAAAGAGAAACACTTGTTTAACCATAAGGTTCTTACTTAGGTAAAAACCTGAAATTCACAGGCTATAAAAGTGGTTAGGCCAGGCACAGTGTCTCACGTCTGTAACTGTAGCATTTTGGGAGGCTGAGATGGGTGGATCACCTGTGGTCAGGAATTTGAGACTAGCCTGGCCAACATGGTGAGAAAAGTATTTACTAAAAATACAAAAATTGCCGGGCGTGGTGGCTCAAGCCTGTAATCCCAGCACTTTGGGAGGCCGAGGTGGGTGGATCACAAGGTCAAGAGATTGAGACCATCCTGGTCAACATGGTGAAACCCCGTCTCTACTAAAAATACAAAAAATTAACTGGGCATGGTGGCGCGTGCCTGTAATCCCAGCTACTCAGGAGGCTGAGGCAGGAGAATTGCCTGAACCCAGGAGGCGGAGGTTGCGGTGAGCCGAGATCGCGCCATTGCACTCTAGCCTGGGTAACAAAAGCGAAAACTCCGTCTCAAAAAAAAAAAAAAAAAAAAAAAATTAGCCAGGCATAGTGGTGGGTGCCTATAATCCCTACTACTCAGGAAGCTGATGCAGGAGAATCACTTGAACCCTGCGGGCAGAAGTTGCAGTGAACTGAGATTGCATCATTGCACTCCAGCCTGGGCAAAAAGAGTGAAACCCCAGCACATACACACAAAGAAAAGGTTAACCAAGAAATAATTTTAAATGAAGAATGCCACAGTTTTTTTTTTTTTTTTTTTTTTTTCTTTTTTTGACATGGAGTCTCACTCTGTTGCCCAGGCTGGAGTGCAAGTGGTGCGATCGTGGCTCACTGCAATCTCCGCCTCCTGGGTTCAAGTGATTGTCCTGCCTCAGCCTACCAGGTAGCTAGGATTACAGGTACTTGCCACCAGGAATGGCAATTAAAAAAAAATATTTTTAGTAGAGACAGGGTTTCACCAAGTTGGCCAGGCTGCTCTTGAACTCCTGACCTCAGGTGATCCGCCCAACTCGGCCTCCCAAAGTGCAGGGATTACAAGTATAAGCCACTGTGCCCAGCCTATCACAGTTTTCTTAAGTAATCTAGGTAAACTATTTTTAAAATTAGGTAAACTTAATGGAATAAATGCTTGTAAGTAAGCTTGTTATAATTTCAAATCAAAAGTTATGTTAAATACTAGATACCCATTAAATGTCTAGCTCATTTCTAATTTTTCTTTTTTTCTTTCTTTTTTTTTTTTTTTGAGATGGAGTTTCGCTCTTGTTACCCAGGCTGGAGTGCAATGGCGCGATCTCGGCTCACCGCAACCTCCGCCTCCTGGACTCAGGCAATTCTCCTGCCTCAGCCTCCTGAGTAGCTGGGATTATAGGCACGCGCCACCATGCCCAGCTAATTTTTTGTATTTTTAGTAGAGACGGGGTTTCACCATGTTGACCAGGTTGGTCTCAATCTCTCGACCTTGTGATCCACCCGCCTCAGCCTCCCAAAGTGCTGGGATTACAGGCTTGAGCCACCACGCCCGGCATCATTTCTAATTTTTCTTAAAAATAATTGTATTTGGCTGGGTGTGGTGGCTCATGCATGTAATACCAGCACTTTGGGAGGCTGAGGTGGGTGGATTACCAGAGGTCAGGAGTTCAAGACAAGACTGGCCAATATGGTGAAACTCCGTCTCTCCTAAAAATACAAAAATTAGTTGGGCATAATGGCACATGCCTGTAGTCCCATTACTCAGGAGGCTGGGGCAGGAGAATCACTTGATCCTGGTAGCAGAGGTTGCAGTGAGCCAAGATTGTGCCACTGCACTCCAGCCTGGGCAACAGAGCAAGACTGTGTCTCAAAAAATATATATTTCAGGAAAATATTTTTCTTTTTTTTTTTTTTTTTTTTTTTTTTTTTGAGACGGAGTTTCGCTCTTGTTACCCAGGCTGGAGTGCAATGGCGCGATCTCGGCTCACCGCAACCTCCGCCTCCTGGGCTCAGGCAATTCTCCTGCCTCAGCTTCCTAAGTAGCTGGGATTACAGGCACGCGCCACCACGCCCAGCTAGTTTTTTGTATTTTTAGTAGAGACGGGGTTTCACCACGTTGACCAGGATGGTCTCGATCTCTCGACCTCGTGATCCACCCGCCTCGGCCTCCCAAAGTGCTGGGACTACAGGCTTGAGCCACCGCACCCGGCCAGGAAAATATTTTTCTAATAAATTTCTTATTAAAAGGAAATAGGCTGGGGCTGGGCACGGTGGCGCAAGCCTGTAATCCTAGCACTTTGGGAGGCTGAGGTGGGTGGATCACGAGGTCAAGAGATCGAGACCATCCTGCTCAACATGGTGAAACCCCATCTGTACTAAAAATACAAAAAAATTAGCTGGGCATGGTGGCATGTACCTGTAATCCCAGCTACTCAGGAGGCTGAGGCAGGAGAATTGCCTGAACCCAGGAGGCGGAGGTTACGGTGAGCCGAGATCGCGCCATTGCACTCCAGCCTGGGTAACAAGAGCGAAGCTCCGTCTCAAAAAAAAAAAAAAAAAGGAAATAGTCCAGGCACAATGGCTCACACCTATAACCCCAGCACTTTGGGAGGCTGACGCTGGTGAATCACTTGGAGTCAGTAGTTCCAGACCAGTCTGGCCAAAATGATGAAACCCTGTCTCTACTAAAAATACAAAAGTTAGCCCAGGGATGGTGACACATGCCTGTAATGCTAGCACTTTGGTAAGCTGACCTGGGTGGATTGCTTCAGCACAGGAGTTTGAGACCAACCTGGGCAACATAGACCTTGTCTTTAAAAAAATAAATAGAGATGTAAAGATAGTTATAAGGAGGTATTTTTAGTAGGAACAGTTAAAAGGAAAATAAATTGATATGAGAAAGAATATTGTATGGTAATTTTTTGTCCTAAAATGGCTGGTTATTTTGAAAAGAGGGTTGGTCAGGATAAAACAGGAAGTCCAAGTATATCATAAATGGTTTATGTTATTTGTGATAAAGTTTGTAAAAAGGAGGATTTTTTTTTTTTTTTTTTTTTTTTTTTTTTTTTTTTTTAGATAAGAGTTATGTTCTTGTGGCCCAGGCTGGAGTGAAGTGGTGTGATCTCAGCTCAATGCAACCTCCGCTTCCCAGGTTCAAGTGATTCTTCTGGCTCAGACCCCCAAGTAGCTGGGATTGTAGATGCACATTACCATGCCAGGCTGATTTTTGTATTTTTAATAGAGATGGAGTTTTACCATGATGGTCAGGTTGATCATGAACTCCTGACCTCAGATGATTCACCCACCTCAGCCTCCCAAAGTGCTGGGATTACAGGCATGAGCCACCATGCCTGCCAAGAATTTTTTTTTTTTTTGAGACGGAGTCTTGCTGTGTCACCCAGACTGGAGTGTAATGGCGCAATCTTGGCTCACTGCAGCTTCTGCTCCCTGGTTGAAGGGATTCTCCTGCTTCAGCTTCCCCAGTAGCTGAGATTTAGGCACCTGCATACATGCCTGGCTAAATTTTGTATTTTTTAGTAGAGACGGGGTTTCACCATGTTAGTCAGGCTGGTCTCAAACTCCTGGACACAGGTGTAATTTAAGTATCTCCTAAAGGCTCCAGGATGTGAATGAAATATCGGAACTCAGAAAGGGAGGCATTTTATTTTCTCTAGGGGCCAATGCAATAGGGTTGTGCAGTGAGGGAGAGAAATTGGACTCAACTCCCTATCTTCCTTTTTTTCTCTTTTCTTTTCTTTTTTTTTTTTGAGACAGAGTCTTGCTCTGTCGCCAGGCACCAGACTGGAGTGCAGACTGGAGTGCAGTGGCGCAATCTTGGCTCACTGCAACCTCCGCCTCCTGGGTTCCAGCAATTCTCCTGCCTCAGCCTCCCGAGTAGCTGGGATTACAGGCGCAGGCCACCATGCCCAGCTAATTTTTGTATTTTTAGTAGAGACAGGGTTTCACCATGTTGGCCAGGATGGTCTCGATCTCCTGACCTTGTGATCTGCCCACCTCGGCCTCCCAAAGTGCTGGGATTACAGGTGTGAGCCACCGCACGCTGCCCCTTTTTTTCTTATTTTTAAAAATGATATAGAATGTTTCACAAATTTGTGTGTCATCCTTGTGCAGAGGCCAAGCTAATCTTCTCTGTATTGTTTCCATGTTAGTGTACGTCCTGCCAAAGTGAGCATTATTTTTTTTTATAGAGACAGGGTCTCGCTGTGTTGTCCAGTCTGGTCTTCAACTCTGGCCTCAAGCAATCCTCCTCCCTCAGCCTCCTAAAGCGCTGGGATTACAGGTGTGAGCCTGGCCTCAACTCCCTCATTTTCTACATGCTGATCAAAAACCTCCATCTGAGTGGAGTAGATTTGGCTATGGGCAGTGGTTTGAGCCCTGCTAGCTCAACTGGATTTCAACAGTGGAGCCAGATTAGAGGACATGCTGCCTGTCCCTGACCCTGGACCTAAGCACCAACAGTGTTTCCTAAACATTCCACGTCGACTTTTCTTCCACCTTCCAGGGCTGGGCTGTGAGAGAAACTGGAGAGGCAGGTGCCTGTGAGAGTGGCTTCTGTCAGCCTGGGGTCAGGTCTTCCAGGACTGAGGGGAGGTATCTGCTTTGCTGCATGTCAGAGACTGCTGACATAGCTGTCTCTTCCCACCCAGAAGCTAAGTTGAATGACACTCCCTCACAGAGCTCCTCTCCTGTCTTTCGCTTGCTCCTGCTTACTTCTGTCACAGAACTTGACAGCATGGATATTGGCACTTGTTTCCTTCAGTTTCCCGAAGCCCCCATGTCCTCAGCACAGAGGAGGTACCCAATGTCTGCTGAAGCCCACATCCCTGGACCAAGTGACCTGACCCTCACCTGGAGGATGCTCTCACCTGGAGGACCTCCTCACCTTGGGGACCCTCTCACCTGGAGGACCCCTCACCTTGGGGACCCTCACCTGGAGGACCCTCACCTCACCTTAGGGACCCCTTCCCACCTGGAGGATCCTCTCACCTGGAGAACCTTCACCTGAAGGACCCCCCCACCTGTAGAGCCTCCCCACCTGAAGGACCCTTCACCTGGGGGACACACACCCCCACCTAGAGGATCCTCCCACCTAGAGAACCTTCACCTGGAGGACCTTCTCATCTGAAGGATCCCCCCAAGAACTGGAGAACCTCCCCACCTGAAGGTCTCCCACTTGGGGGACCCCGTCACCTGGAGGACCCCCTAACCTCGAAGACCTTCACCTGGATAATCGCCATGACCTCCCACTCTGGCGCAGCCTGGTCGGGTGCCCGGGCTTCATAAAATAAGGCCCGAACCGCGGCAGGTTCCTGGAGCTGAGCGCCTAAGGCGGACCCGCGGGAGCGTCTTTTGGTAACCGTTGCTAAGGAGGGGAGGCCCGGGAAAGAGCTTTCGCGCCTGCGCTGCTTGGCCGTCCGCGTCTGCGCCGCTTGGCCGTCCACGTCTGCGCCTGCGCGCACGGGAGGCGAGGCCGGCGCTCAGCATGGCGGAACCTGACTTGGAGTCGGAGAACATCCGTCTGAAGTGTATTCGTAAGGAGGGCTTCTTCACGGTGCCTCCAGAACACAGGGTGCGCGGGGTGCCATCCGGGCAACTCTACGCGCCTCGCTAGCGGCAGTGCCCGGCCGGGCGCGGGGACTGTCGTGTCGCGTTGTCGCGCCGAGGCTTCTGGCACGGGCGGGAACGACTTTCCCAGTTTCCCCGCGGCGGGGGCTGAAGCCGGCACGGGGACGGGGACGGGCCGGGCCGGCGCTCGGACCCCGTTAGCTGAGCCTTGGTGGGGTCTCTGGGGACCGGGCGGGCTCAGGGGCGCCCCGCGCCGCTGACGAACGGGCTCGCGCCCTGGGAAGAGCAGGCTCCGGGATCCAGCTCGGGCGCTGCTGAGTTCTGCGTCCTGGCTGGGCTTTGCAGGCCGAGCCGCGAGCCGCTCCTGTAGCGGCAAAATTGACTCGGAGGCTCCCGCTGGGCCCGGGCTGCATCGAGCGGGCGCCAGCGCTGCCTGGTGACTTCACGCTAGCCCTGGTGCGCGACCCGTGACGAGGTGATCGCGCCTCCCTCTGCAGAGAGGAGGAGAGAGCCTCGGGGCGTGGGGCGATGGTGCCGAGGTGCATGGCTGGCGGGGTCGCAGAGGCTTGAAGTTTGGCCGCTGAGTGGTTTAACTGCTGCCTGATGCTCTGAGGGGCCATGTGTCCAGTAACAATCGTTAGCAGATCGTGGCTGGATGACAGCAGGAGCTACACAGGCCTTGGCTGCTCTTGGTATCTCTTTCAGACGTGCAGCAGGCGCTCCCCGAGTTGAGAGCTCTGTGCTGGACGCTGGGGTGAAGCAGTGAGTTGGCCTTTTTTTTTTTTTTTTTTTTTTTTCCCAGACAGGGTCTCGCTCTGTTGCCCAGGCTAGAATACAGTGGAGTGATCCCGGCTCAGTGCGTCGTCAGCCTCCTGGGCTCAAGTGATCTTCCCGCCTCAGCCTCCCAAAGTATTACAGGCATGAGCCACTGCGTCCAGCTTGGCATGGCATTTCTTTGGGGTTAGGAAGTGTGGCTAGAATTTGGACACCCAGAAATAAAGGTGGCAGAAAGAGCACACGCAGAGACGATGTGAGAGGGGGATTAAGGCCGGAAAGGGAGGTTGAGGCGACATTGTGGAAGAGTGGCAGGCTAGATGATTCTGACTCGGCCCCCTGGTGTCAGGAAGTAATAAGACTGAGGACAGAGCCGGCCAGTGGCTCACACCCGCAGTCTCAGCAGTCTGGGATGCCGAGGTGGGAGGATTGCTTGAGCCCAGGTTTGAGAGCAAGGGTAGGGTTAAGAGAAGGAAGCCAGAAAGTAGGGGCGGTTAGCATTCCAACCTTGCCACATGGACGTCTTGCATCCACGGGAAGGAGTGCAGACTCTGCTGCAACACAGACCCCAAAATACACTGGCTCAAGTAAGAGGATGCTTTTTCTCACTCTCCTCTGACATTCTGGAGAGAAGCAGTTGTTCTGCACAAGTGGGTCAGGCATTCTGGTTCCATCTGTCTTCCTGTGGCTGAGGGGAGGAGAAGTGGGTGGTTCCAGCTTCCTTTCATCTGAAGGTCACACGGTCCCTTCAGCTCACATCCTGAGGCCAGATGCCACAGGGTAGTGTTTTAGAACTTCAAGGAAGCAGTGACATACGGATGCTGGGATAGCAGCCTCTGCCACAGATGTATTTTTGCATGTGGGATTGAAAGGGAGTAGTTGAGTGGCTGCCTCTGATATTTCTTTCAAAGTGTTGGCCCTGTGTTGTTACCACCTTTTCTCATCAGAAAAGCCCAAGAGGCTGGGCACGGTGGCTCACACCTGTAATCCCCACACTTTGGGAAGCCAAGGTGGGCAGATCACTTGAGATCAGGAGCTCGAGACCAGCCTGGCCAACATAGTGAAACCCCATCTCTCCTAAAAATACAAAATTACAGGCCGGGCGCGGTGGCTCAAGCCTGTAATCCCAGCACTTTGGGAGGCCAAGGCGGGTGGATCACGAGGTCAAGAAATCGAGACCATCCTGGTCAACATGGTGAAACCCCGTCTCTACTAAAAATACAAAAAATCAGCTGGGCATGGTGGCGCGTGCCTGTAATCCCAGCTACTCAGGAGGCTGAGGCACGAGAATTGCCTGAACCCAGGAGGCGGAGGTTGCAGTGAGCCGATAACGCGCCATTGCACTCCAGCCTGGGTAACAAGAGCGAAACTCCGTCTCAAAAAAAAAGAAAAAAAAAAAAAACAAAATTACTTAGGCTGGGCGCGGTGGCTCAAGCCTGTAATCCTAGCACTTTGGGAGGCCGAGGCGGGTGGATCACGAGGTCAAGAAATCAAGACCATCCTGGTCAACATGGTGAAACCCCGTCTCTACTAAAAATATAAAAAATCAGCTGGGCATGGTGGCGCGTGCCTGTAATCCTAGCTACTCAGGAGGCTGAGGCAGGAGAATTGCCTGAACCCAGGAGACGGAGGTTGCGGTGAGCCGAGATCGCGCCATTGCACTCCAGCCTGGGTAACAAGAGCGAAACTCCGTCTCAAAAAAAAAAAAAAAAAAAAAATTAGTGTAGAGGCACATGCCTGTAGTCCCAGCTTCTCAGGAGGCTGAGGCAGGAAAATCACTTGAACCCAGAAAGCAGAGGTTGCAATGAGCCAAGATTGTGTCACTGCACTCCAGCCTGGGTGACAGAGTGAGACTCCGTCTGAAAAAAAGAAAAAAAGTTCAAAAAAAGCCCAAGCGTGTAGTTGCCTTTCTGTTTGGTGAGCAAGACCTGAGCGGGCTGTCTGGTACAAATTACCTTTGAAATACCCATCCTAAGTTGTTTGATCAGCTGTCAAATTTCCACACTTGCAACACCCCTTTCTTTCAGCTGGGGCGATGCCGGAGTGTGAAGGAGTTTGAGAAGCTGAACCGTATTGGAGAGGGCACCTACGGCATCGTGTGTGAGTGGCCAAGGCTGGTGGCTGTGACACTGTGGGACGAGAGCATTGGGGTCGGAAGGGACTCATACCCTGTGCTCCCAACCAGGGCAGAAACTTGTTCAGGAAGTTTAATTTCTGGTGCAATTATCGCAAGTGTTATTCCATTTCTTGATAAATGTAAGCATCAGGTTGCTAATACCCATAATCCAGTGTGTCACTGCAGAGTAGGGTGACCTGTTAGAGAAATAAAATGCAGAACTTTCCAAAAGTATCTGGGGGTGGACACAGTGCTCATGTCAATAACAGCCACACTCGAGGAGTCCTCTGAGCCCAGGTGTTTTTTTGTTAATTTGTTTGTGAGATGCGTCTTGCTCTAGTGCCCAGGCTGGAGTCCAGTGACGTAATCTTACCTCACTGCAGCCTCGACCTCCCAGGCTCTAACAATCCTCCCTCCTCAGCCTCCTGAGTAGCTGGGACCACAAGCGCGCACCACCACACCAGTTTATTCTTCAATGGGATTTCCTTATATTGACCAGGTTGGTCTTGAAGTCCTGGGCTCAAATGATCCTCCTGCCTCAGCCTCCCAAAGCACTGGGATTACAGGTGTGAGCCACTGACCCGGCCAGGCCCAGGAGTCGGAGGCTGCAGTGAGCTGTCATCATGCCACTGCACTTCAGCCTTGGCAACAGAGTGAGACCCTGTCTCAAAAAGAAAAAAACAGTGGCTCATGTCTGTAATCCCAGCACTTTGGGAAGCCAAGGCGGGTGGATCATGAGGTCAAGACATTGAGACTATCCTGGCAAACATAGTGAAACCCCCCATCTCTGCTAAAATATAGAATTAGCCAGGCGTGTTGGCGCGCGTCTGTAGTCCTAGCTACTCAGGAGGCTGAGGAAAGAGAGTTGCTTGAACCCAGGAGGCAGAGGTTGCAGTGAGCTGAGATCATGCCACTGCACTCCACCCTGGCGACAGAGTGAGACTCTGTCTCAAAAAAAAAAAAGAAAAAGAAAAAACCACACCACGCGACTGACGCTTACAACGGCTACGAAATTGCAGCGTTATCGTCACACAAAATAAGGTTGACTTTTTTCTACACATGATACCTTATTTGCTTTTAGGAGATTACAAGAGAGCACACAGCAGTGGTCTGCGTGCTGAGGCGGAGGACATGGAGAGCCTGAGGCCACAGAACTGAGTGGCTGGCTCCAGGTCCTGCACAGAGCAAACCTGGCACCACCCCCCCAAGGTCAAATGAGGAAATCCCCCAGGGAGCACGTGTCTTGGGCTAGAGCTGTTGCACAGAGTGAGAATTGAGTGTCACTGGCATGAGGTTGTCAGAGGAAAGAAAAGGCACCCCTGCGGCTGAGGGAGAGGCTCCTGTGTGGTGCTAGGGAGCCCACGAGGGCACCAATGGGATGTCATCACAGATGCGTTTTCCATCGCAGATCGGGCCCGGGACACTCAGACAGATGAGATTGTTGCGCTGAAGAAGGTGCGGATGGACAAGGAGAAGGACGGTGAGCAGGGAGATGGGGTGCTGGGACCACACGGGGGGAGGAGGCAGGAAGGCGTGAATTATCTGAACCCTTCTAGCGCAACTGCATTGTGGCTATAAGGGGCCAGCCTCTGGGAGGGTTCTGCTGTGGCCCAGCGTGTCACCTCCTAGGTCCACACTCGGCCCCAGATCTCTGCCAGGAGGGCTTTGTGGTCTGTATCCCCTCTTCTCCCTCCTGTCTGGTGAGCCCACCTCCCTGCAGGCTCAGCTTTGCTGGCCCCTCCACCCCCAGCACCTGCCTGGCCCCAGATGAATGTCCACAGTGGTTAGAGAGGTGTCACTTTGTATTTGGTCAAGGAAGAGTTAAAAGTGCTTACTGGGGTCGGCCTGATTGTCCCTGAAATGGGGACAGCTGCAGCACCTGGTATCAGGTGTTCCTGGAGCTCGAAGAGCCGTGGGGTTGGGGGCTTCCCTGTGGTCACGGGGTCGGGCTCACTGAGGCCGCCTCCCTCTGCAGGCATCCCCATCAGCAGCCTGCGGGAGATCACGCTGCTGCTCCGCCTGCGCCACCCAAATATTGTGGAGCTGAAGGAGGTGGTTGTGGGGAACCACCTGGAGAGGTGCGCGGTCTCCTGGTCTGTGTCGGGCCCCAAGGAGCATGTGTGTTGGGCTAGAGGCATTGCACAGAGTAAGACAGCATCACTGGGCATGAGGTTGTCAGACAAGAGGTGACCCCACCTCACTGCCTGTCTTGGCCCCCATTGTCTGAGGGGGACACGGGTTGTCCTGCCCATGTCCCCTCCTGCAGAAGGGGAGGTCCACTTTGACCCCTTGGGAGAAGGCAGAAGGGTGGCATGCATCTTATGTTTCTTCCAGCATCTTCCTGGTGATGGGTTACTGTGAGCAGGACCTGGCCAGCCTCCTGGAGAATATGCCAACACCCTTCTCAGAGGCCCAGGTGCATGGCAGAGGGGGCCCGGGATGGGGAGATGGGCCTCATGGGCCCTTGTGCACATTTGTAACACACAGGGCCACCTGGGGACTGGTAGAGCACTGCTGCATCTGCCTCTGCCTCCAGTGTTTCAGTGAGCTGAAATTCCATGAGGGGAATTCCTGTGGTGGGGCATTTGCCGGGAGTGGACAGCCCCGGGCTGAGAGCCTTGTGAGGGCGCTGGTTTCCTGGGCTGTTGTGGTGACGGCTCCCCTGCAGGTTCACCCTGACTGGTACCTCTGACCTCTGACCCTCTGCACAGGTCAAGTGCATCGTGCTGCAGGTGCTCCGGGGCCTCCAGTACCTGCACAGGAACTTCATCATCCACAGGTGGGTGGAGCCAGGCAGAGGTGGAAGCACCACTTCCTATGAGGCCTGACTGCTGCCTCCAGAGCAAAGTTAGATCTCAGGGTTCCCAGCTGTCACAGCTTGCCCACTGCTTGCACTCCATTGGTATTTTTTCTAAAATAGAGATGGAGTCTCTCTGTGTTGCCCAGGCTGCTCTCAAACTCCTGGGCTCCAGTGATCCACCCACCTTGGCCTCCCAAAGTGCTTGGATTACAAGTGGGAGCCAACTTGCCTGGCCATGCACTCTGTTTTTTTTTGTTTTTTTTTTTTTGAGACAGAGTCTTGCTTTGTCCCCAGGCTGGAGTTCAGGGGTGCAATCTTGTCTCGCTGCAACCTCCATCTCCCAAGTTCAAGCAATTCTGCCTCAGCCTCCCAATTAGCTGGGATTACAGGTACATGCTACCATGCCCAGCTAATTTTTTGTAGTTTTTTTTTTTTTTTTTTTTTTTTTGAGACGGAGTTTCGCTCTTGTTACCCAGGCTGGAGTGCAATGGTGCGATCTCGGCTCACCGCAACCTCCGCCTCCTGGGTTCAGGCAATTCTCCTGCCTCAGCCTCCGGAGTAGCTGGGATTACAGGCACGCGCCACCACGCCCAGCTAATTTTTTGCACCTTTAGTAGAGACGGGGTTTCACCATGTTGACCAGGATGGTCTCGATCTCTTGACCTCGTGATCCACCCGCCTCGGCCTCCCAAAGTGCTGGGATTACAGGCTTGAGCCACCGCGCCCAGCTGTAGTTTTTTTTTAGTAGAGACGGGGTTTCACCGTGCTGGTCAGGCTGGTCTCAAAAACTCCTGACCTCATAATCTGCCCACCTCAGCCTCCCAGGATGCTGGGATTACAGGTGTGAGCCACCATGCCCACTCTTTTTTTTGGTTTTGAGACAGAGTCTCACTCTGTCACCAGGCTGGAGTCCAGTGACATGATCTTGGCTCACTACAACATGTGTCTCCTGGGTTCACGTGATTCTCCTGCCTCAGCCTCCCACGTAGCTGGGCCTACAGATGTGCACCAGCACACCCAGCTACTATTTGTATTTTTTTTTTTTTTTTTTTTTTTTTTTTTTGAGACGGAGTTTTGCTCTTGTTACCCAGGCTGGAGTGCAATGGCGCGATCTCGGCTCACCGCAACCTCCGCCTCCTGGGTTCAGGCAATTCTCCTGCCTCAGCCTCCTGAGTAGCTGGATTACAGGCACGCACCACCATGCCCAGCTAATTTTTGTATTTTTAGTAGAGACGGGGTTTCACCGTGTTGACCAGGATGGTCTCGATCTCTTGACCTCGTGATCCACCTGCCTCGGCCTCCCAAAGTGCTGGGATTACAGGCTTGAGCCACCGCGCCTGGCCTATTTGTATTTTTAATAAAGACGGGATTTCACCATGAGGGCCAGGATGGTCTCAATCTCTTAACCTCGTGGTCCACCTGCCTCAGCCTTCCCGAGTGTGGGGATTACAGGAGTGAGCCACCGTGCATTGCCCGCTCCCATTTTTAAAAGGCCCAAACATTAAGTGCATGTATGAGTTAATGAAAAAATCAATAAAGATACTAAAAAGCTGAAGCATGAGGAAGTGTGCAGAAGTATGTGGGCATTGGTGCCGTGGGGAAAGTCTGATCCCCCAGGTGGCCCTGGCTCTCCGGGAGCCACCGCTGCTGTCTTTCCATCACAGGGACCTGAAGGTCTCCAACTTGCTCATGACTGACAAGGGCTGTGTGAAGACAGGTGGGTGCAGCTTGTGCAAGCCCTGTCCCCAGATGGCAGCTCTTCAGTCCTGGCTCAGTGACACTCACTCCTCTTTGTCCTGCAGCGGATTTTGGCCTGGCCCGGGCCTACGGCGTCCCAGTAAAGCCGATGACCCCCAAGGTGGTCACTCTCTGGTGAGTTCCTCGAAAGCATGGTGGCTCCTGGGACCAGGCGTGCCTGGGGGACCGCTCCTTGGGGATGTCTGGCTGAAGTGGCAAATGGGCCTTCAGACGGTTAAGCTATAGGGCCTGTGCACACTTGTAAACGCTGGGTCTGGGACAGCCTCCCAGGAAACAGCAGGGCTGTCCCAGGAAATGGTGAGAGCCGGGCACAGTGGCACCAAGAGAACTGCCCAGGTGAGACACACCTTGGCCTGAGGTAGCCAGAAACACAGCGTGGCCGTGAATCTGTCTGTGGGAGGGAAGGTTGCTTCACAGGCTAAAGGGTGGGCAGCTTGCATCCTGCCTCTGGTTCTTCCTCCAGGACAGTTGTAGCAGGCCGGACAGGGTCATGCTTAGCACGGGCTGAACATCAGGGTTGGTCAGACCCAGGTCCTGACCCACATGCTGTGTGGTCCCCATCAGAATGGGCTGGTGGTGGCTGGTATGGCTGTGTGCTAAGGGGCGTGGTCCTCGAGACTCAGGACATAAGCTGTGCGGGATGGCTCTCGCCACCAGCAGCTGTTGCTGTACGCGCCACCTGGACTGCAGGGCTTGGGGCAGAGGGTGGTCCCAGCTGGAGCACTTTTCCAGGCCTGCAGGCTCTCAAGGAGGCTGTGTCCTGTGGAGGCCGGGGCTGGGGGAGAGAGCTGGCTGTACTGAGGTGGCGTTTCTGTGTGCAGGTACCGAGCCCCCGAGCTGCTGCTGGGAACCACCACGCAGACCACTAGCATCGACATGTGGTGAGTGCCTGCAGCGCCTGCAGCCTCAGGAATGGCGGAGTCAGGAGCTGGGTCACCTGGTCCCTGAGCTCATCCTCAGGGGAGGAGCAGGAGTGCAGTAGGGTCTTTGCCAGCCTCCCACTCCCGGGGAGGTGGGCCTGAGCCTGGGAACCCAGGAGGAAGTGTGAGAACTTAGCTTGTTGTTGCCAGGCCTGGAGCACAGAGGTCCGCAGGTGGGACGCTTGCCCCTGCTCGTGTCAACCTGGGAGGCCTGAGGGACCCAGGAGGGGAGTCCATGGTCCCTGCTTGTCCTCAGTGCCCTTGACCCAGCCGTGCACTGGTGGGGTCAGCAGAGGTATCACTGCAGTGAGGTCCTCTGTTCCTCATGCTGTTGGGGTACTGCAGTGAGGTCCCCTTTGCCTCATGCTGGTGGGGTCAGCAGAGGTCTGGCCGCACTGAGGTCTCCTGTTCTCTGCAGGGCCGTGGGCTGCATCCTGGCCGAGCTGCTGGCCCACAAGCCCCTTCTTCCCGGCACTTCCGAGATCCACCAGATCGACTTGATCGTGCAGCTGCTGGGGACGCCGAGTGAGAACATCTGGCCGGTGGGTGTCCCGGGCACCCCGCAGCCCCCTGCCCGTGCCCATGCCCGTGCCCATGCCCTCCGCCCCTCAGCTCCTGCCTCCCGTAGGGCTTTTCCAAGCTGCCGCTGGTTGGCCAGTATAGCCTTCGGAAGCAGCCGTACAACAACCTGAAGCACAAGTTTCCGTGGCTGTCGGAGGCCGGGCTGCGCCTGCTACACTTCCTGTTCATGTACGACCCTAAGAAAAGGTGCTGATCCCTACGCAGGGTCAGGGACGCCCACCACCCACATTCTGGGGAGACGGTTTCCCAGAGCCTAGCCCACTGCCGCAGAGATGCCCTCCCCAGGCACACACCACTCACATTGGCTTCTGGCTGCCCATCTTGCCTTTGAGAATCTGGATCATGGGCTGCTCCACCGGGTGGGAGGTGAGGAAGCCAGACTCACCGTCCAGTCACACACGCTGCCTTCCTCCAGGGCGACCGCTGGGGACTGCCTGGAGAGCTCCTACTTCAAGGAGAAGCCCCTGCGTGAGTGTCTGCCTTTCTCAGGCCCGCTCGGGAGGGCTTGGCTGGGAGACTTGCACGGTGTGGGTGGTGGAGAGCTGTCCTGGTGCTGTCACTGACCGCATGCCCTCTCCGGGGTAAGAGGATGGGGACATGGAGGTGCAGAGACAGCCCAAGGCCAGGTCAGGAGGCAGTGCTGGACTCAGACCTGGGCCTGCTGCCTGCCAGCCCTGAACCACCCTTCTCCCTACAGCCTGTGAGCCTGAGCTCATGCCCACCTTTCCCCACCACCGCAACAAGCGGGCTGCTCCAGCCACCTCCGAGGGCCAGAGCAAGCGCTGCAAGCCCTGACGGCGGGCCTGGCTCATGCTTGCATCCCACAGCCAGATCTTCAGGTCGGCGGTGTCTGTGAAGGATGCTATGATCCAGGCTGACCAGGCACCTGGGATCTGGCTGGTCCTCTTGGCTGGGACCATCCTCCAGTGACCATCCCACTGTCTTCCCCTGAACCCACTGCTGCCCTAGAAACAGGGCTTGGATGCAGGGCGATGCTTCAGGGACTTCCAGCCTGTGCACCCCGGAAGGGTGGGTCTGGTGGCTCCGTCCCCAGCTGCAGGGGTCTCATGCCACTCTCTAGCCTCACTGTGTTGGAAGCATGGGACCCTGCTTCTTGGGAGGAGTGGCCAGTGCAGTTCCCTCTGGTGTCTTGGAGTCGTGGTGGACACTGGCTTGGGAGGAGCAGACCCCAGACCACCTTCTGCCCTTTCAGTCATCAGGAGCTGCCCCCTGCATGGGTCAGCTCTGGTGACCCCAGGTGGGCCTGCCAGGACTCCAGATGAGAACAAGAGGGACGAGGTGTGGTGTGTGGGCCACAAGTGAGGATGCCCCAGGACCCCCAGGAGAGCCCTGGGCAGGGGGCCCAGTTGCATCCCACTCCTCACACAGAGGCCCCAACGCTGATGTTGAGAGGTTTGGTAGGCTCTGGTCGGATAAAAACTTTCTTAAAAGACCTGGTTTCACCAGCATTTAATGTGCTCTGATGTTGACAGTGCCCTCTGAGTGTGCCAGGAGGAGAGGAGTAGGGGAAGGGTCAGGAGAGCAGGCTCAGCTTTGGGGTCAGGGAGGTCAGCCCAGAGGGCTGTCGCAGTGGAAGTGCCTGGCCCTCCCTCACCAGACCCCAAAGGGCATTCAGGGCAGAGCCGCCAGCTCTCCATCCTGTGGGCTGCACCCAAGGGAAGGGAGGGTGGGAGCATTGTTACCACAGGACCGACCAAAACCAGGGTGGACCTGTGAAGCTCCTCTGCCCAGTGGCAGTGACACTCAGGGCCTGCCCGGCTGTCAGCTGCAGCCCATTCCTGCAGCTCTCAGGCACCTCCCTGTCTGGGCCGAGGTCATTCCCTCTGTGAGCTCAGCTGCTGTGACACCCAAGGGGAGGGCCAGTGTCCCCAAAGCCAGCTCAGCCATACACTCAGCAGAGCCCCCGAGATGGGCCCCAGCAGAGCTTGGGGGAGGGCCTTGGTGTCACCAACAGATCCTTGAGGACACTCCTGTGTGGAGAAGACCTGGGACCCCTGGAAGGCCCTGAAGTCCTGAGCCCTGCACTGCAGGGAGCCGGCCAGGAGGTGCCAGCCCTGGGGACAGGTTCAGGCACTGGCTGGAACAGGCCAGACCCCTCTACCCAGCACATGTGGACATGGGTCTGAGTTCCGAGGACAGAGAAATGTGGAAAGGTTCCTGCCTGCCGGCCAAGCATTCCATATACACGGTGAGTCCTGCCTCCAGCAGAGGTTGGTCTGGACTCTCCCAAGCCCCTGCTGTGCCCAGGACTCCCCCAGGGACAAAGCAACCAGAGGTCCAGGCCCTAGGAGGCCCAGACCCCTCCCCAGCAAAGAGAAGCACCACGGGAGCTATCTCCCAAGAGCCCTTGACCCGGGGCCCACCTGGCCTAGGGCCGGGCCCCGGGGCTGTTGAAAAGCAGGGTGTCCATCTGTGCACGCTGCAGCCACAAGCGCCGCTGGGCGTCACCAAGCAGCACGCGCAGGGAGTGGCTGGGGCGGCAGGCGGGCAGGGCCGCGCAGTGGGCAGCATGCAGCTGGCGACATGTATCGCAGCAGAGGGTAGGCAGGGCACCAGGGGACAGGCAGCTGTGTGCCTGGTAGCCTGGGGGCTCAGAGACAGACCTGTAGGCTGAGGCTGGTACGCCCTCAGCCCGAATGCGCCTGGGGCTGGCCCCCGCAGAGCTTTCGGGAGTGGCCAGGTCTCCAGGTCTACTCAGCTCACTGTGCAGGGAGAGGAAGGAGAAGGCGGAGGATTCTGGCTCCAGCCCCTCCAAGGCCCCATAGGGTTGGGTGCTGGCCTGCGACAGCTCCTCAGCTGAGGGATCCCAGGCCTGGCCCTCAGGGCTCCACAGTTTGGCACTCTGCTCCCAGAGTGGCGGCCTGTAGGCCACCTCCGCCGAGGGCGAGTCGGGACCTGGCGACGGCTCCCCATAGAGGCTAGCATCCTCGGAGCCCTCGTCCTCCTGCAGGTCCCGGTATAAGTCCAGTGGGGGCCTGTAAGCGGCAGGGGAGCCTCGGGGGGGCAGGGGTGGCGGCTCCTCATCCTGGGCCAGCCGCTGCTGCAGCCAGGCCACACAGGAGGCCACATCCCCACTGGCACGCCGCGCCTGCAGCAGGTCCTCAGCTGGCAGCACACTGGTGCCCAGCTGGGCCAGCACCTCACCCAGGATCTCACATTCCAGCCGGAGGGCGAAGCAGCCCAGGGCCACCTGCACCAGCTGGCAGGCGGGGGGCAGGGCGGTCACCATGAGCCGGTGGCTGTCCCTGCGTACGTAGCCCATCTTCTGGAAGCTCTTGAGGAGGAGGTCATCTGACAGCACACCCTTCAGCACGTGCACGTAGCCCCCAGAGAAGGTCTGCAAGAGAGCGGCCTGGTCAGTGAACCCTGGAGCACAGTGGGTCAAGGGTCATCGGTTCAAGCCTTGACAGCTTCTGAGGTTTGGGCCCAACCCCAGAAACTAGACTTAGCCAGTCTGGGCCAGGCCCAAACATCAGAATTTCTTTTTTGTTTCTTTGAGACGCTGTCACTCTGTCATCCAGGATGGGGTGCAGTGGCTTGATCTCAACTCACTGTTGCCTCTGCCTCCCAGATTCAAGCAATTCCCCTGCCGCAGCCTCTCGAGTAGCTGGGACTACAGGCACCCGCCACCACACCCGGCTAATATATTTTTAGTAGAGATGGGTTCACCCTGTTGGCCAGGCTGGTCTCGAATTCCCGACCTCAAGTGATCTGCCTGCCTCGGCCTCCCAAAGTGCTGGGTTTACAGGTCTGAGCCACTGTGCCCAGCCTAGGGTTTCTTAAATTTAATGGAAAAAACTAATCCATTAACCTGCCTCATGAATCAGAACAAAACAAAGAGCCCCCGTACTGAGAAATTTCGTTGTCTTGGTTCCCTGCCTCTCTCTTTCACCCCTGGAGATGGCCTAGTCTAGTTTTGGATGTACCTGCCCAGCTGTTTGTTTTGCGAACACAAATACAGATTTTGGTTTGCCCCTCTTATGAGGTGCCCACCCCTTTTCAAGGTCTCTACCCAAAGCTAGAATAAGTAGTCTCTTAAACATACTGTTCTGAACTTTTTTTCCCAGTCTTGCAGATCAGGACGGAAGCTCCACCCTTCATTTTTCCCCTGCTGCCCTGCTGTGTAGTATTCCATCACCTGGAGGCAACATCTGTTTTCAGAGCTCTCCAGAGGCTGTCCTTGCACTGGGCTGACAGCCATAACAGAATGGTGAGTGCTTTCTAGCCTACAGTTAGGTGAAGAACTAAAGGGGCGTCAGGACAATCACTGCCAGCGTCTCCTGAATGTAAAATTCCCTAACTCCAAGAATGCCGGGACGCGGCCCACGTGCCAGCGCCCAGTGCCTGCCGCACTGAGCTCTGGGCTTCCATTCATTCCTCCGGTCCCATGAACTGGATTGTCTTGTGTCCCTGTTTCAGAGGAGGAAAGAGGCTGAGAGAGATGAGGTAACGGCCAAGGCCTCCCGGCCAGGAGGCAGCAAAACTAGGTCCAACCCAGGGGTGCCAGGCACTGAAGCCCGGGTCATTCTCTCGCCCTGCCTGGGAGGCCTCAAAGGCGGGCCTGTCCTTCCCTCTCGTGAACGAGAGTCCAGCGGACCAGCAGGTGTCCCTGGGGAGCCGCGGAGAGATTACCGCTGCCATGGCAACCGGTGGAGGCGTAGCTCGCCCACGTGCGCAGTGACGTCATCCGCTTCCTACTCTTCGGAATTAGCTCAGAGCTCCGGGCGGCCCTGCCCCCTCCTGCCGCCAGGAGCTCACCTGGAGGGGCCAAGCCGGCCCCAGGCCAAGGAGTTCACTAGGTCTGTGCCCAACCCTGCACCTTTGCAGGGATACGCCCATCTGCAGTCCTCTCAGCCTCGGCGGCCGCCTCTGCAAACAGGAGTGGCCCATATCCTGGAGGAATCAGGATGACCACGGGACCTCAAGTCCCTCCTGTGCCCGGTCCCAAGATTCCCGTGGCAGCTGGGGCCGCGAGGCCGCCTTAGGGAAGACACTGACGCATGCTCTCGAGCAGGACAAGCCTGCCCTCGCCCACCCATGTTCTCAGCCCTCAGAATGGGTGCCCCTGCACGCCCACGACCCCTCGGCGCTCTGAGCCTTGAGACGCCCACCGGGCACTAATGACGCTGGAAGTCCCTCTCTTCCGAAAGGCGCGGTCTCCCACGACCCGCAGGCCAGGACGAGAGGCGCGCTTCCGCGGGCCGGCGCCTACCTTGATGGTGGTGAACTCCTTCCTCCAGGGCAGCAGGTACAGGTGCACAGCGGCCAGTTCCAGCAGCTCGAAGGCGCGGGCCAGGCCGCGCAGCGCGGGCGCCAGGTCGGCGCGGCCCCACAGCCCGTCGGTGAGCAGCGCCAGCGCGTCGTCCTGCAGCGCCCCGTGCAGGTCGAAGTCTTCCACCAGGATCTGCCAGAGCACCGCGCGCAGCGAGGGGTCCCCGCACACGCCCGCGCGGCCCCTTCGCAGCTCGCGCTCCAAGCACAGGCGGTAGTCCTCGGACAGCGAGCTGCTGCCCATCCTGCGGCGGGCGGGGGGTCAGGGACCTCAGGCCGCGCTCCCACTCTCTCCGAGCCCCCGCCTAACGTCCCCAGAACCCCCCGAGCCTGGAGACCCCACCCCCACCGGCTGAACGCCCCGGGTATCCACTGCACCCCCTACCCTGGAGTCCCCGGCGCCATCTGCCCACCCAGCCGGCGATCTGGCCCTCTCCAGCTGAGCGCCCCCACACCCCCAGCCCCTCCGCAGCTGGGGGATATCGGCCTTCCAGGGGCGCCCCGGTTACCGACCGCACCCTTCCCTAGAGACGCGCTTCCGCCCGCTGAGCCCTCTCCCGACCAGAGTCCCCTCGCTCGGCAGATGGAGCTGCGGATCTCGTGGGAGATGGCGCTACCTGTCCGTCCCCAGGGGTCCCCGGCAGCTACCGTTCAGTTCGGGCCTCCGCGTGCGCCGTGCGCTTCCGCCGGGAATCGGCTCCGTCCGGGGCCCGCGGCCTTGACGCCGGGGGCGGGGCTTGGCTCAGGCCCCGCCTCCCGCTAATTTAGGAGGGGCGGGGCCTCCGAGCCTGGGCAGGGCCTGGTGAAAGCCGGAAGAAGGCGGTGTTCCGCCGAGCCGAGCACCTGCGCGAGGCGCCCCGAGAGCCTCCTGTCACCGCGTCGCCCGTCGCCCCACGGGACCCGTGTCTTTCAGGACGCCTCAGAGCCGAGGGCTGCGAGCTCAGGGGAGGTGCTCAGTGAAGGTTGTGCCTGGGCCGCTCCTCCCTTCGAGACCGGGCAGCCTCAGGCGTCCCGGGGCGGGGAAGCAGGTGCGCGGGCTCGTCCCCCTCCGGGGCGGGGCCACCTGCCTTGCCTGCGGGGACTGGCTGGATCCTGGAAAGAGCCGCTCCTGCGGGGCGGGGCCACCTGCAGTACCTGCGGGGATTGGCCGGGCCCGGGGGCGGGCTTCTCCTGCGGGGTGGGGCTATCCACTTGTGGGCGGTGCCCGTCGCGGAAGGTGGGCGCAAGGACAACCCTTTTTCAGCCTAGTCTCAGGTGGGTGCCGGGACCTCGGGTTCTATTTCTGCCGGTTCCACTTACCGGCTTCCCGCACTTGTCATTCGCCGCCCTTGAGAGCAGCGTCTGGGCAGGTCTCTGAGGCAGGGCGAAGCTGCGGCCTCTAGGCTAAAAGCTGACCTGGGCTGCGGATGCATCCAGGCCACATCCGGGCCACGACGTCCCGGGGGCGTTTTGTTCTCTGGGGTTCCTCTGTTCTATGCCAAAGCCATTTTCTCGCATTGCCCAGGAGAGGAGGATGAGGGAGACGCGTGGGAGTCCCAGCCTAGACCCCCCAACCTACACTCCCGCTTTGGGCAGGCTCTGCTCCTTCCTGTCTGTGTCCCTCAATTCTCCAGGCCACCAAAACCAAGGCCCAAGTTTGTTGAAACTTTCCCTGGGCCGCGACGTCTCTGCTTTTTCTTAAATTACAGTCTGTAATTTAAATACTGTAATTACAGTTGTAATTAAACTACTGTAATCGTGGCCGGGCATGGTGGCTCACACCTGTAATCTCAGCACTCTGGGAAGCCGAGGAGGGCGGATCACTTGAGGTCAGGAGTTTGAGACAAGCCTGGCCTACATGGTGAAGCCCCGTATGTACTAAAAATACAAAAATTAGCCAGGCGTGGTGGCACATGTCTGTAATCCCAGGTACTTGGGAGGCTGAGGCAGGAGAATTACTAGAACCCTAGAGGGGAAGGTTGCGGTTGCAGTGAGCCAAGATTGCGCCACTGCACTCCAGCGTGGGTGACGGGGTGGGACTCTATTTTTTAAAAAATGATGCTGGAGTCGATGTATCTCCCTAAGTCATCTGGGTGGCCACATCTGGACAGGGAGCTCTTTTACTTACTGTTGACCGAACCCGGCCGTGGTGCCCAGTGCCACCTCAGTGGACAGCTAACTTCATATGCCTCCAACTCCTCTATTTTCTTTTTCTGGTGCAGAGGAGGGTGGAGGTAACTTCTCTTCCTCCATCCTCGCTGAATCCAGTGGCCCCAGTCCATACATCCAGCAGTGGGCCTAGCTCTCATCCCATGGGCCTGGAGTGGGGGGGGGGGGTTGTACCTGCCTCAACCCATGGAATAGAAGTGGTGTGGTGTGAATTCCAAGGCTAGGTCACAAACACACCATGCCCTTGGCCTTGTCTTGAAATACTTGGCCTCTGATATGGTTTGGGTCTGTGTCCTCTCCCAAAATCTCTTCTTCTTCTTCTTCTTCTTTTTTTTTTTTTTTTTTTGAGATACAATTTCACTCTTGTTGCCCAGGCTGGAGTGCAGTGGCGCAATATCGGCTCACTGAAACCCCTGCCTCTCAGGTTCAAGCAATTTTCCTGCCCCAATCCAAGTAGCTGGAACTATAGGCATACACCACCATGCCCGTCTAATTTTGTAATTTTAGTAGAGACCGGGTTTCTCCATGTTAGTCAGGCTAGTCTAAAACTCCTGACCTCAGGTGATCCACTTTTGTCTCGTCAACCTCCCAGAGTCCTGGGATTACAGGCGTGAGCCACCAAGCCAGGCCTCAAAATCTTATCTTGCATTGTAATAATCCCCATTTGTCAAGGGTGGGACCAGGTGGAAATAATGAAATCATGGGGACAGCTTCCTCCATGCTGTTCTCATGATAGTTCCACCAGATCTGATGGTTTGATAAGGAGTTTCCCCCTTTGCTCAGTGCTCATTCTCTCTCCTGTCACCCTGTGAGGCACTGCCTTCTGCCATGATTGTGTTTTCTGAGGCCTCTCCAGCCATGTGAAACTGTGAGTCAATTAAACCTCTCTTTTTTTAAAATAAATTACCCAGTCTTTTGCAGCTTAAAAAAAACAAAAACGGAGTTCCGCTCTGTTGCCCAGGCTGGACTGCAGTGACAAGATCTCAGCTCACTGCAACCTCTGCCTCCAGGATTCAAACAGTTCTCTGCCTCAGCCACCTGAGTGTCTAAGATTACAAGTGCCCACCACCACACCCAGCTTGTTGTTGTTGTTGTTGTATTTTTTTTTTTTTTTTTTGAGACAGAGTTTCGCTCTTGTTACCCAGGCTGGAGTGCAATGGCGCGATCTCGGCTCACCGCAACCTCCGCCTCCTGGGTTCAGGCAATTCTTCTACCTCAGCCTCCTGAGTAGCTGGGATTACAGGCACGTGCCACCATGCCCAGCTAATGTTTTGCATTTTTAGTAGAGACGGGGTTTCACCATGTTGACCAGGATGGTCTCAATTTCTTGACCTCGTGATCCACCCGCCTCGGCCTCCCAAAGTGCTGGGATTACAGGCGTGAGCCACCGCACCCAGCCTGTTGTCATTGTATTTTTAGTAGAAACAGTTTCACCATCTTGGCCAGGCTGGTCTTGAACTCCTGACCTCGTGATCCACCAATCTCACCCTCTCAAAGTGCTGAGATTGCAGGCATGAGCCACCACGCCTGGCCAGTTCTCAGGCGGTTCTTTACAGCGGCATGAGGACAGACTAACACAGCCTCATAGCCCAGCCACTATAGTGAGGAAGCTGTGGCCATCTGTGTAGGTGTTGTGCTGCACTTCTACCTGAAATTCACATTCACCTAGAGTCTGTGAGTGTGATTTTATTTGGAAATAGTTTTTCCAGACAAAATCAAGTTAAGATGAGGTTGTTCTGTGTTGGCATGGGCCCTAAATCGAGTGACTGGTGTCCTTATGAGAAGAGAGAAACCTAGAGATGAACCCCGGAGAGAAGACCGCCTGAAGATGGAGGCGGAGCCTCGAGGAGCCATGAGCTAAGGTACCACCAGCTGTGTTAGAGCCACCAGAAGCTGGAGGCAAAAAGAATTCTCGCCGGGCGCGGTGGCTCACGCCTGTAATCCCAGCACTTTGGGAGGCTGAGGTGGGTGGATCACGAGGTCAAGAGATCAAGACTATCCTGGTCAACATGGGGAAACCCCGTCTCTACTGAAAATACAAAAAATTAGCTGGGCATGGTGGCGCATGCCTGTAATCCCAGCTATTCAGGAGGCTGAGACAGGAGAATTGCCTGAACCCAGGAGGCATAGGTTGTGGTGAGCCGAGATCACGCCATTGCACTCCAGCCTGGGTAACAAGAGCGAAACTCTGTCTCAAAAAAAAAAAAAAAAGGAATTCTCCCCTCAACCCACCAGAGGTAGTTGGCCTACCTGCAGCTTGATTTTGACTTGAGACCTGCAAATGATGAGAGAGTACATTTCTGCTGGCTCAAGCCACCCATTGTGTCACGCTGGCAGTGCCTGGAGACCCACCCGGGCCTCACATTGTCATTGTGATAGCCCTGACTGGGGTCCCAGACGATGGCTTTTCGGATGAATGCAACCCCCGGTCACTGGGTTACCACCTAGAAGCTGCACCTAGAGCCACCCAGCTGACTTCGGTATTTGTTTTTCTTTTTTAAAAAATTCAATACTGAATTTTTTTTTTTTCTATTTTTAATAGAGACAGGGGTTTCACCACATTGGCCAGGCTGGTCTCAAACTCCTGACCTCAGGTGATCCACCCACCTCGACCTCCCAAGGTGCTCAGCCTAGTTTTAATTTTTTATTAGAGATGGGGGCCTTACTATATTGCCCAGGCTGTTCTCAAACTCCTGGACTCAAGTGATCCTCCCACCTCAGCTCCCAAAGTGCTGGGATTCCAGATGTGAGCCACCATGCCCGGCCTAGTGTGTACTTCGGCCCAAGAGTTGGGGTAGTTTGTTACCCAGTGGTAGCCACACGGGCTGCATGCATTCCCAGCTCCCTCGTGCCCACCCAAGGACACTCCGTGGGCTGTGCGCGTTCTCTGCTCCTTCCATGACCTCCTGGGGATGGAGACTCCGTCATCTCAACCACATATGAATATGTGTCCTCTAAAACTGAGATCAGCCTCTCTAGGTCAGAGCGTCCGTCTACAGTTAGGGTCTCCGGGACTGCACCTGGTCCTCTGGGGCTACTGCCCTGTCCACCCTACGGTACTTGAGTCTCCTCCCCGGCCAGACTCACCGTCATCCAGCTTCCTCATCTTCTGCAGTCCAGCTGATAAAATGCTAAATCGTACTTTTCCTTTTATTTTGCCACAATTTGAATGCTGCTTCTTATGCAGAGTAGCTGTTCAATATTTATGTATTTATTTATTTATTTATTTATTTTTGAGACGGAGTTTCGCTCTTGTTACCCCAGGCTGGAGTGCAATGGCGCGATCTCGGCTCACCGCAACCTCTGCCTCCTGGGTTCAGGCAATTCTCCTGCCTCAGCCTCCTGAGTAGCTGGGATTACAGGCACACGCCACCATGCCCAGCTAATTTTTTGTATTTTTAGTAGAGACGGGGTTTCACCGTGTTGACCGGGATGGTCTCAATCTCTTGACCTCGTGATTCACCCGCCTCGGCCTCCCAAAGTGCTGGGATTACAGGCTGAGCCACCGCGCCCGGCCATGTATTTATTTTTGAGACAGAGACCTGCTCTGTAGCTCAGGCCGGAGTGCAGTGGCGCGATCTCAGCTCACTGTAATCTTTGCCTCTTGGGTTCATGCGATTTACCTGCCTCAGCCTCCCAAGTAGTTGGGATTATAGGCACATGCCACAATGCCCAATGAATTTTTATATTTTTAGTAGATGTGGGGTTTTGCCATGTTAGCCAGGCTGGTATCGAACTCCCAATCTCAAATGATCCGCCTGCCTTGGCCTCCCAAACTGCTGTGATTGCAGGCATGAGCCACCACACCCAGCTATTATTTTTTGTTTTTATTTATTTTATTTTATTTTTGAGACGGAGTTTCACTCTTGTTACCCAGGCTGGAGTGCAATGGCGCGATCCCGGCTGACCGCAACCTCCACCTCCTGGGTTCAGGCAATTCTCCTGCCTCAGCCTCCTGATTAGCTGGGATTACAGGCACGCGCCACCATGCCCAGCTAATTTTTTGTATTTTAAGCAGAGACGGGGTTTCACCATGTTGACCAGGATGGTCTCGATCTCTTGACCTCGTGATCCACCCGCCTCGGCCTCCCAAAGTGCTGGGATTACAGGCTTGAGCCACCGCGCCTGGCCTGTTTTTATTTATTTTTTGAGACAGAGTTTCACAATCTCAGCTCACTGCAGCCTCTGCCTCTTGGGTTAAAGGGATTCTCTTGCCTCAGCCTCCCCAGTAGCTGGGACTATAGGCATGTGCCACCACACCTGGCTAAATTTTTTTTGTATTTTTAGTAAAGATGAGTTTTCACCATGTTGGTCAGGCTGGTCTCTGAGGGTACCACCCCTCCATGGGCACCAAGGAAGGAGAAATATCCATACCCCAGGCACAATTAGTGCCTGAAGAATATCTTAGTTTATAGTGTTATTACTCAGTTATTTCCTTTGTATAAACCTGTATACATATAATCATATATTAGTTTATAGAATTAGTATAACTTACTGTTTACGTATATCTAGCTTATATAATCATACTTAATACTTATATCTAGCATACTTAGTTCTATATACTCTTTCTATATAATCATACAGGTATTGTAGTCGGAGCTGTACTGACACATTTAGTGCTGATTTATGGACTCCTTCTACATAACCAAATAGTAGTTTGCAGTAAGGAATGCCTAGAGCAGTCACAGAACAGAAGCAGCACATGGGAAAACAGCCAGACCAGGACGAGAACCCAAGCCCCAGGTGGTGGCGTCCCTGCCTGAAAGGGCATACTCTGTACGGTAGGCTTGGAGCAGGAGCCTCTCCTCCTGAGAAAGGAGCTGTAGCACCTCGCATCCAGTTCCTGTGGAAAGTCGGCCTCGGGCCTGAGATCCTGGAAGTAACTGAAGGAGAAGAACCCCTCTGGTGTGACCAGTCACAGCGGCTGTACACCCTGTCAGTCTTTTCTTTCTTTCTTTTTTTTCTTTCTATTTTTTTTTTTTTCCTCCTGTCAGTCTTTTCTCGCTTCTGTGCTAGCTCAAAGAAGCCTCCCATAAATGTCGTAAGAGAAGAGCTCAAGTCTGTCAGCTCCCACTGCGCTGGCTTACAGTATCCTTCTAGTAGAAATCTTTTGAAGTCTCCAGCCCCCGGATAAGAAGTCTTGCACACGACACCTGCTGCACACAGCCCACCTCCTTGCCTTGGTGACCTAAGAGGGGTAGACCCCTTTTCTGTACATGACCCTCTACTACTACGCATGGCACAGCCTCGTACTGCGCATGGCCCACCTCTCTGCCCAGGTGACATAATGGAGTGGCCCCCTTGCTTGTGACTCACATGATTACGTATGCCCTATCACTAAGCCTATAGATAATGACCTCACTCATCACCCTGCCCACTGCTTGTACTTAATACAGAGGCTTCTGCGCGTTTGGGGTTCTCACCGATCTCTGCTAATAAGTGGCGTGTCCACCCCCCGCCAAGTCCAGACGCTCTTCACCAGTTCTTCAGTGTCCTGTTTCTTTACTTCTCAGATCCTGCACCTCAGCACAGCATAAGGAACACCCCACGACCCTGTGGGGCCCTACAGCCCTGCAGGTCTCGAACTTCTAACCTCAAATGACCTCAAATTACAGTCATGAGCTACTGTACCCAGTTCAGAATAAATTTGTTTCCTCTCTGTAGGGCCGATGGCCCATAGGGTTGTGGGGTGTCCCTTATGCTGTGCTCAGGCGCAGGATCCAAGAAATAAAGACAAGACACAGAAGTTCAAGGAGGCCGGGCGCGGTGGCTCAAGCCTGTAATCCCAGCACTTTGGGAGGCCGAGGCGGGTGGATCACGAGGTCGAGAGATCGAGACCATCCTGGTCAACATGGTGAAACCCCGTCTCTACTAAAAATACAAAAAATTAGCTGGGCATGGTGGCACGTGCCTGTAATCCCAGCTACTCAGGAGGCTGAGGCAGGAGAATTGCCTGAACCCAGGAGGCGGAGGTTGCGGTGAGCCGAGATCGCGCCATTGCACTCCAGCCTGGGTAACAAGAGCGAAACCCCGTCTCAGAAAAAAAAAAAAAAAGAAGTGCAAGGAAAATGCAGCTGGGCTCCGGGGGCCATGCCACCTATGAGCAGTGACAGGTGAGGCCCCGAATGTCCAGAAGCATGAGTATTTACTGTGTATAGGTTAGGGGGCAGGGCAGTGAGTGAAATCTTTTTTTTTTTTTTTTTTTGAGACGGAGTTTCGCTCTTGTTACCCAGGCTGGAGTGCAATGGCGCGATCTCGGCTCACCGCAACCTCCGCCTCCTGGGCTCAGGCAATTCTCCTGCCTCAGCCTCCTGAGTAGCTGGGATTACAGGCATGCGCCACCACGCCCAGCTAGTTTTTTGTTTTTTGTTTTTTGGTTTTTTTTTTTTGAGACAGAGTTTCACTCTTGTTACCCAGGCTGGAGTGTAATGGCGCGATCTCGGCTCACCGCAACCTCCGCCTCCTGGGTTCAGGCAATTCTCCTGCCTCAGCCTCCTGAGTAGCTGGGATTACAGGCACGCGCCACCATGCCCAACTAATTTTTTTTGTATTTTTAGTAGAGACGGGGTTTCACCATGTTGACCAGGATGGTCTCGATCTCTCGACCTCGTGATCCACCCGCCTCGGCCTCCCAAAGTGCTGGGATTACAGGCTTGAGCCACCGCGCCCGGCTAGTTTTTTGTATTTTTGATAGAGACGGGGTTTCACCATGTTAACCAGGATGGTCTCGATCTCTCGACCTCGTGATCCACCCGCCTCGGCCTCCCAAAGCGCTGGGATTACAGGCTTGAGCCACCGCGCCCGGCCCGAAATCATCTTTAAGTGATAGGGTCGTGGGTAATAAAACAAGGGGTCCACCCCAATTAGGTCACCGAGGCCATGCACAGTGAAGTGGGTGCAGTGTGCAATACTTCTATCTATGGGCAAACTACTAAGATTTATGGGGGTTGCTTTAAGTCACACAGCAGTGACAGAGCTGTCAGGGTTACCACCATGTTCTGGCAGCTTCCAATGGGTTCTATGGGAAGATGCTTTTCAAGCAGCACAGTAGCAAGAGCTGATAAAATTCACGGTCGCTGGGCGCGGTGGCTCAAGCCTGTAATCCCAGCACTTTGGGAGGCCAAGGCGGGTGGATCACGAGGTCAAGAGATCGAGACCATCCTGGTCAACATGGTGAAACCCCGTCTCTACTAAAAATACTAAAAATTAGCTGGGCATGGTGGCGCGTGCCTGGAATCCCAGCTAATCAGGAGGCTGAGGCAGGAGAATTGCTTGAATCCAGGAGGCGGAGGCTGCGGTGAGCCGAGGTCGCGCCATTGCACTCCAGCCCAGGTAACAAAAGCGAAACTCCACCTCAAAAAAAAAAAAAAAAAAAATTCACGGTCACCAAGGTGGATTGCCGATCTGAGGGCAGCCTTCCACAAGAACTGGAGCAAGGTTCTACAATTCCTTTATCAGGAGGAGTGGCTCTCGCCCCAAGCCTGCCATACAGTGGGTATCTTTGCGATACTGAACACTGCTGCCAGGGCCATGGATTCTTGTCCTGGTATAATGGTCTTCCCTTAAACCATGCTCTGTACTGTGTCTGCTCTAGGCATTCCTCCGATTATAAGCTGCTTATTCCTTAATTCATGCTCTGCACTGTTTCCACTCTAGACATTCCTCCGATTATGAGCTACGATATAGTTATATATATATGTAGGGAAATATTCTTTACTATGAACTATTATATGATTGTATAAAGAGGATTATACAAAGGGAAATAACTGGGTAGGAACACTAAAAACTGAGATAATCTTCAAGCCCTAATTCTATAAACTAATATATGTTTATATAAAGGATTATATAAAGGGAAATAACTGAGAAGTAACTCTATAAACTGAGATATTCTTCAGGCTTAATTGTGCCAGAGTTCTGCTTAGCTCTCATTCCTTGGTGCCTATGTTGGGGGTTACCCACACTCTCCAGATAGCTTGTCTGTAGCCTTTGCTGTTTTTCTAATTGGGGGTTCTTGGTTTTTTTTCATTTGCAGGATTTCTAAAAGGAAGCCACTATCATCCACTCCTGTCTTATGGGGGAGCCACAGGCTCAGAGAGGGCAAAATTGCACAGCAAGCAGCAGCGCCTGAACACACCTGCCTGATCCCGCACCAGGGAGACAGCTAAGCCAGCACGCCCCTGGCCCTCATGCCAGGCCAGCAGGTGCTCCCATGCCAAGATTTGTTCAAGACACAGCTCATCCCTACCATTCTGTTAAGTGGACTTTAAAATCCCACCTTCTAGACACCACCGCTGAGGCCTGAGCAGCGCCCCTACCCAAACCCCAAGGCACCATGGCCAGCTGGGGTTCACGTCGAGGGCTGAGGTAGATGCTCCAGCTCTGCCCCCACCTGGAGAGGCGCTTCATCTGTCTCCCCACGGGGTCCTCAGGGGTAAACCAGCCACTGCCGAGGGGGCAAGCATCCCAGCAACTCCACAGCCGCTGCTTTTACAACCTTTTCCCTGAGGAAGCCCGCACTGCCTCAGAGCCAGCTCCCCACCCCCCAGCCCTGCACCTGCCCCCTCCATCCCTGCACCTGCACCCCACAACCAGCTCCTGGTGGCATCTAGGGTTGGAACCCCACCAGCCCTGCCACCTGCCTCCCCATGGCAAATCAAGCTGGTGGGGGCCCCTTCCTTGCAGAAGCGCCCTCCCTCCATGACCTGCCCACACCTCCCTGGCACATGCTGTCCACGCCTGGCGGCTGGCTGCCTCCTCTGTACCTCAGGGCCTCTGTGCATCCCCATGCACAGACGATGATGAATCCTGAGATCTTCAAGTGAGTGCTCTGAACTCAGGTCCCCAGGGACACCTGCTTTCCCCCACACCAACGCCCTGCAGAGCTTGCCTGTCCTAGAGGGTGGAGCCCACACCTGCCAGGGCACGAAGTCTCAAAAGGATCCTGCTTCTATGCAGAGGCTCTTGGAGGCTGGCAAAGGCACAAGAGGTCGGGCCAGGTTTTATTTGGGGTTGGGCTGTGGCTCCTCCCCACCTGTCCTCAGCAGCCTCTGCCATGGGCAGCAGGGGTGGCTGTGCTGCCTGGCCAGTGGGGTGGGGACTGAGGGAGCCACACGGAGCAGGACAGCAGTGACCTCTTTATTTTAGGCTGGGTGGATGGCTGCATGGGGGCATGTGACCGTCGGAGGACTGATCCCTGGGCTGCACGGACCTGGAGAAGATGCCCAGAGTGGGAGTTGGCCAGGAGTCCCGGAGTGTTCACTGCCTACTGCCAAGGTGAGCAAGGGCAGGGAATGTTCTGGGCTGAGAGTCCCAGACCCACCAGGGATGACCCTGCCAATCAGCAGAGAGCTCAGCCTCATACCAGCTGTGCCTCAGGCCCCAGCCAGCCCTTGCTCCTGACCCAGACAAGAAACTGCTTCATGGGGTTACAACTTCCCTTTCTAGGGGCTGGAGGGAAGAGAAACTGGACTGCTGCCTCCACTGCTGGCTGGCTTTTGGCCCTCCCTTTCCTGATGCTTCCCAGGAGCTGCCCCAGTGAAGGGCAGAGCAGGACCCGGCCAGACGCTCATGGCCAAGCCTGCACCCACTGGAGCCTGCGGCTTCCCATCTCAGAGCCTGGGACGCCTGCACAGGAGAGCAGGGCTGGGTTCCTCCTGGAGCTGCTTCAGACCCATCCTGTTGGGGCAGAGGTGCCAACCCCAAGCTCCAGGGTTAGATGTGGGACGAGGAAGGGGCAAGAGCTGGAGAGCACACAGCATAGACCAGCTCCCCCGCGACTTCGTGCTGTGTGCAGAGCAGTGTGGGGCTCCAGGGCGGTCCTCGGTAGGCCCCGTGGCTCTAGGTGCAGGAGGTACGGCCCTGGGAGGCAAGGCCAGGCCCTGCCAGAGCCCTGGGTCTGGCTCTACTGCTTGGCCAGGCCTCCCCGGGGCAGCAGCTCCACATAGCTCAGAGCACTCTGCAGTGATGTCAGGCAGTAACCCTCTTCTCCGATCAGGTACCTGTACGGATGGCAGCAGGCATCACCCGGCCTCTAGAAGGCAATGTCTGCCTTCCCAGTTCAGGGCATGGGTGGTGCGGGTGTGCAGGTGGGGCTGTCAGGGTGGCTGGGCTGGAGGAGGCCCTTTCCACCCACTCTGTGCTTGTCCTTGGACCGCAGAGCCAGGGATGGCCCTCGATCCCCTGACGGTCCCCTCCCCAGGCAGACACTGCTCAAGGGGCAGCCCCCAGCTCCTGCTGTGGGAGAGGCTGAGCTAAGCGAAGGGCCGTGGAGCATGAGGCAGCAGACACTCTACACAGGGGCACCCGTGGGGGCTGCCTGAAGGCAACATGGCTGTGACGAAGTCACTGCCCTCACCAGCTGCCACTGACAACCACCCTTCAGGCTGAGGGACAAGGTCCCCACTCATCCCACAGAGGCCCCCACCCTTCCCCCACCGGGTTCTACCCCTCGTGGATGAACTCCTCCAGGGCTGCGCACTCCGACACCAGCTGAGGGAGGCCGCTCCTCAGCACCACGAAGGAGAGGATGGGCAGCAGGTCGTCAGCACCACTGTGGGAAGGGCACGGTGGCCGTGACCGTGGGCCGGGCCTCTCGCTCCACAAACCCAGCGGCTGTGCAGCCGTCCCAGCCGCAGTCTCTGTGCCTCTTGGCCAGCGGTCCAGGAAGCCACCTGGGAGTGGCAAGGCTGTGTCTAGATGGGAGCTTCCGCTCTGCTGAGCAAGGGCTGGGCCCACACTCAGTGCCTTCCTGCTGCTACAGTCCAGCCTGTGGCACGAGGCTGAGGGTTGGGAAGACAGCCCCTCCAATGCCCCGTGCTTTTCCAGGGCCCTCCTCCCTGGCCACACTTCGGCCTCCTGGGACTCACATGGCTGCTGCAGCGATGGGCTGGGGTCCGGCCTGGGGTGTGGCCTCCAAGGTGGGGCAGTAGTCTTCTGCGCAGACACAGATGACCCGCAGGGTCCGAACTGCGCCACAGACATGTGGCTTCAGGGGCAGTTGGGGATGCCACAGGGGGACCCAACAGGGATGGGAAAGCGAACCCAGGCCGCTGCCCCACCCGGCAGCCTGAGCCCCCCTCACACCCTGCCCACCTGCCCACCCACCCAGCCCCCCACTTCCTGATGTGCAGGGCTGGGAAGAGCTGCTGTGACGCGGAGGATACTGCTCTAACTCCACTTTAGTCCTGGTCCCACCCACCCTGCATGTGACAAGCTCAGTCGTGAAGACACAGGCTCCAGGTCACCCACCGGGATGGGAGCCTGCCTCTCAGACCTGCTAACCTATGCACTCCAGCTTCTTTTGGGGGCAGCTCTCCAGGATCAGCAGTCCAAGCTCCTGGGCCGCAGCACAGTAGGGGTAGGTCCCCTTGGCCTCCGGGTCCTTGGGGAGGAGCTTGGTAGGGATCCCGATGGCGGTGGGGGGTGCGTTCCTATAGAGCTCCATGCTCCTGCTCAGAGCGGCCTCCCGGGCTCGGTGCACGCTCCTGGGGCAGGGAGAGGCCAGGCTAAGCCGCCCCAGGGATCCTGCCCTGGGGACAGAGGCAGGGCTATGGCTGGAGGGAGGTCCCTGGAGCTGTCCTGGAGAAAACTGGCTATGTATCCCAAGCAAACCCAGGCATGGGAGGTGGGTACAGCCCTACCTGCAAACTGGAAGCCCCTGAGGATGGCCTCGGGGTAAAGCACAGGCCAGGGCAGCAAACACGAGTCTTAGGGACTGAATAGAGGAGACCGTGCCAGGGGTACTAGGCAGGCAGACGCCACACCACGTGGAAGTGGGCCTGTACCTGTACAGGGCCAGCAGCAGAGGCCACAGCGGGGAGAAGAAGGGCTCCTCTATGCACGCCAGGCAGCGGTCCTTGGAGGCAGCTGTGTTGAGGCCTTCAAAGGCCAGAAGGGTCAGCGAGAGCAGCCTGTCTGCTGGGAACAGAGCCGGGGACATCCACACAGGCCCCTCCCCTGCTGGGTCAAGTGGCTGGAAGCCATGGGGCCTCCTCTGCTGAGCAAGCTCTCTGAGGAGCAGGGCAACCCGCAGTGTCCAGGAGCAGTGGGGAGGCCCTGTCTGGTCCTCTTTCCACCAGCTTCAACCCTCCTGCAGCCACACCTGATGCTCCTGGGCCCAGGGCAGGGAGTCTGGGAGCAGAAACTGTCACCTACAGCTGCTGCCCCCTTCGGCCAGCAGCCTGAGAAGAGTGGAGGATGAGCCCTTTCTCAAAAGGGCATTTACCCAAAACTGCAGCAACCAGGGTAGACTTTAGAATCAGCCCCCTGTGGGTGGGAGCCCTGAACAAGGTCGTGTGTGTGGGCGGCAGAGCCAGAATGGTCCCTTGGGCTGCTGGCCTCCCTCACTGGTTCTGAGAGAACTCTAGGCCAGGTGTGGTGGCTCACACCTGTAATGCCAGCACTTTGGGAGGCCGTGGCAGGGGGATCACCGGAGGTCAAGAGTTTGAGACCAGCCTGGCCAATGTGGTGAAACCCTGTCTCTACTGCTCCATTTCCAAAATGAGAAGAGCTGAGGCATGGGGCCATTGCCACCTGCAGGCTGGGCTGGGTGGACACGAGTCTGATCAGAAGCTCTGACTGAGAGGCCTTTCCCTAAATAGAAGCTTGAGATGGACCAACAAGCAGGGTGAAGAGCCGCAGCCCCTCCCGCAGTGAGGGCTGATGGGGGCGCAGGACGTGGAGGCCTGGCCTCACCGATGGCGTTGTGGATGTCCTCCACCGCACTCTTCAGTTGCTGCAGCTGCGGCTCGGGCTGCCCCCCATGGCCCCGGCCCCGGCCCTGTCGCTCAGACGTCCCCAGGAACTGCTCCAGGTCCTCAAACGAGCTGTCCTTGTCCGGCAGGCCAGACACGACATCCCCCACAGGTGAGGGAGGCCCCGTGGGGCGGGGGTGGAGTGAGGGCATGGGGGGGCTGTCCTGGGGCTGCGGGGCCGTGCTGGGCTCGCACGGGGACAGCATGCAGTGGAGGCTCTGCGAGGGCCGCAGCCGCCGGCTTCCAGGGTTGGGGGTCGGGGGGCAGCAGCCCGAGGCTGGTGCGGCCGCCCTGCTCACCGCGGGATACAGGGTGCTGTACACTGCACACTGCAGCCGCCTCAGGAGCTGCACAATCGGGTGGTCAGGGAGGCTGTGGGAGAGGAGGGCGTGAGAACGCGGCCAGCCTCGGCGTCCCGCCCCTGTGCCGCCCTCCTGGGGGCCCCCACCAGTCTACAGAGGAGCCGCGCTACGCCTGGTTTAGAGAAGTGACTCGCGTCACCTCCTGACAGTGAATGGCCTGCAAAGGTCGTAGAAGCCGAGGAAACGCCCTCAGCGTGAAGGGAGCTGTGGTGTCCAGGTGGCTGGGGCACAGGGTCCTTGGGGCAGCGTGGCAGCCTCATCCTGTCAGTCCAGCCCCTCCCCGACACCCAACCCACACAGGGGCTCAGTGGTGCCTGAGGCCCAGCTACCTGAGCAGATGTGACAGCAGGCTGGTCACCAGCGACAGGTCCCCTGGGCTCCTCTTGAGCTTGGCCTTCCAGTGCTTTGGCCAGTCCTATGGAACAGGGGGCCTTGGAGGGAAGCACCTGGGTCCCCACGACCAGACGCGCCCCATCTGCCACCAGTGCTTGCCCCAAGAGACTCTGGGAGACCGTCCTGGGGTGCAGGAGACCCAGCACCAGCAGGCTGCACAACCCACCCCCACCAGAGGGAGACCTTATTTGAAGCCTGGTCCTGCCCCCTTGTCGGGTCCCTCCCACGAGGCCCGGGCCCCGCCTCAATGGGACAAATCCTGGGCCCTGTCGGCCTGAGGGGGACGCACGTGGTCCTGCTCGTACTCCAGGATGGCTGCGTAAAGTGCCCGCTGCTCCCGCTCCTCCGGGGTCAGGGCGACCTGGCTGCAAAACCTCCTGGGGAAGAAGGCGCTCGCAAAAGCTTGTGCAACCCAAGGGCTGGTGGATCCCGGGGCCGGGGTTGGGCTGGGCTGTCTCCGCAGTGGGGGACTGGGCAGGAGTCGCACCTGTTGGCAGCCTCCTGGAGCCGCAACCGGCGCTCCTCCATCTTCCTCTGGAGCTGGGTGCAGAGTCAAGGGGACGCGCGTCGGATCTGAGGGGGCTCTCGGCCCCCCACCCCCGCCCCACACCTGCAACCACACCCCAAGCAGCCGGGACGTCCCAGGGACCCCCTCAGTGAGAGGTAGTCCCCAGGGCAGGCTTCTGGGGCAGAAGGCAGCCTGCGCTGAAGCCAGGAGGGCAGAGCCAGAGGGCTGGGGGAATAGGGGTGGGGAACTTCCCCAGAGGCCATCCCTCTGCAAAGCGGGAAGCCCCTCAGCCCTGTACCCCAACCCTGGAACCTCTGCTACCCTTGCTACCCTATTCTCTGGCTTTGGCTCATGGCCACACTGAGTTCTCCCCAGAGACCACTAGGGTGGTCAGAAAGGGTGCTGTCTCCTCCCGTGCTTTGGCGATCACCAGGTTCTCCATCATCTGCCGCTGTAGAGAGAGGGTCTGGGAGAGGAAGGAGGGAGTAAGACCAGCTCCCTTGCACCGCCAGGCTCTCCCTGGGCCCCACTCACCAGGGATGTCTTCTGCATAGCCTGGCTGGGGTCTAGCCGGGCCATCCGGGCCTCATATGCAGCCTTCAGCTTCTGATTCTGCAGGGAGGCTTCCTCCAAGGGCGTCAGCTCTCTGGAAATGTGATGAGCTGCTGTCTAGACTCCAGGAAGCCCAGTGGTGTTCTGGCTACAAAAGGAGCTTCTCTCATCCTCCCTGTTGGCTCTGAAGCCAGGAGGTAAGGAGGAGGAGGAGGGGAGGTGGTGCTGGTAATGGGGGCAGGCAGGGAGCCATCTGGGGTGGGCTGCAGCACCTGCCTCTTCCTGCCTGCCCTGCCAGTACAGTGATTTTGGCCGGGCACAGTGGCTCCCTCCTATAATCCCAGCACTTTGGGAAGCCAAGGCGGGCAGAGACCTGAGGTCAGGAGTTCGAGACCAGCCTGGCCAACATGGTGAAACCCCATCTCTACTAAAAACATAAAGATTAGCTGGACATGGTGCTGCACACCTATAATCCCGACTACTCGGGAGGCTGAGGCAGAAATGCTTGAAACTGGGGGGGCAAGGTTGCCATGAGCTGAGATCCAGCCACTGCACTCAAGCCTGGGCGATAAGAGGGAGATTCCATCTCAAAAAAACAAAACAAAAACCAAAGCCACAAGTTTTGGTATTGCCAGGACTTTTGACTTTTCAAGAGAAGTTGGACCACTGGACTTTCATGGAGATTAGTTACATGTGTTCAGCAAAACATGAATCTTGTCAAAGCAAAAGCTTGTGCAACCCAAGGGCTGGAAGACTTTGAATCCAGCCCAACACAAATTCCTAAACTTTCTTAAACCATCACTGAGGGTGCGGTGGCTCACGCCTGTAACCCCAGCTCTTTGCGAGGCCAAGGCAGGTGGATCACGAAGTTAGGAGATCAAGACCATCCTGGCTAACATGGTGAAACCCCTTCTCTACTAAAAATACAAAACATTAGCCGGCCGTGGTGGCACACGCCTGTAGTCCTAGCTACTTGGGAGGCTGAGGCGGGAGAATCCCTTGAACCCAGGAGGTGGAAGTAGATTTTTTTTGGTTTGAGACGAAGTCTCACTCTGTCACCCAGGCTGGAGTGCAGTGGTCCGGTCTTGACTCACTCCAACTTCCGCCTCCTGGGTTTAAGCGATTCTCCCACCTCAGCCTCCTGAGTAGCTGGGACTATAGGTGTGTGCCACCACACCCAACTAATTTTTTGTATTTTTAGAGAGATGGGGTTTCAACGTGTTGGCCAGGCTGGTCTCAAACTCCTGACCTCATAATCTGCCCGCCTAGGCCTCACAAAGTGCTGGGATTACAGGTTTGATCCACCGTGCTTAGCATTTGCAATTTTTTTAAAGCTTATCAGCTATCATTAGTGTTAGTATATTTTATGTGTGGCCCAAGGAAGCCAAAAGATTAGACACCCCTGCTTTAAAGGCACTATATGGGTCAAATAGCTAGATGAGTTTCTGATTCATGAAAGGAAGAGGTATATTGTCTCCTTTAAACAGTTCCCAACAGCCGCTCCACCTTGAAAGCTTTGGTCCCTCTTACCTTCCCCCTGTCAGGGACAATGGAGGGTGGTGGTGGGGATAGGAGGAGGAAAGACAGCCTTACAGCTCGCCATCCTGCCTGAAGCCGCACTTGCCGAAATGAGGTGACTGGAAGCCAAGCTCAGCCACCCTTCTTTTCTATCCCACTTGGGATTCACTGGGCTTTTTGCATTCGTGTCTCTGTGCCTTTCATCAGTTCTAGACAACTGTCTGCCATTCTAACTTCGTTTTTTTTTTTTTTTTTTTGATATGTAGTCTTGCTCTGTCCCCCAAGCTGAAGTGCAATGGCGTGATCCTGATTCACTGCAACCCCCACCTCCTGGATTCAAGCAATTCTCTGCTTCAGCCTCCTGAGTAGCTGGAATTACAGATACCCACCACCATACCTGGCTAATTTTTGTATTTTTTTTTTTTTTTTTTTTTTGAGACGGAGTTTTGCTCTTGTTACCCAGGCCGGAGTGCAATGGCGCGATCTCGGCTCACCGCCACCTCCGCCTCCTGGGTTCAGGCAATTCTCCTGCCTCAGCCTCCTGAGTAGCTGGGATTACAGGCACGTGCCACCATGCCCAGCGAATTTTTTGTATTTTTAGTAGAGACGGGGTTTCACCATGTTGACCACGATGGTCTCGATCTCTTGACCTTGTGATCCACCCGCCTCGGCCTCCCAAAGTGCTGGGATTACAGGCTTGAGCCACCGCGCCCGGCCAATTTTTGTATTTTTAGTAGAGACGGGGTTTCACCATCTTGGCCAAGCTGGTCTTGAACTCCTGACTCTGAGATCCACCCGCCGTGGCCTCCCAAAGTGCTGGGACTGCAGGCGTGAGCCACTGTGCTTGGCCCTGCTGCTCTACCTGCTAATAATGCCTCGCTCCCATTTTCTTTCTACTTTTTCTGGAACTCCAGTGAACACATTAGGCTTTGTATCTCTTGCTTTCTGTTTTTATTTGTTTTTGTCATTCATTCCAGGTATCTTTTAACCTTTTTTCCAATACATGAATTTGCTCTTCAGCTGTGTCTGCTCTGCTGTTAAGAACCTGTTTGCTCACTTCTGTATGTAAGGATTTGTATGTATATATACAGTATTTTTTTTTTGAGACAGTCTCGCACTATCGCCCAGGATGGAGTGCAGTGGTGCAATCTCTGCTCACTGCAACCTCCGATTCCCAGGTTCAAGCAATTCTCCTAACTCAGCCTCCACGCACGGCTCATTTTGTATTTTTAGTAGAGATGGGGTTTTACCATGTTGGTCAGGCTGGTCTTTAACTCCTGACCTCATGATCTGCCCGCTTTGGCCTCCCATAGTTCTGGTATTACAGGTATGAGCCACCGAGCCTGGCCCATAGATACATATAATTTATTCTTGTTTCGAGCTAAAATTATTTATTTATTTATTTTATTTTATTTTATTTTATTTTATTTTATTTTTTTTTTTTTTTGAGACAGAGTTTCGCTCTTGTTACCCAGGCTGGAGTGCAATGGCGCGATCTCGGCTCACCGCAACCTCCGCCTCCTGGGCTCAGGCAATTCTCCTGCCTCAGCCTCCTAAGTAGCTGGGATTACAGGCACGCACCACCATGCCCAGCTAACTTTTTTTTTTTGTATTTTTAGTAGAGACGGGGTTTCACCTTGTTGACCAGGATGGTCTCGATCTCTCGACCTCGTGATCCACCCGCCTCGGCCTCCCAAAGTGCTGGGATTACAGGCTTGAGCCACCGCGCCCGGCTATTTTATTTTTTTATTTTATTTTTTTTTTTTTTTGAGACAGAGTTACGCTCTTGTTACCCAGGCTGGAGTGCAATGGCGCGATCTCGGCTCACCGCAACCTCCGCCTCCCGGGTTCAGGCAATTCTCCTGCCTCAGCCTCCTGAGTAGCTGGGATTACAGGCACGAGCCACCATGCCCAGCTAATTTTTTGTATTTTTAGTAGAGACGGGGTTTCACCACGTTGACCAGGATGGTCTCGATCTCTCGACCTCGTGATCCACCCGCGTCGGCCTCCCAAAGTGCTGGGATTACAGGCTTGAGCCACCGCGCCCGGCTATTTTATTTTTTTTGAGACGGAGTTTCGCTCTTGTTACCCAGGCTGGAGTGCAATGGCGCAATCCCGGCTCACCGCAACCTCCGCCTCCCGGGTTCAGGCAATTCTCCTGCCTCAGCCTCCTGAGTAGCTGGGATTACAGACGACTGCCACCACGACCAGCTAATTTTTGTATTTTTAGTAGAGATGGGGTTTCACCATCTTGCCTAGGCTGGTCTTGAACTCCTGACCTTGTGATCCACCCACCTCAGCCTCCCACAGCGCTGGAATTACAGGTATGAGCACCTCACCTGGCCCCCATTTGCTTTTGTCAGGCAAGAGGATATTCCTGTTCTGGGACCCATTTTAACTAAATTCGATACGATTGGCTCATCTTCCTCAGCCTCAGAAACCCAATCCCATCTTCAGCCCAGCTCCCATCTTGCCCATCTTACTTCTTAGAGCTTTGTGACTCTGCCCCCTGAAGCTTCTGGAAGATCTCGGGCGGAAGAAAAGGAGAGAGCTTCCCTCCTTCATCTGAATACACACGTCGGTGTCGGCCGGCAGGTTGGGGGTTGGGAGCAGCCGCAGACATGGCTGGCTTCAGGCGTGTTTTCCCTGCAAGCCATTGATCGGCAGGGGTCAGCAGGTGGGCCCACACCCCCCAGAGGAGACGCAGGCTTGGGGGTGACCCAGGAGCACCGCGCCTACTGCAGGGACCCACCAAGCTTGGCCGCTGTCGACTGGGCCCTCTCCAGACACTGCTGTGCTAGCTTCAGCATCTTGGAGGTATCAGGGGGCATGGTTTCCCCAGGTTCTGGGGAAGGGACAAGAAAGCTGGTCACAGTCAGCTCTATTACTGTTACCTGTTGCTGAGATAAAATGAGGCGATGGACGAGCCAGGCAAGCCCACTGCCCCAACTCCACTAACCCCAGGTAAGCCCACTGCCCCTTACCACTGCCCCTGGGCAAGCCTACTGCTCCCCATGCCCCCCACACTGCCCCTGGGCAAGCCCACTGCCCCCCATGCCTGCCACTGACCACAGGCAAGCCCAATGCCCCTGACACTGCCCCCAGGCAAGCCCACTGTCCCCACCGTGGACCCTGGGCCACCCCCCCAACCACTACTGACCCTGGGCCAGCCCCCAACCACTCATCTCAAATCACCTGCCCTGGTTTTACCTCATGACCTTGCTGAATCCGTGTGCCCCTCACGGAGGCCTGTGAGAGCCTGCACCCTAAACAGGGCCTTTGCTGCTCACTCAGGGCCTCACGTGCAGCTGCAGCCCTCTGGGAAGGGGCTATTTCAGAGACAAGTACGTGCTGAGGGGAATCTCCTCACCCATCTCCCACCAGCTGAGCTATATTTTTTTTTTTGAGAGAGAGAGTTTTGCTCTTGTCGCCCAGGCTGGAATGCAATGGCATGATCTCCGCTCGCTGCAACCTCTGCCTCCTGGGTTCAAGTGATTCTCCTGCCTCAGGCTCCCAAGTAGCTGGGATTACAGGCTCCTGCCACCAGGCTTGGCTAATTTTTGTATTTTTAGTAGAGACAGGGGTTGCCGAGGCTGGTCTCGAACTCCTGACTTCAGATGATCTGCCCACCTAGGCCTCCCAAAGTGCTGGGATGACAGTGAGTGAGCCAGTGCCCGGCTAGCTGAGCTGTACCTTTAGTGGTTTCCACTTCTTCCAGTAGCACCTGGGAGATATAGTGGATGCTTCTCAGGTATTCCGTGTATGCCTCCTGTGTCCAGGAAAGAAGTGGGTCAGGGCAGTGGAGGGGAGTGACTCCATCTCTCCTGCTTTGTGCACTTGTGGGATAAGCAAGGAACACCACCACCTGCTTATCTCTAAGCTGTACCCAGAGACATGTAGCCTTCAGTGAGGAGCTGCAGCTGGAAAGCCTCGGTGGTCTGATCAGTGGTGTCCTGCCTATGGCACAGGCAGTTCACAGCTCTCCAGACTTGGAAAGGAAGTGGGGGCCTGAGAGGGAGCCAGGGATGAGCTGGACCTCACTTCTTCCTCTCACTGCCTTTCTCTCCAGCACAGGAGCTGGGGTTCTCATTCAGTGGCCCGGGGAAGTGACTTTGGCAGTTTGTCATTTTTTCACCCTGTGAAACAAGTTTCCTTCTTGTGCAACTCAAGGGCAATTCAGTCAGTGGCTTAAAAAATACTTCCTGAGAGGATACAGAGGAGCAATGCCACAAGTTTTTTGATTACTTCCTGGCTTAAGTTCTGAGAAATCCCTTTCCCAGAACCCGAGTTAAGTATTCCCCGTGCACGCAGGAGCCTAGAACACTTGGCTGTTATGTTTTAAGGCTGTGCGGACCCCCTCTAGCAAGGCAAAGGTCATTAGGAGCACAGCGTGCTGTTTTGTTTTGTTTGTTTTAGTGGTTTTTGGAAACCACTAAAGGGACGGCTTAGCTGGCCGGGCACTGGCTCACTCACTGGCAACGGAGTGTCACTCTGTCGCCCAGGCTGGAGTGCACTGGCACGGTCTCGGCTCACTACAGCTGCCTCCCTGGCTCAAGCAATTCTCCTGCCTCAGCCTCTCCAGCAGGTGCGATTACGGGCGTGCGCCACCACCCTGGCTATTTTTGTATTTTTAGTAGAGACGGGGTTTAACCATGTGGGCCAGGATGGTCTCGATTTTTTTTTTTTTTTTTTTTGAGACAGAGTCTCGCACTGTCCCCCAGGCTGTAGTGCAGTAGCACGATCTAGGCTCACTGCAGTCTCCGCCTCCTGGGTTCAAGCAATTCTCCTGCCTCAGCGTCCAGAGTAGCTGGGATTACAGGGGTGCGCCACCACGCTCAGCTAATTTTTTTGTATTTTTAGTAGAGACGGGGTTTCAGCCTGTTGGCCAGGATGGTCTAGAGCTCTTGACCTCGTGATCCGCCCGCCTGGGCCTCCCAAAGTGTTGGGATTACAGGCGTGCGCCACCGCGCCGGCAATACGGTGTGTTTTTGTTGTTGTTCTGTCCCTAGGTGTTACGTTACCTATGGTTAATTAAATCGGTGCCTCAGAGAGAAAGACAAAATATAATCCAGGCAGGATTTCTGATGTGTGGGGGCCCCGCTGCCCTAAAAACCAACTTAGGGAAAGCAGCAGATTCAGGAAGGAGGCTTCTCCTCGGCACAGGCATCCTTCCCTCCTTGGGCGGCCGGGTGGGCTGAGCCGGCTTCTCTACCTTAGATTCCGGAACGGACCACACCCCTCCGGCCCGCGCTTCCTTCCCAGGAATCCCAGGAGGCGACTGCAAACAGCATCGCCAGTGAGCGGGCCTGTGGCCTCCTCGGGAAGCCGCCCCCGGTGGCAGCCGGATTAAATCTGCACGAACGCAGGCGCCGCCCGCCACACGGGGTCTGGAGGGTCGCCCGGGCCCGCTCCGCGTCCCCTCCACAGGCGGAGCCAGGCTCAGAGGCACCGGCTCGGCCACGGAAGGGAAAGCCGAGGCGGTAGGCGCTGAGCTGTCCAAGGTCACCGCCCGCCCCAGGCGACGCCCGCTGCGCCCCGCCCCATTCCTCGCCCGGGAACCGCGGTCCGGGGTCCCTGCTGGCGCCCGCCCCCGCGTCCCCAGCCCGCGCCGGCCCCGTCCTCGCCCTCCTGGGGCGGGGGTCTCTCCAGGGGCCACCCCGGAGGCCAAGCCCCGCCCCCGCCCCGCCTCACCCGGGGCCGGTTGCTGGTGTCCAACTCGATCGCCCCGTTGGCCAGCTTCATGGCGCTCTGCAGCGGCTTTACCGTGCCGTCCCCGGCCGCAGCGGCCATGACGCCGGGCGGGGGAGGTGGCGGCGGCGGCAGCGGAGGGGCGGGGCAGGCGGCCGGGATCCCGGAACGCAGCGGGCGCGGGTGCGGAAGCCGCCGGAGCAGCGGACCGCCGGAAGGGAAGCGATCGCACTTCCGGCGACGGGCCCCGCCGCGCGTACTTCAGGTTCCGCGGGTGTCAGTGGCGGGGGCAACGGATCTCGGGCGGCTCCTCGAGACGGGGCGGGCGAGAAGGGTCCCTACCGGAGTTGCCCTAGGCGTTTAACCGCGGCAGCCAGGCCTCCCTCCCCGTGAGACCCCGACTTCCCTCTCTGCAGCCCGCCCGCCACCTGCGCGCTGCGTCGCCTCGGCCGGCGCCGCCCGCCCGCCCCGCGCCCACGTCTCCCACGGTAAGAGGCGGGGAAAGCCGGGTCGCCCCTCCTTGGAGGGCTCGTCGTGAGGTCTCGGCGAGCCCCTCCGCTCAGTGCTCCGCCCCAGGCCAGCGCCCCATTGGCGGCGGCGGCGGGCGCGGCCGCCCTCGGGCCGGAGAGGGGAGCGGTGTGAGAGAGGGTGCGGGCCCCGCGGATGGAACCTCGGCCGGCGGGGTCCCGCCCCGCCCGCCTCGCTTTGCTTCTCGCCCCGCCCCTGGCCCGCCTCGCCTCGCTTCCAGCGAGCCCAGCAGAGCCGAACGCTGGTCCTCCGAGAACCTCGAGCGGGGCCGGGCGGGGCCGGGCGGCACCGGCGGGGATCTGTTGGCGTTCTTTCTCCGCTGCTATGAAGCGGGACCGGCTGGGACGCTTCCCGTCCGCTGGGGCGGGCCGGCAGCGCGGAGCGTCGGGCGGCGGCGACGGCTGGGCCCGGGGCCGCCCCGCCTGCAGCGGCGGGCCGAGGGTGGACGGGGCGGCGGCTCGGCGCGCCTGGGGCCCGGCGGGGTCCTGCGGGGACCCGGGCGAGGACGGCACGGACGAGGCAGGTGTGTCCGGGCCCCGAGGTGGCGGGCGGGGTCGCGGCGGGGACTGCGGGTGGCGGAGTTGCCCGGAAGCCGGCGCGGCCGAGCGCGCAGCGGACTCGGGACTGCCCCTTGGTCGGCGCTGGGCGCCCGGCCCCGTTTTTATCGCGCTGGGTGACGCTGGCGTCGCCGGCCGCGCTTTCCGTCCGAAGGGACGCGGCGTCAGGAGCGCCGTCGCCGCGGGCAGGTCGCGGTCGCCGGCCTCGTGTCCTCTTGGGAGCAGGAAAGGAGGTGGCGGCGTCTACACTGGGCAGACGGGAAACCGCTGCGTTTCCTGGAGAGCGCAGCGCCTTCCCCGGGCGCGCGGTCGCTGGGAGGAGGGTGCAGTTGCAGGCCTCACTCGCGAGGTCGCTTCGCCCTGGCGGCCTTCAGAGCCCTTTGGAAGACGTCCTGGACCAGCGGCCACGTCGCCCACGGGGTGGCTGTCTGTCCCGGGGCCTTGTGGAGGGCGGTGCGGGCATGGCGCTCGGACCTGGAGTCCAGGACGCCCCGCTCTCAGGAGCCTCCTCCTCTGCCTGCTGCTAATATTTCCTGCCGCTCTGTGCAGCAGGCCAGGCTGTCACTATGGGGCACTGTCGCCTCTGCCACGGAAAGTTTTCCTCCAGAAGCCTGCGCAACATCTCCGAGAGGGCCCCTGGAACCAGCTTAGAGAGGCCTTCTGCAGGGGAGCGCGTCCTCGTCAGGGACTTCCAGCGCTTGTTGGGCGTGGCTGTCCGCCAGGACCCCAGCTTATCTCAGTTCGTCTGCAAGAGCTGTCACTCCCAGTTCTACCAGTGCCACAGCCTCCTCAAGTCCTTCTTGCAGAGGATCAATGTCTCCCCGACGGGCCATCGGAAGCCTTGTGCAAAGTACGCCCTAGTTTGTTTAGGTCACGTTCAGGTCGTCAGCACTGTGGAGTGACACGTGCTGAGAGAGGGACAAGGGCGAGCCTCCGCAGGAGCCTCTGGGTGGGGGAATGGGCCATGCCCAGCTCAGCGCAGACACCTGCAAACACCCTGGGACCGGTGTGGAGCGAGCCGGGAGGAGCTGTAGGGAGGGGAGAGAAGAGGGTTCCCTGTGGGGACCGCTGGTTTGAGACCTCAGGACGCTCCTGTATGGGGAGCGCCATGGGTCTCTGCCTACTGGTCCTGCTCATGGCCACACTGATCCTTTGCAGGGTCGGTGCCCAGCCCCCAACAGGGGCAGAGGAGGGAGCCTGTCTGGGTGAGTCCTCCCCCGGTGGACGGTGGGCTGGGTGTTGGCCAGCCGTGGAACTGACATCTCTGTTGACTCTCTGCAGTGGATCTGATCACATCGAGCCCCCAGTGCCTGCATGGCTTGGTGGGGTGGGTGCATGGACATGCGGCCAGCTGCAGGGCCCTGCCCCACCTTCAGAGGACGCTGTCCTCTGAGTACTGTGGCGTCATCCGGGCCGTGTGGGGCTGCGACCAGGGCCACGACTACACCATGGACTCCAGCTCTAGCTGCAAGGCCTTCTTGCTGGACAGTACACTGGCAGTCAGGTGGCCATGGGACAAGGAGACGGTGCCACGGCTGCCCCAGCACCGAGGCTGCAACCCTGGGGCCGCCCCTCAGACCTCCCAGGGCAGAGGGACAGGGACCCCAGTGGGGTCTGAGACCAGGACCCTGCCTGGCACAGACATGGCCCAGCCTCCTTCAGACAGCAGCCCGGCAGGGCCCAGGCAGGGCTTCCCACCTCAGCCAAGCCTGCCCCTCTGCGGGGCCCCAGGTAGGAGGCACCTCATGCCAGTGCTAGACCAGGATCTGTGCTCCTCCACGGGGCAGGGTTTTCGGCAGAAAATGGGTATCTCCACTGCTCTGGGTGGTGGCTGTGGTGTGGTGTCAGAAGGGGCCGGGGGGGTCTTGGGGCTTCTGCCTGCTGCGGCTCACCACATCCAAAGAGCAGGGAGGGGTGGCCAGCCTGTCTCATAAGCAGAGCTCAGTTCCAGCAGTTTCTGTAGAGACGTGTTCATTAGTCGTCTAGTCTTTGTCTAAGCCTGTGCTTGGAGCTGAGGGGACTGAGGAAGAGAGAATAATGGAGCCTTGTCTGTGGATGTGGGGGAGAGAGCGGCCACTGCCTTTGTGGCTGTTGCCCTGGGCCAGCTGCAGGTCATTTCCTGGCGCTCAGACAGTTGCCTGGTGGCGCCCTGGTGTGGGCCATTGTGGCACAGCTTTCTCTGCTGACAGGCTGAGGGGAAATACAGAGCTCTTGTTTGGGCCCCAGAACCCTCAGCACCGTGGGCTGGTGCAGCTGCTTCTGGACGTTGTGTTAGGAGGGCCGGGGCCAGTTTCCCACTGACCTCTCGTCCTTCGTGTGCTCTGCGCACCTGTCCCACCTGGGCACTCAGCTCTGACCTTGAGTCTTCAGTGGAGCTCCCAAAAATCGGCTACGTGTAATCCCAGCACTTTGATAGGCTGAGGTGGGCAGATCACTTAAGGTCAGGAGATCAAGACCAGCCTGGCCAACATGGTGAAACCCCATCTCTTCTAAAAATACAAAAACTATCGGGGCGTGTTGGCATGCGCCTGTAATCCCAGCTACTCTGGAGGCTGAGGCACGAGAATTACTTGAGCCTAGGAGGTGGAGGTTGCAGTGAGCTGAGATTGGACCACTGCACTCCATCAAGACTGTCCCAAAACAGAGTAAGACTCTGTCCCAGACAAACAAAAATGCAGCTGCCTGAGATGGCTGAGATGGCTCAGCTAGGTACCGGTGCACAAATGAGATGGTGTGGCTCAGGGGGCCTCAGGGAGGGAGCAGGGTTGTGAGTGTCACATCTTAGAACTGCTTGGCTTTTTAAACTTGTGTGCAGTACGTTGAGAACAATACTTTTTAAAACTTAAGTAGAGATGGGGCTCTTACCATTTTGCTCAGGCTGGTCTTGAATTCCTGGCTTCAAGTGATCCTCTTGCCTCGGCCTCCCAAAGTGCTGGGATTATAGGTGCAAACCACTGCACCCGGCCAAGGGAACAATAATTTTTTTTTTTTAAGTAAGTTCCCATACTTTTCTGATATTTATTTATTTATTTATTTGAGACAGAGTCTTACTCTTATTGCCCAGGCTGTAGTACTGTGGTGTGATTGCGGCTCACTGCAACCTCTGCCCCTCGGGTTCAGGTGCTTTTCGTGGTTCAGCCTCCTGAGTAGCTGGGCTTACAGGCACCTGCCACCATGCCCGGCTGTTTGTTCTATTTTTAGTAGAGACAGGGTTTCACCATGTTTGTCAGGCTGGTCTCCAACTCCTGACCTCGGGTGATCCGCCCTCCTCGGTTGCCCAAAGTGCTGGGATTTCAGGCGTGAGCCACCATGCCTGGCCAACAGTGGTAATTTTTTAAATGTCTCAGAACATCCACCAGGTCTAGGCTGTGTGAGGAGGAGACTAGATCTGAGGCTGTGGAAGAACTGGGCTTTCTGGTTCTGCTGCTCCTGGGGGTTCTGATGCTTGCTGCTTCCTGTGTGCTTCTGGATGTGGGGCTGGTAGGATCAGAGGCCACGTAACACTCTTGGCAGGGATGAGGCCAAGGTGGGGGGAACTTGCAGGTCGGGGACCCCAGGCTCCCTTCTAGTCAAGTCGTGCCTCCTTGCAGGTGAGGCCTTTCTGTGTTCCACGTGGGTAACAGGAGCCTTGTTCTTTGTTTCTCAGGGCAGTTGGGTGAGAAGCAGGTTCCATCTTCAACCTCGGATGATCGGGTAAAAGACGAGTTCAGTGACCTTTCTGAGGGGTGAGAGAAGAGTGGGTTTAAATAGCCTAAAATTTCTCCTTCAAAAACCAAACAGCCATCGTAGGGGCCGGCTGCCCATGCCCTGGTTGGGATGTGCCTCCTTTTGAGGTGGGAGGAGAGGAGTGGGTGGGGAGCTTCCGAGGCTTCTTGTCCCCGATTAGTGGTTTCCTGGGTGCCACAGGACCCCCTAGACCTGGGGCAGCTCCAGAGGGAGGCTGATAGGGTTTCTAACCCAGAGCAGCATAGAAATGAGCTTGTTGAAACCACCCTGTGGCTGGGTCCTTGGCTACCGCTACTGTTATCTCCTTTAAGGCCATAGTTTTGTGTTTGCTCCAGATGTTTCTAGAGTCGAGAAAGCCCGACTCTAGTTCTTGAATATGACACTGTTGTGACCTGAAGTGGAGGCTTCATGAGGAGGTGGTGGAGGACAGGACTTCTCAGAAGGGACCCCATCAGTGCCTGTGAGCTCCTTGGGAATCCCCTGCCTCTCAGCCAAGCAGCACTCAGGGCAGCTGTGCCGGACAGGGGTTCACACCCTTTCCATCTTCCCCTGTAAATCTTGGCTGCAAAACAGGCATACCTGATCCAGATGAGGACAGCCCAATTTTGGGGGCAATCCCAGCGGGTGTCCAGTGATGAAATCCTGCAAGTACCAGGAGGCACCTGGGGTGGCTGAGGCTGCCCCCAAGACCACTAGGAGATGAAATTGCAACTCACGTTTTAGAATGAAGGCCACAATTTTTTTTTTTTTTTTTTTTTTTTGCTTTTGTGAACTTTTTTAGACTGTCACTCTTTTGCCCAGGCTGGAGTGTTGTGGCTCGATCTCAGCCCACTGCAAACTCCACCTCCCTGGTACAAGCAATTCTCCTGCCTCAGCCTTCCGAGGAGCTGGGATTACAGGCATGCGCCACCATGCCCGGCTAATTTTTGTGTTTTTAATAGAGACGAGGTTTCACGATGTTGGCCAGGCTGGTCTCAAACTCCTGGCTTCAGGTGATCCACCTCCCTCAGCCTACCAGAGTGCTTGGATTACATGTGTGAGCCACCACACCCGGCTGCTTTTGGGAACTTAGAAGTGGCTGATGGCAAACCCATCAGCTGCATTAAGGGTTCACAGTTACAGGTGAGGTGGTCGGTTTCTGAGAAGCCCCCTCTGCAAGCCTCTAGCCCTTCCGGACTGCGGTGGAAAGGGCTTTTTCCAAGATTGGGGTCCAGGTACCTGGAGTGCCTGGCTTGTGGGGAGTTGCTGGCTTGTGAGCCCGGCTTGCCCTTCGTGTTTGGAAATGGGATTGGAAATTTGGAGATTTTAGATTTCTGAAGACAATTTCAGAAGAACTGAAATGTGGGACATGGGGGTCCACGTGGTGTCTTTAGGCAGGAAGTTTTGGCGGCTTTGTCACTGCCTAGGGCTTTGCTGAAGAGTCTCTCTTTTTTTTTTATTTTTTTTATTTTTTATTTTTTTTTTAAGAGTCTCTCTTAATTCCTAGAGACTTCCTGAGTGAAGACGAAAACGACAAGAAGCAAAATGCTCAGTCTTCAGACGAGTCCTTTGAGCCTTACCCAGAACAGAAGTAAGTGAGTCTGGTGGAGGCATCACGTGTGTGATCTAGACACCCCCTTCAACATTGGAGGGGCAGGGGAGGCAGAGCCTCCACTCCCTGCTGTGCCTACCCTCAGTTCTGAGCGCAGTCAAATGTGGCTTCCATCTGTGAGCTGGAAGGCAGTGGGAGGGGCAGGTGAAAAGGTGGGTCCTCCTGGCTGCCCGTCTCAGCACTGTGAGGTGACCAGCAGGCAGGGCAGGACTGCCTCAGGGTCCCAGCAATGGATGGCAGGGGTCCCCTTTGACAAAACCCAGCCTCGCCGCAGGAGGTTCTTGCGTCCCTTCTGCCAGTCCTGTTCTGGGTTCACACCAGTGTCCTCCTGTAACTGCCAGCCCACCGTCTGTCATTCTTCCAGCTCTGACCCTGTCGTTGACCTTTGTAGCCAGGCAGCCATGGTTAACTTTATTGTTCAATCACTTCTGTGACCTTGTTTTGATCTTCTGTTTTTGGGGATTTATGTTTTCTCTCTTCAGTTAGGACACAGGTCTTGATAGTGAGGGCTGCTTTTCACTTGTGCTGTTTCTTTGCAACCCTGTACCCAGGAGAATCCAGAACACTCCCAGGTGGTTGGTGGCTGACCCAGTCCCTTTCCTTAGCATTTCACAGTCCAAAACAAAGATCCAGAGGGCAGGCGGCTCTGAGTACCATGGTCAGCCAAGAGAACCCTGCATCGAAGACTGAGCGGTCACCTGCCAGTTTCACTGAAGTCCTGATGCTGTTCAGTTACAAAAAGAAAAACGGGAATGTGGGAGGCCTGGAGATAGATGAGAAGCAGAGGGTGGGATGGAGCCAGGGGAGCTCCAGTGGCCTCAGCGTGGACAGAAAACTGGTCAGGCCTAGAGAAGGTGCCCTGGGGGGTCCCACCCTTAGGTTTGTTCCCAGGAATCATGGCTGCTGTTGAAACCCCTACTCCCTGTCCTGTGACCTCCCCCGGCTGAGTCCGAATCCCAGGACACCCGAGAATGTGTCTATGGCTTGCTGCCCAGAAGGTCTGGAGCCACTGGTGTGAGGAGGGCTGGGAGCTGGGATGGGAGGGGACAGATGAGCCTTTTTTCCAGATCGAGGCAGCCCCTGCTGCTGTGTCATTAGGCCCCTTGGAACCCCAGGAGTGCGCCAAAGATGTGCTTTGGAACAGACACATGAGACATGTTTTAAGAGTCCACTAGTAAAAGGGGTTAGTTGAGCGGAAACTGCCCTGTTCAGGAGGCAGGGCTGGGTGGTAACTGCCAGGGCATGTGGTTCCTCAGCTGCTACAGTGAGGACCCCTTGGGAACCTAGAGGGGCGTCTGCACAGCCCCCAGCCCACGTGCCACCACGCAGTTGTCTTGCTGCTGATCGTAGAGTTCTCGCAGGCATGCTTGCCTCGGTCCTCAGCCAGGGGCAGGTGAGGAGAGACCTCAGTGATGTGTCCATTGGAGCTCTGGTTGCAGCCAGCGGTTGTGCCATCGTGGTGAAAGAACTGGCAAGCAGCAGTGAGGCCTGAGCACAATCCACCCCTGTCCACGAGGACTCCCATCCCAAACCCAAGGGCACAGAGGCTATAGCTGGTCTGAAGCCTCCTGTGCCTAGGAAGTAAGCGGTCATTGTGGGAGCAGCATGCCAGTCACTCTGAAACAAGGCAGGGCAGGTGAAGGGACACGTGGCTAGGTCATGAAATAGTTATTAGGGTCAGGGAGAGAAGGGGCAGCAGTACGTCAACACAGTCCTTTTCAGCGCACTCTCTAAGTAGAGGGCAGTTAGAGACAGGGTCTCACGCTGTTGTCCAGGCTGCAGTGTACCGGCATGGTCACTGCTGATGGCAGCCTTGTGTGTGAGGCCGTCCTCCCACCTCGGCCTCCCAAAGTGCTGCAATTACCAGCGTGAGCCACTACAGTGTGAATGACTTTTTGATTCTATTGTCCATCAGTTATTTTCTTACTTTCCTTTTTTGATTGTTCATTGATAGTACATAGAAACATAATTGGATTTTGTGTTTCTGTGTACTGTCGAGAAGTATGTATCTATCTGTGTAATGGGAAGCTACTGCATTTGCTGGCCCCTCAGGGACTTGCCAGAGCAACTAAAATGCATGGCCCTGAAGTTTTGGAGGACAAGGTTTCCTGCCCACCATGGCCCCAGCCAACGGCTCCAGGAACACAGGCTGGGCTCCCTGCAGCGGAAGCAGGGCTGAGGAATGGGGGTGGCAGCTGCTCACCGTGTGCTTCTCGGGGGAACAGCACCTCTTCCTGTGAAGCCCTGCCTAGGTGCCTTGAGCTTGAAATCAGGCTCTCACATTTTCAGAGAGTGGATTCTGAGCTCTTTTCTAGTGTAAGGTCGTTTTGGTAAGGAGTGGTCCCTAGAGCATCCCTGTTGTGCCATGTTTCCTGATAGCTCCAGTTTTTTGTTTTACATGTAGAATGGGGTGAAGCTTCAGTTCTGAGAACTCACCCCTGTAGCAAGCAGGTCACTCCATGTACTTGTGCCCCGCTCCCTGGTTTTCTGCTATGATTGCTCCTGAGGCCGCCTGGCCAGAGTCGCTCTGGCTTCGGTGGCTAGTTAGATTTGGGGGCTAGTCAGCACAGAACCAACTCATTCAGAAAAACCATCTCTCATGCCGGAGGACAGACAAGAAATGTTAGCAAAAGATCAGAAGCCACTGAATCTGGGAACCTTTTTTTTTTTCAGGGTCTCTGGTAAGAAGACTGAAAGCAAAGAAGCCAAGAAGTCTGAAGAACCAAGAATTCGGAAGAAGCCCGGACCCAAGCCAGGGTGGAAGAAGCAGCTTCGCTGTGAGAGGTGAGGCCTGGAGTGCGGGGCTTGCGGCACCTGTCGGGGCTGAGGCTTCATGCACGGTTTTCATTCCAGGGAGGAGCTTCCCACCATCTATAAGTGTCCTTACCAGGGCTGCACGGCCGTGTACCGAGGCGCTGACGGCATGAAGGTGAGCGGTGGCGGTGCCTGATTAGGGCCTGGCAGCTGTTAGTGTGACCTGACTCAGACTTGTGCCCAAGGATGCTCATGACCTAGACTAATGGTGACATCCCAGGGGTAGATGTGGGCCCAGACTTTGACTGGAGACACCCCCTGGGGGTCCAGAAGTTTCTTAGAGTGAAGCTATGGAGCCAGTGGTGTAGCTGGAGTTGTTGGATCTGCCTGCCTCCTGTGGGGGTCAGCCATCAACCCCCGAGGACCCTTGGGGCTTGGCCTAGGTGAGGCCGAGGATCTCACCGCGTGTCTTTTGCAGAAGCACATCAAGGAGCACCATGAGGAGGTCCGGGAGCGGCCCTGCCCCCACCCTGGCTGCAACAAGGTTTTCATGATCGACCGCTACCTGCAGCGCCACGTGAAGCTCATCCATACAGGTACTCCCAGGGACACGTGACCTGCTTTCCACTCTTCCTGATACCCACCCCTTCCCCAGGAGTTGGGGGTCACAGGCAGGTGGCTAAAGGCCTTGGGTGCTCATAAGTCATGTAGGTAGATGAAGGCTAGAGTAGGGGGTCTGTGGATCTGCCCTTCCCTGTGATGGAAGGAATTCCCAGATTGCCAGCAGATTGTCTAAACTGGTAAATTTTCTTAACATGGAGTCTTGCTGTCACCCAGACTAAAGTGGCACGATCTTAGCTCACTGCAACCTCTGCCTCCCAGGTTCAAGTGATTCTCCCGTCTCAGCTGCCCAAGTAGCTGGGATTTCAGGTGCGTGCCACAAAGCCCAGCTAGCTTTTGTTTTAGTAGAGACAGGGTTTCACCGTGTTGGCCAGGCTGGTCTCAGACTGCAGCTTGGACAACAGTTTGAACTGTGTGCGCCCATGTACCTGTGGTCAGGAACTCAAATCCCTGGCATACAGAGAGCAGTGTTTTCAAATGTGCAGGTTCTGTGGGGTGTTTGCGGTATGAGCAGATTTTGGTATTGGTAAGCCGGGGGGGGGGGGGGGGGGGGAGAGGGTTTGCCTCAGTGAAGCCTGAGATCCCCCGAGGAAGCAGCTGAGGACAACTGTATATTGATCCCTAAATACGTAGTTTTGCTTGGTTTTGAGCTTTTTAAAGAACAATTGATTGCAGAAAGTATTTTCTCTTTAGGATTTATTTTTATTACTGGATCACCTTGTGGATTTTGGTGCAACCATTTTCCTGTCACCTGACATATTGGTTATTTCTGTTACTTCCTTGGCTTTGGTTCTTCAGACTCTGCACCTGACATCAGGCTGGGTGTGGTGGCTTATGCCTGTAATCTCAACATTTTGGAGGCTGAAGCAGGAACATTGTTTGAGGCCAGGAGTTTGAGACCAGCTTGGGCAACATAGTGAGACCCCATCTCTACCAGTTTTATTATTATTTAATGATTGAGATAGAGTCTAACTCTGTTGCCCAGGCTGGAGTGCAGTGGCATTTATCTTAGCTCACTGCAACCTCCGCCTCCCTGGTTCAAGTGACTGTCCTGTCTCAGCGTCCCCTCCCAAGTAAAGATTATAGGCACCCTAGAGAGGTGGGTTTTGCTGTGTTGGCCAGGCTGGTCAAACTCCTGACCTCAGGTGATTTCACACTCCCCTCTGCCTCCCGAAGTGCTGGGATTACAGGTGTGAGCCATTGGGACCAGGCCCCAGCCCCCAATTTTTTTTAAATCAGCAGGGTGTAGCTGGGAGGCTGAGGCAAGAGATTAGTTAAATCTGGGGGTTTGAGGCTACAGTGAGCCATTATTGTACCACTGCACCCCAGCCTGGGCAACTGAGTAGGAAAGACTCAGTCTCTTTTAGTAAGACCTCAGGGTAAAGTTTACCTCAGAAATACCCGTCTTGCTCAGCTATTTCAGGCTTGACAGATACGTGGACAGCATAGGGTGAGTGAGCATGCATGTCCACAGATGGAGTCAGAAGTGTGTCAGAAAGATTCCAGAGCGAGTACAGCCATGCATACCAACGGGGTGTCTCCCACACCCTGGTTATGGCCCCTCTCACAGCTTCAAGAATTTGTGGGCAAGGAAATAGGTGGCTTCCGAAGTTCCTTTAAAAATCACCCTTAAGGCCGGGCGTGGTCGCTCATGCCTGTAATCCAAGCACTTTCGAGGCCAAGGTGGGCAGATCACCTGAGGTCGAGAGTTCAAGACCAGCCTGACCAACATGGTGAAACCCCGTCTTTAAAAGTCCTTAAATGTACATGGTTGATGATGGGGAAGACCTAGCCATGTGATGCTCCTGTCAAGCAATTTAAAGATCTTATTAATAAATTAGGCCTCAGAGGCCCCTTGCTTGTGCCTACCAGATGTTGAAGCATAATCCTCTCAGCTGTGATGTTTTAGACTGTCATTCCCCATGCCACCACGCCCCCTTCCACCAGGCAGTTGGAGCATCAGGGGCCTGTACTCACTGGACTCTACTCTCTCAGAGGTACGGAACTACATCTGTGATGAGTGTGGACAGACCTTCAAGCAGCGGAAGCACCTGCTCGTCCACCAGATGCGACATTCAGGAGCCAAGCCTTTGCAGTAAGTGTGAGCCAGGCCCGCCCCAGGGCTGTGGCTGGCCCGGGCACCTTCTCACCTGCCTTTGTCCCTCAGGTGTGAGGTCTGTGGGTTCCAGTGCAGGCAGCGGGCGTCCCTCAAGTACCACATGACCAAACACAAGGCTGAGACTGAGCTGGACTTTGCTTGTGACCAGTGTGGCCGGCGGTTTGAGAAGGCCCATAACCTCAACGTGCATATGTCCATGGTGCACCCGCTGACACAGACCCAGGACAAAGCTCTGCCCCTGGAGGCAGAGCCACCCCCCGGGCTACCTAGTCCCTCTGGAACCACAGATGGCCAGGCGGTGAAGCCCGAGCCCACCTGAGGACAGCAGTGAGGATGGGACCTGTAGCAGCCTGGACTCTGCAGGGGCCGTGTCAGCCTCACCGACTTCCTGTGAAGCCATGTAGGAGGGTCAGAGGATGTGGCCCACCTTTGGTGGTGGAGGTGGGCTTGGTGTACAGCTCAAGTAGCCTTTCTCCGCTCTGGGACCAGTGGTTTATTTTCCTACAAACACTGAAGTGACTTGGGGCCAGACACTTCATAAATAATGGATTCCTTTTCCCTACTAAAGCAATCAAGGAGATTCATAATCCACTTTTTAGTGCAACACAAGCTCCATGTTACACTTGTAATAAATTATTTACAAAGGAGCGGGGCTGGTGTGCACTGGCAGGTCCTGTTAGAAGAGATGAGGCTCCCGGTACAGGTCAGTGTCATGGGCAGCCTGCTGCCTGCTCCGGAGGGCAGCGCTCACTTCTGGGTCATAGTCCCCACGATCAGCCAGCAGCTGGGAGAGAGCACGTACTCAGCCCATGCCGGCGGCTGGGTCTCAGAACACACACACGGGAGGGGTGCTGGCAGGACAGCGGACTCATGCTGCCTGCCAGGCGGGCACATGACCCAGGCAGCTGGGAATTCTCACATCCCCAAGTTGGGCATCTTGACATTACCTCTGTTATGTGTGAGAAGTTCTTTTTTGGGCACCGAGGTATTAACTGCAGCAGAAAAAGGCGAGCTTTTGTTATCAAATCAACAGGGTCGCCCTAAAGAGAATAAGGGGCAAAATCACAGCTTGGAAGGCATACCAAGACAGGGCTGGTGTGTCCCCTACCATCTGCATGCTGCACCTCAGGCGGGGTGGGGGGAGCTCCCCCGGAGATGGGACTGGCCCCTGCACCTGCCTGACCCTGGAGCTCCAGGCTTCTGCCAGCTGTAGGTGAAACTGTGCTCGTATCCCCAGCCACGAAGAGTTGGACCAGCTTCAGGTACATGTCGACAGCAACACACAGGAAGGCCTCTTCCCTCATGGCTGCGTCTTCGTGGAAGTTGGAGAGAAGACTAGAGGTAAAGACATGGTGACAGGTGGCTAAAACTGCTGGAAAGGTCGCAGGTGATGTCAGGGGACACCTGCTCATCGGTGGGGCAGAGGCACAGGCAACCTTTCCCATCTAGTGGGAGACCCAGAGGGGCTAAGATAGGGGTCTCAAACACTGCCCCCTCCCTGACCATACACGGCTGTGGAGTTACCTGTAGAAGGCGAAAGGCAGCAGCCTGGTGTGCTGATCCGGGGCCACACGGAGGAGGAGGCACCCCAGGCTGGTGTCTGCAACACCAAGAGGTGGTTCAGACAATTCTGGACATCTCTGCTTATTAGCAGTGCTGGGGGACACCCCTAGGGTCAGGACGTGTGCTCTAGGAGGCTTGGCTTGGGTGATGGTGCAGGGTGAACAGCCTGAGCTGAGGACACCTGGGCACCTGTCAGCAATTGGAAGAAGATGGGGTGCGGGGATTGCCCTCCTGCAGGAGAGCACAGGTGTGGGGCAGAGTGAGGCAGTGTCCACAACAGGCCTGTGAGTCCTAGGGTTTACCAGTGAACCGATAAATTTATCGTATTGCTTTAAACAAGTTTGTGCTTAATCTGTCCCAACTAAAATGGAGCTTATCAACTAAGCCAGAGGATAAACTCTTAAGAATGAATTGGCAAAGTAAACCTCAAGGAGGGCTCGTTCTTAACCATTTGAAAGTTGCCTCTGAAAAGAGCAGTGCTCCGTGTTTTTCTTACCACTCTCTGTCAACTGAAAGAGCGCCAGCCAGGATATCTTCCTCTTCTCCAAACACTCAAGGATTGCGGCACAAACATCTAAAGCTTTTAGTGGGCCCAGGGCGCTCTGTAAACCGTGTGAGAGGAACCCTGAGAATGGCAGACCTGCTGTGCTCACGTGGGTGGGGAGTATGGCCCTCCGCACAGAAGGCATTTCCCCTCTGCTTACTGAAAGTCTTAGAACTGATGACGACCTATATAGAAGATACCAGGGGGGCCTGTGGACGGAAGGGGCTCAGGAGGAGGCCAGGAACCTCAGGCGCTCACATACCAGGCCACTGTACCATGCCCTGAAATCGATGTGAAAAGAAAGGCCCATGGGCTGGATGCAGTGGCTCATGCCTGTGGTCCCCCAACGCTCTGAAAAGCAGAAGCAGGGCAGATCACTGAGGGCAGTTCAAGACCAGCCTGGAAACACGGTGAAACTTGGTCTCTACTAAAAATACAAAAACTAGCTGGGCATTGTGGCGCATGCCTGTAATCCTAGACAGCTACTCAGTAGGCTGAAGAAGGGGAATAGTCTGGACCCAGGAGGCAGAAATTGGAGCGAGCCAAGACTGCCACTGCAGGCCAACCTGGGTAACAGAGCGAGACTTTGTCTCAAAAAAAAAAGTGGGGGGGCCCACAGTCTGGGAATTCTCATACTTCTGCAAACACAGGGAGCTTCTGAGCTACTATGGAAATCCTGACTTAAAGCAGCCAGCTTCCAAGCCAGCCCCTGCCTAGCCCACAGCAGGAGAGGACACCTTAGTTGGTAAGGTCTGACTTACATTCAGGGTCAGATGTGACGAGAGCAGGCCCATCAAGGAGAAGAAGAAAAGGAAAACCAATAGCTGCAAAGAAAAATGTACACTGATTACTATTACATTAAATGACCTGTACTGTGACTGCAAATAAGGCCGACACATACATTTCTCTTTACCTGGATTTTTTTTACATCTAGGCCATAAATCCTTTAAGTGGATCTCAGAAAAGAAAACTTTCCAGTCACTTTTAAAAGAGAGCTTAATTGAGAATTACTACTGACTGGGTCATTTCACACTTGCCTTTAAACACAGAAAGAGGGGGTGCTGCAGACTCCTTGGCTGTGTGGGGTCCCAATCCTTGGAGATAAACCCACAGCCTCCATCCTAACCCAGGGCCTGACTGGGCAGTATCTGTGGACACTGTCCTCTCCGCACAGTAGGGCCTCAAGGCTGTGGAGCCACTGAAACTCTTAACAAAAGCCCACAGGCAACCTAAAGACAAACTTGGAAGAACCCTACCTCCTGGAGGGTTGTTAAAAATCACCAAAACCCTTGGCTGTGCTGTGGATCCAGCTTTCAGCTGGTCTAAGTAGCATGCTGATGCAGAGCCTGTGTTGACCATGGGCCGGGCACAGGGGACTGCTGACTCCAGCTCTCTTGTGGGATGCTAGCTTCAGTTCCTGTTGTACCCACACCACCCCTGGCTCCCTACATGGGAGTGCCATGTGGGTGTCACTGGCCTGGAAGGGGCAGTCAGGCTTTCCAGGGTGCAGCAATCAGGTAGGCACTGGGTCTGAGTCCAGCATGGTCCCTGGCCTCGAATTCAGAGCAGCCTTTTCTTCTGCTCTTTTCCCCATAACTATGGCTAAAGAGTCCCATCCTTTCTGCCACTTGTCCCCAGCACCCCGGCTCTGAGCTGTGTCACTGTCCCTCAGCACATGAATTAAGGCTACAGCAGTATGAACAAAGACAACACCACTTGAAGACTGACGGCTTTACACTGGGCTGTGATGAGGATCAAAATAGCCTAAATGAAAGCACTTCAAGGGCCGGGCGCCGTGGCTCAAGCCTGTAATCCCAGCACTTTGGGAGGCCGAGGCGGGTGGATCACGAGGTCGAGAGATCGAGACCATCCTGGTCAGCATGGTGAAACCCCGTCTCTACTAAAAATACAAAACACTAGCTGGGCGTGGTGGCGCGTGCCTGTAATCCCAGCTACTCAGGAGGCTGAGACAGGAGAATTGCCTGAGCCCAGGAGGCGGAGGTTGCGGTGAGCCGAGATCGCGCCATTGCACTCCAGCCTGGGTAACAAGAGCGAAACTCCGTCTCAAAAAAAAAAAAAAGCACTTCAAGCCTGGGCAACTGAGTGAGACGCCCTCCCACCATCTCCCTTATTTATTTTTTTTGAGGCAGAGTTTCGTTCTTGCCCACGCTAGAGTGCAGTGGTGTGATTTCGGCTCACTGTAACCTCCACCTCCTGGATTCAAGCAATTCTCCTGCCTCAGCCTCCTTAGTAGCTGGGATTACAGGCGTGCACCACCATGCCCAGCTAATTTTGAATTTTTAGTAGGGATGAGGTTTCTCCATGTTGGTCAGGCTGGTCTTGAACTCCTGACCTCGGGTGATCCGCCCACCTCGGCCTCCGAAAGTGTTGGGATTACAGGCGTGAGCAACTCTGCCCGGCCTTTTCTTCTTTTGATTTTATTTTCTTGAGACAGTCTTGCTACATGGCAGAGACAAGATCTTAGCTCACTGTAACCTCCGCCACCCAGGTTCAAGAGATTCTCATGCCTCAGCCTCCCGAGTAGTTTTACAGGCTATAGGATTACAGGCATGTGCCACCAAGGTCGGCTAATTTTTTTTATTTTTAGTAGAGACAGGGTTTCACCGTGTTCGCCAGGCTGGTCTCGAACTCCTGACCTCAAGTGATCTACCCACCTTGGGGCCTCCCAAAATGTTGAGATTACAGATGTAAGCCATTGCACCGGCCTAGAGACCCTCATCTCTTGAGACCCTCTCATCTCTTAAAAAAATTTTAAAAACTTAGCTGGGCATGGTGGTACACACCTGTTGTCCCAGCTACTCCAGAGGCTGAGGCCAGAGGATGGCTTGAGCCCAGGACAAAGAGGCTTCGGTGAGCTACGATTACACCACTGCACTCCAGCCTGGGCGAGACAGTGAGACTCTGTCTCAAAAATAAGTAGATATAAGCATTTTTAAAAATGAAATGTATTATTTTTACTAAACTTGAGACTCAGTTTAATCTGACAAAAACTCCAAGCCTCATATTTGTCATTAGAAAAACACAGTTCATCAGGCAAACCCAAAGAAATAGCACTGACTAAAACCACACTTGCGAGAGAAGATAGAAAAGAATTTTGAATCTTGCCTCCTCTCTTTCGCAGTCCAACTTTTCGAGCTGGGTCCTGACGTTTTCTTCCCCGACTTGTTGAATTGCAAAGTACAGTGCAGCAGCTGAGAGCCAGGCTGGGTTGGGTGCCTGGGGGGTGGCATCAGGAGAGAGGAAACTGGAACAGAGAAAAGGTGGTCACTGCAGGGCTTTACGGCCACACCAGACACCAAGTCCTTATTCCCAGCTATCACAATGCTTCCTGTACACCTTTGGGGCTCGCCTTTCCATCAGGATGCAGAAGGTGATCAGGCCATCAGAAACAAGGTCTGTATCCTTATGCACCTCAGGTCCACCTGAGAGTCTGGGCAGGTGCTAGTGCTGCCCCCACAGCTCCTACTGACTCTAGGAGGGAGCCCTGTGTTCTTGGGCCCCAGCTGCCTAAGTTTTAGAAGAGGCCTCAGTTCCCTCAGTTCTCCATGCCTGGCCCTGTGACTGGATCAGACATTCCCTCCTAGAACAGGGAACAAAGGACCACCGGGCTCTGACCCCACCGTGGTGTCTGACAGTTTTCTAGCCAGTTAAAAAATTGGCAGGAGACCAGACATCATGGCTCACACCTATAATCCCAGCACTTCGGGAGGCTGAGGCAGGTGGATCACAAGGTCAGGAGTTCGGGGTTTGCGATCAGCCTGACCAACATGGTGAATGAAACCCCATCTCTACTAAAAATACAAAAATCAGCCAGGAGTGGTGGTGGGTGCCTGTAATCCCAGCTACTCAGGAGGCTGAGGAGGCAGAATCGCCTGAACCTGGAAGGTGAAGGTTGCTATGAACCGAGATGGCGTCACTGCACTCCAGCCTAGGTGACAGAGCGAGATTTCATCTCCAAAAAACAAAATTGGCAGTAAATTAACATGATGCTGTGGTTTTAAGAAACATCAAATAAGCTGGGCATGGTGGTTCATGCCTGTAATCTTAGCACTTTGGGAGGATCACTTAAGCTCAGGAGTTCCAGACCAGCCTGGGCAACACAGTGAGACTCAATCTCAAAACATCAAAACAAGTCCTGGTATGGTGACTCACGCTTTAATCCCAGCACTTTGGGATCACTTGAGGAAGTTTCATTCTTGTCACCCAGGCTGAAGTATAGTCTCAGCTCACTGCAACCTCTGCCTCCCAGGTCAAACGATTTTCCTGCCAGAACCCGAGTACCTGGGACTAGAGGCACCCGCCACCACATCCAGCTAATTTCATTTTTAGTAGAGACGGATTTTCACCATGTTGGCCAGGCTGGTCTCAAACTCCTGACCTCAGGTGATTCACCGGCTTTGGCCTCCCCAAGTGCTGGGATTAAAGGCATGGGCCACGATTCCCAGATCTTCTGCTTTACAAGCAGGCTGTGAGCAGCTGAATCCTGAGGGGACCCAGCGTGGCATCAGGGATTCAAAAGAGTGACAAAGGATGTGTTCTCCAAGGAGGCTGGATTGGGACTAGCAATATCCTCTGCGACCCCCTAAGAACAAGCATCCAGATCCAGCGGGTGGAGTGGCTGTCACCTCTGTCATCCCCCAGGAGGGTAGGTTAGTCCAGAATGCACCAAGAACTCAACAGTTTGCAAGAACCCATGAATTTGGGACTAGGGTCTACAGGTCAGAGTAGGCTGAGAACCTGCACCCTGAGGTCCCAATGACACTGACCCTGCCAGCGCGAGGCTGATTCTGGGAGCTCAGGTTAGATGTAAGAGGAAGGGGAGCAGGTGGGGAGGAACCATTCTCTAGCTCCTCACTCGGACAGGGGCCTGCCAGAGGCTGGTTTTGTTGTTTTTCTCCCAAGACTCAGGCTTGCTGTGTTGCTCACGGGAGTGCAGTGGTGTGATCTCAGCTCACTGCAACCTCTGCCTCCTGGTTTCAAGCGATTCTCCTACCTCAGCCTCCCGGGTAGCTAGGATTACAGGTGCCCGCCATCACGACAGCTGAGTTCTTTTCTCCCCACTCCCATGAAAGGCTGCCCATGCCCCTTCTCTCAAGCAACCTAGGGTGTCCAGGGACGACACCGAACAGGTCCCAAAGTGCATCTGGGCATGCACACCTCGTGCCGCCACCCACACATACTCGCTGGCAAACTGCCGGCCTTCTTGCAGCCTCTGCAGCTCCCGGGGCAGTGGTCTCTGGCAGCGTCTCCTCCACTGGCAGAGCAGCATAGGCTCCAGGCTTGGCCACCACAACTACAGAGAGACGGCAACAGGACACAGATGAGGACGACTGAGATGTACACGCCTCCAATGCCGCAGCCATGACGAGCCCCCAGCGCTCCTACCAGCCACCACGGGCCCACACTCACCCTTAGCTTTGGAACTCCAAAGCCAGTATCTTTTACCTCCATGAAGGGTCAAACACTGTTATATGAGGCATGATTACCCACTCATGGAAGAAGGGGAATTAGGAAAAGGAAGAGCCTGGCCTAACGCAGCAGTGAAGCAAACACACCGCCCCTGAGCTGGGCTGGCCCTGTCCTTGGACGTCCTCAGCTGAGAGCTGGCATTCCAAATAAATACAGAGGAGTTTATTTCTAGTGAATTCCACCAACTAAGCTACTCAGGAGCTCTCTGGGGAACATGCTGTGCTCCTGAAAGAAAAAAGCCCGCACATCCCTGATGACAAGTCTCCAGGACTAAGTGAGCCGCCAAGGTGCTGAGGGAGCGCCGCCCCTCCCTCCATGCCCAGGACCCCAGGTCTTCAGGACTAAGTGGGCCGCCAAGGTAGTGAGGAAAGCACTGCCTCTTCCCCCGTGCCCGGGACCTCGCAATGTTAGGGGTGCCTGTGAGCTCTGGCGGGAACTGAGGTGAAGTCTCTGCTCCGAATTCTGTAGTCAGGCGCAAGTGGGCCAAAGTCACACGCTCATGAGGGAGTACAGGCAGCCACCGACAGCCTCCAGCCAACGTGTAACCCAAAACCGTGACCCAACAAGCCCCACGCACAAATGGACACACAAGGTGCCTGTGGGGTCTGAGGGGGGTCCACAGGGGAAAAGTCATGAGGGTCCCCACAGCGTCTGCGGTGGGGGCTGGGAAAGTTCTGGGAACTCAGGACGCTCGGCCCTGATCTGCTGGGAGCTGACATCTTTAACTGTGGCCTCGGAGTCTCCTGACACCTTTTTCTCTGGGATTATAACACCCAAGACGGAAAAGAGCTGGAGAAAAGCCAGAGCAGCCACACAGTCTCCCACTCATGCCGAAAGCAAAACATCTGAGAACACAGCTGGCCTACCAGAGCAGAGGTCAAAATTAAGGGGCATTTCGTCTGGCACTTGGCCAACATCAAGTCGACCATCAGAGAAGGGTCTCTGCTACGCAGACTGGCATTCAAGAGCCCCTGCAGGAGAGAACACACCAGGAGCTCAGCGGTTTGCCAGGACCCATGACCAGCAGAGTCTAAGAACCTGCAGGACCCTGATAGGAGGATCCACCCACAGGGTTCTGAGAAGGCCATGGGAGGGGCTGAGGGACCAGCTTACCCTGAAGAAGTGCGCTGTGATGTCCTGCGTCAGGGCACCTCTGTGGGAGCAGATGTTTCTCTGTAGAAAAAGTTCAAGGCAAGAAAAAGGCCACAGGTAGAGAGGTGAGACCAGCGTGCAGAGAGGCTGCTGGGTGGATTCGGTTGTGAGAAAAACGCCCCCCTGAGGCTTGGCAGAGGTGATCATGGATGGCACACCTGGCTGCCCTGGCCGTGCAGTCCTGAAACTTAACACCTTCCTGTGCAGCCAGCTCCCGCAGCCCAGTCTGCAGGCTCCAGAAGAAGGCAGGGAGGCACAGGTGGCTGCAGGGACAGGGAAGCCCTGGGGCCTAGACCTCGTATTGCCGAGGACAGTAATGCCACAGCCCAGCCATCCTCTGGTTCCTCTGTCCTTCGCTAACCACATGCTGTCAGGTGTTGTTCTGCCTGTCTGCTGTCATGTGCCATGCTGAGAGCTTTCTGAAAAATAGCCTTTCATAAGAATTCAAAGGAAACCATGGTGATTTTCTTAAAGCTTCCACTGGTCTCATCTCCTCTGCTATCCTTGTGACATTTTAAAGTGCTACACAAGGTGCGGCACGGTGGCTTACAGCTGTAATCCTAGCACTTTGGGAGGCTGAGGTGGGTGGATCATGAGGTCAGGAGTTAGAGATCCACCTGACCAACATAGTGAAACCCCAACTCTACTAAATATACAAAAATTCGCTGGGCATGGTGGCACATGCCTGTAATCTCAGCTACTCAGGAGGCTGAGCAGAATCACTTGAACCCAGGAGGCGGAGGTTGCAGTGAGCCGAGATCGCACCACTGCACTCCAACCTGGGTGACAGAGCAAGACTCCATCTTAAAAAAAAAAAAAAAAAAAAAAAGCCGGGCGCGGTGGCTCAAGCCTGTAATCCCAGCACTTTGGGAGGCTGAGGCGGGTGGATCACAAGGTCAAGAGATCGAGACCATCCTGGTCAACATGGTGAAACCCCGTCTCTACTAAAAATACAAAAAATTAGCTGGGCATGGTGGTGTGTGCCTGTAATCCCAGCTACTCAGGAGGCTGAGGCAGGAGAATTGCCTGAACCCAGGAGGCGGAGGTTGCGGTGAGCCGAGATCGCGCCATTGCACTCCAGCCTGGGTAACAAGAGTGAAACTCCGTCTCAAAAGAAAAAAAAAAAGAAAGTGCTACATGCTACATAGCTGGCATGGAACCTCAATTCCATCTCTTACATTTGTACATCTTCAAAAACAAGAAAAAGGCCTCAGGAGCAGAAGCTGCTCTCTGTGGCATGCGAGGGGCTAGCGTCTTCTCAGCGTGGACCAGCTCGGTGCCTGACGTTGACCCGGCCCCACAGCAAGTGTGGCTTTTTTTTTTTTTTTTGGAGATAGTCTCCCTCTGTCGCCCGGGCTGATCAGTGGTGGGATCTTGGTTCCATGCAACCTCAGCCTCCTGGGCTCAATTAATCCTCCTGAATTAGCCTCCTAAGTAGGTGGGACTACAGGCATGCACCACCATGCCCAGTTTTGTAGAAACAGGGTTTTGCCATGTTGCCTAGGCTAGTCTCTAACTCCTTGACTCAAGTGATCCGCCCACATCGGCCTCCTAAAGTGCTGGGATTACAGGCATGAGCCACCGCACCTGGCCTACTGGTTAATATTGCCCTGCAACTCACACTGGGCAGCGTCTACAATGAAAGGTAACTGGGCTGCCCCACAGGCAACAGCAGAAGGCTTTTTTACACATGAAGCATGTTGAGATTGGAAATAACGTAGAGGTGTGTGGCACACAAAACAGTCTGTACAATTCCATGCGTCAAAATCATGTAACACTTGAGGGAAAGTGAAGGAGTTCAAACTTAGGAGAAGGCAACCTTCAGCTGGTCTGGTGATGTGATGAGCATCCTGGCTGTGGGTAAGGGCCTCCCTCACATGGCACTCCACACTCACACAGCATTCCAGACGCTCTTCTCTATGTGACTCTGAACCCCTTCCTGAGTGAATCCACGCTCAGGACACCCACAGAGGCTGCAAGAGCTGCTGTCAGCACACAGGCACTGACCAGTCAGGGGGACACAAGCACCCAGCACCTACCATCTCCGAGTTGACCAAGTGGAAGAACTGCTCGCATCTGGCAGTGATGGGCTGTTGGGCCTGGAAGCTGCTGCCGCAGAGGACAGACGAAGGCAGGCGGAGGAGGATCCTGGAAGGAAGGGGCCATACTGCTGGCCACACACAGCATACACTCTACTCCTTCCCAAGGGCTCAGACTCTCAGACCAGCAGCCACCACCCTGAGACCCAGTGCCACTGCTAGAACTGGAGCCTGGGCCTGTGTCTCTGTTCCCCGCAGTGCCTGCACTCGGAGCCCCGCTCGCCTGGGCCTGTGTCACTCTGCCCCACTCAGTGCCTGTACTTGGAGCCCTGCTTGCTCGCCTGTATCATGCTTTGCCTACCGCACTCAAAATGTGTTATCAAAAAAACCCAACTTTTTTTTTTTTTTTTTGAGACAGAGTTTCACTCTTGTTACCCAGGCTAGAGTGCAATGGCGCGATCTCGGCTCACTGCAACCTCCGCCTCCTGGGTTCAGGCAATTCTCCTGCCTCAGCCTCCTGAGTAGCTGGGATTACAGGCACTTGCCACCATGCCCAGCTAATTTTTTGTATTTTTAGTAGAGACGGGGTTTCACTATGTTGACCGGGATGGTCTCGATCTCTTGACCTCGTGATCCACCCGCCTCGGCCTCCCAAAGTGCTGGGATTACAGGCTTGAGCCACCGCGCCCGGCCAACCCCAACTTTTAACAGTTACATAACAACTAAGTGGATGCTGCACCAGTCTGTCTCATGATGCAATTCCCAGTAACTGTAAAATTTAATGACGTCACTTTTTAAATTATAAATACAGCTGCGGTGAACATTCCTCAGGTTTTCCTTACTTTGACAAGAGCTCCTTCTGCTGTGTCCCTCCACGAGGATTTGTGAATCTGAGCAGAAAGATTTTACTTGCTTTTTTGAGACAGAGTCTCACTCCGTCACCCAGGCTGGAGTGCAGTGGCATTATCTTGGCTCACTGCAACCTCCACCTCCCAGGTTCAGGTGATTCTCCTGCCTCAGCCTCCCAAGTAGTTGGGACTACAGGCATGTGCCACCCGCCTGGCTAATTTGTTTTTTTTTTTTTTTTTTGAGACAGAGTCTTGCTGTATCACGCAGGCTGGAGTGCAGTGGTGTGATCTCGGCTCACCACAACCTCCGCCTCCCGGGTTTAAGCCATTCTCCTACTTTAGCCTGTGGAGTAGCTGGGATTACAAGCATGCCAGCTAGGCTAATTTTGTATTTTTAGTAGAGCTAGGGTTTCTCCATGTTGCTAAGGTTGGTTTCAAACTCCCAGCCTTAGGTGATCAGCCCACCTTAGCCTCCCAAAATGCTAGGATTACAGGCGTGAGGCATTGCGCCTGCCTATGCTTGGCTACTTTTTTTTTTTTTTTTTGAGTAGAAACAGCATTTTATCATGTTGGCCAGGCTGGTCTTGAACTCCTGACCTCATGATCTGCCCGCCTTGGCCTCCCAAAGTATTGGGATTACAGGCATGAGCCACCGTGCCCAGCAAATGAAGTAGCTTTCTCTATTTTTTTTTTTTTTTTTGAGACTGTCTCACTCTGTCACCCAGGCTGGAGTGAAATGGCATGAACTCGGCTCACTGCAACCTCTGCCTCCAAAGTTCAAATAATTCTCCTGCCTCACCCTCCCAAGTAGCTGGGATTACAGGTACCCACTACCATGCCCAGCTAGTTTTTGCATTTCTAGTAAAGATGGAGTTTCACCATGTTGGTTAGACTGGTCTCAAACTCCTGACCTCAGGTGATCCACACATAACCTTCCAAAGTGCTGGGATTGCAGGTGTGAGCCACCTTGCCCACCTGGAAGGTTTTAATCCAAAGTACTTTCAACCTGCTGGATCCTCCTCTTTGTGGCAAGTGCTTTAGAGACAGACAGGCTTGGGGTGGGGACACACACACACAAGTAACAGGAAACAAACGCTCTACAAAGAAACTCCAGGACTATCATGAGATGCTGCCCTGCCGAGGTGCAAGTAGATCTTACCTTTTGTACATGAGAAGCTCCCTCTGTCTCCCAAGGCTGGCAGCCACGCCCCAACCGCTGATCAGAGCCTGGAGCCGTCTGTGGAAAATCCCATAGAGGAAGTGCCCCTGGGAAGGGGAGTGGCCAGGGGGCACCGAGGGGTCTTGCTGCAGCTCCAGGTCAGCTGCCATCTCCTGGAAAAGAGCAAGATGCTGGCACAGGAAGGCCTCCAGGCTCACTGACAGCCAGTCAAGGATGCTGAGAGGGGGCCTCCGGGAGAGGTCTCCACAGGGGCCAGGGCGAGCTTTTTCAACTGGTAATCATTTGGAAGTTGCAAAGATAGAACAGTGCGGGCCAGGTGCTGTGGCTCAGGTTGCGATGCCAGTGCTTTGGGACGCTGAGGCAGGTGGATCCCTTGAGTGCAGGATTTCTAGTACTACTAGGGCAACAAGGTAAAACCCAGTGGCTTATCAATGAAAATAAAAATAAAAATTAAAACAGGCCGGTGTGGTGGCTCACGCCTGTAATCCCAGCAATTCGGGAGGCTGAGATTCACTGAGACAGCCCAATCATTTGAGGTCAGGAATTCAAGACCAGCCTGGCCAACAGGGTAAAACCCCATCTCTACTAAAAATACAAAATGGCCGGGCGCAGTGGCTCACGCCTGTAATCCTAGCACTTTGGGAGGCCGAGGCGGGCGGATCACAAGGTCAGGAGATCAAGACCATCAAGGCTAACATGGGGAAACCCCGTCTCTACTAAAAATACAAACAATTAGCCGGGTCTGGTGGCGTAAGCCTGTAGCCCCAGCTACTGAGGAGGCTGAGGCAGGAGAAATCGCTTGAATCCAGGGGGTAAAGGTTTCAGTGAGCCGAGATTGTGCCACGGCACTCCAGCCTGGGCGACAGAGTGATACCCCGTCTCTAAAAAAAAATAAAAAATACAAAAAATATAAAAATTAGCCGAACGTGGTGGTGGCACACGCCTGTAATCCCAGGTACAGGGAGGCTGAGGCAGGAGAATCACTTCAACAATCCGGAAGGTGGAGGTTGCAGTGAGCCGAGATCGCTCCACTGCACTCCAGCCTGGGCAACAGAGCAAGAGTGTCTCAAAAAAACAAACACAGAACATCGCAAGGACCCCCATGGGCCCTCCACGCAGATCCACCTCTGGCTAACGTTCTGCCTCACAAGTCTTTCTTTCCTTCTGACAGCATCTCACTCTGGTTGCCCAGGCCGGAGTGCAGTGGTGCCGTGTCCTCTCAAGCCCAGTCCCTTCTCCTCCCTCAGCCTCCTCAGTAGCCGGGAGCTGGGACTGTAGGTACACACCACCACACCCAAGCAGTTTTTTGAATTTTTAGTAGAGACGGGGTTTTACCATGTTGACCAAGTTGGTCTCGAGCCCCTGACCTCAATTAATCTGCCCACCTCTGCCTCCCAAAGTGCTGCGACTACAGGTGTGAGCCATTGTGACCGATATCACCCATTCTGTCCCCACACATTGGGTCTCCCTATAGACGGGTGTGTGCATGTGTGTAATTTGTGTCTGGACAGTGTGAGATCAATCACACACACAGGGCCCCGACCCTGAACACAACTGTGGGCACTTCCACACGCTGCTTCTTCCCTCACTGCTTGAGGACCCCATCGCAGTGGCCACAGCTCTGACTGCCCTGCTAGCTGAGAGACGGTGGGGGTTCCCTGAGGTTCCAGGCCACTGTCATGCACACATTTTGCCAGCACAGCTCATAAGCCTCCCTAATTCTGGAACATTTTCAGTGTGTTTTTTATGACACAGACATTTCGAAAGAAAATGAATATAACTTTCTAAATGCCAAAGGGTGCTCAATCTGAGGAAATGATGTGAATTTCCACTGTGGACCTTAAATATTTCCGATGACAGCAAATGCTTTCCTCACTTTCACCGCCCAGTCAGGAGAACCACGTCCCACAAAAGGCAGCACCCCACACTACAGGGCCGGCGGCACGGCACCTTCCCCACCTCCAGCTCATCCGCATCCTCGGGTTCTGGCCCAGCGTGGGGGCTACAGAGGAAAGAGGCTGAGCACTCTGCCAGTGCATCCATCAACAGATGCCATTTCTGCCCGAAGGACACGTGGCTGCTCCTGAGAACGTCCAGGGAACTCCATCGCCGTGGCATTTGCCCAAGGCTGGGCCACTGTGGCTTTTATACCTGTGTGAGGTTTGAGGTCTGAGCTGACTGGGGAATAGACTTTCATAGCTCCTCTGTGCTCAAGAGAAATCTTGCCCTGCCCTCCTTCAGGTGGAAGGATGCAGCAGTGAACATGGTGTCCCATTTCTGCAGGCCAGGCAGAGAGCACATGGTGACTGGGCCCTTTCCCATCAGGAAAAGCACCAAGCAGACAGGCAGTGGTATGGGAAAGGCTGTATTTTTTAAAGAATAAAGGTCAGGTGCAGTGGCTCACACCTGTAGTCAGCAATTTGGGAGACTGAGACGGGTGGTTCACTTGGGCCCAGGGGTTCGAGACAAGCCTGGGCAACACACGATGTGAGGATCACTTGAACCCAGGAAGTCAAGGTTGCAATGAGCTAGGATCGCACCACTGTCCTCTAGTCTGGGTGACAAAGTAAGACACTGTCTCAATAAGAATAACAATGATTAAGAATAATCAGATAGCCTCACTGAGGAGGAGCCAGGTGGGTCTGGGGAAGGCATCTGGCTAAGGTGTTGGGAGGCCCCAGTGCTAGAACAGGAACAGAAAGGGACCTGGCCCAGAAGACACATGGGTGGCCAGCACCGGTAACCACTTGCTGACTGACACCCAGGTAATATGTACTGTCTACCTGGAGAGATCCAGATGCACACACAGAACACTGAGTACCCAAGTCCCGTCGTCCCATCACAGCCTGTCTCCTGTGACACCCAGGGGAATGCCCACACTGTCTGTACTCCCCATTCACTCTACCTTGGACAGCTGTCAGGAGACACACCAACAGCAAAGGTCAGGATAAGGTCTGGGGTCTTGGGTCTCTTCTTCTGTGGGACGTTTTTCCAATGTGAAAGTAAATTTTCCCACCATGCAAAACTGCATGCTTCACTTATCTCCTTCCTTTCCCACGTTTTCTAAATTCAGGCACTTTTAAGAATTGCACCAGACACGTATCATCATGTAAAACAGACCTGCAAACGCCATTCCAAAGGCGCAGGGTCAGCTGCAGGCAGCGGACGTGGAGGCAGAACAGAGGCCTCACTCTGCACACTGCTCCTAAAGAACCCCAGAGCTCACTGGCAAGTTCTGAGTGTGATAGAAACGTAGACCAAAAGGGCACTTTGCCTTTAGGAGAGGACACTCTGCTGTCTTCTGCTTGAGCTTCCGCCATGGACGTAAAATCCAGCAGCCTGTGCAGGTGCCCAATCATCATAAGAAACAGAAGAGTCCCAATCCTTCCAACTCCACAGGCCCTCTGACCTCTGCTGTGTGAAGGGTTGTTAATGTCGCTTTCAACAGTAAAGCATGGCTGGGCGTGGTGGCTCACGCCTGTATTCCCAATACTTTGAGACCGAGGCAGGCAGATCACCTGAGGTCAGGAGTTCGAGACAGCCTGGCCAACATGGTGAAACCCTATCTCTACTAAAAACCCAAAAATTAGCTAGGTGTGGTAGGGGACGCCTGTAATCCCACCTACTCAGCAGGCTGAGACAGGAGAAACACTTAAACATGGGAGGCAGAGGTTGCAGTAAGCCAAGATTGTGCCATAGCACTCTAGCCTGGGCGACAAAGCCAGACTCCACCTCAAAAAAAAAACAAAACAAAAACAAAAAACCAACCAACCAACCAGAGAGGCCATGCATGGTGGCTCATGTGGTCAGAAGTTCAAGACCAGCCTGGCCAACATGGTAAAACCCTGTCTCTACTAAAAATACAAAAACTAGCTGAGCACGGTGGCACGTGCCTATAATCCCAGCTACTCTGGAGGCTGAGGCAGGAGAACTGCTTGAACCAGGACCTGAGAGGCGGAGGTTGCAGTGAGCCAAGTCATGCCACTGTACTCCAGCCTGGGCTACAAAGTAAGTCTGTCTCAAAAAAAAAGGAAAAAAAGGTGAAAAAGTAGAGGAGCAACAACTTTATCACTGAAGTTGCTGTTCTTTTTTTTTTTTTTTTTTTTTTTTGAGACAGTATCCCTCTGTCACCAAGCTAAAGTGCAGTGGCATGACTTGGCTCACTGCAACCTCTGCCGCCTGGTTTCAAGCAATTCTCCTGCGTCAGCCTCCCGAGTAGCGGGGACTACAGGCCAGGGTAATTTTTTGTATTTTAATAGAGACAGGGTTTCCCCATGTTGGCTAGGTTGGTGTCGATGTCCTGACCTCGTGATCTGCCCGCCTCAGCCTCCGAAACCTTGCCTGGTCAATCTTCTGTATTTTCAAATTTTGAGTGTCCCAAAGTTTGGAGATGGTTATGGCATCACAGGTTGTTTTTGTACTTTTGTTGTTTGCCTGTGAAGTAAATTCAAACAGCATGTTGTCACTCTGGATCTCAGCCACTGTGTGAATCACCTGAGTTTTCTCTCTTTTTTTTTTTTTTTGAGACGGAGTTTCGCTCTTGTTACCCAGGCTGGAGTGCAATGGTGCGATCTTGGCTCACCGCAACCTCCGCCTCCTGGGTTCAGGCAATTCTCCTGCCTCAGCCTCCTGAGTAGCTGGGATTACAGGCACGCGCCACCATACCCAGCTAATTTTTTGTATTTTTAATAGAGACAGGGTTTCACCATGTTGACCAGGATGGTCTCGATCTCTTGACCTCATGATCCACCCGCCTTGGCCTCCCAAAGTGCTGGGATTACAGGATTGAGCCACCACGCCCAGCCGAATCACCTGAGTTTTCATTATGCTTGTTTGGGTTAGGAACCATTAGGGAAATTTTTTTTTTTTTTTTTGAGACGTAGTTTCGCTCTTGTTACCCAGGCTGGAGTGCAATGGCGCGATCTCGGCTCACCGCAACCTCCGCCTCCTGGGTTCAGGCAATTCTCCTGCCTCAGCCTCCTGAGTAGCTGGGATTACAGGCACGCGCCACCATACCCAGCTAATTTTTTGTATTTTTAATAGAGACAGGGTTTCACCATGTTGACCAGGATGGTCTCGATCTCTTGACCTCATGATCCACCCGTCTCGGCCTCCCAAAGTGCTGGGATTACAGGCTTGAGCCACCGCGCCTGGCCTAGGAAAATATTTAATAAATATCTTTTTGTTTTTGAGACGGAGTTTCGCTCTTGTTGCCCAGTCCGAAGTACAATGGTGTGATCTCAGCTCTCTGCTATCTCTGCCTCCCAAGTTCAAGCAATTCTCCTGCCTCAACCTCCGAAGTAGCTGGGATTACATGTGTGCACCACACCCAGTTAATTTTTGTATTTTTAGTAGAGACGTGGTTTCACCACGTTGGTCAGGCTGGTCTCAAATTCCTGACCACAGGAATCCACCGACCTTGGCCTCTCAAAGTGCTGGTATTACAAGAGTGAGCCACCACGCCCGGACTATAATTAACATCTTAATAGCACACAGTTTAAATGAAGTGGCGCACTGAGTTCTGGCATCCTCTGACTCACCTGCAATCTGGAAATAATATCCTCATTTCCTGTGTGGCCGCCAAAGACCCAGTTGGAATTCTCTGAGTGGCCGTAACTCCTTGAGCTGAAATGAAAATACAGTAATACCCTCCTCAATATCACCTGATAGTAAAGTTCCAGTTCTGCCCCTGCCTCCAGAGTTGGGTGATGCCTGTGCTTCTCTGACAGTGTGGCCCTCACATTAGTCATTAACGGCAAAAACTATGACCAAACACTAGCAACTACAATCCAGGAAATACAAAAATTATGTACCATAGCCAAGAAGGTTTATCCCAAGAATGCAAGGTTAGCTTAACATCTCAAAACTAATATAATGCAGTTATCAATAAAATACAAAGCAAAAGCATAAGATTATCGCAATGGATGCAGAAAAAGCACTTGACAAAACTGAACATTCTTTTGTGATGAAAACAATCAATAAACTAGGAACAGAAGGGAATCTTCTCAATTTGGTACCTGGCATTTATGAAAAACCTACAGCTAACATCAAATTTAATGAGGAAAGACTGAAAGCTTTACACCTAAGATCAGGGGCCAACAAGGATGTCCTCTCTACACTCAGAGAAGTGTCACTGTTTGTACTCAATACTGCCTGGGGCAGGGCATGGTGGCTCATGCCTGTAATCCCAGCACTTTGGGAGGCCAAGGCGGGCAGATCACAAGGTCAAGAGTCCAAGACCATCCTGGCTAAAACAGTGAAAGCTCATCTGTATTGAAAACACAAAAAATAGTGGGCGCCTATAATCCCAACTACTCAGGAGGCTAAGGCAGGAGAATTGCTTGTACCTGACTGAGAGGTGGAGGCTGCAGTAAGCCGAGACGGCACCACTGCACTTCAGCCTGGGAGACAGTCAGACTCTTGTCTCAAAAAAAAAAAAAAAAATAAGCTGGGCGCGGTGGCTCAAGCCTGTAATCTCAGCACTTTGGGAGGCCGAGGCGGGCAGATCACGAGGTCAAGAGATCGAGACCACCCTGGTCAACATGGTGAAACCCCATCTCTACTAAAAATACAAAAAATTAGCTGGGCATGGTGGCGCATGCCTGTAATCCCAGCTACTCAGGAGGCTGAGGCTGGAGAATTGCCTGAACCCAGGAGGCGGAGGTTGCGGTGAGCTGAGATCATGCCATTGCACTCCAGCCTGGGTAACAAGAGCGAAACTCAGTCTCAAATAAATAAATACACAAAGATTAGCTGGGTGTGATGGTGTCTGTAGTCCCAGCTACTTGAGGCACTAAAGCAGGAAGATCACTTGAGCCCAGAAGGTCGAGGCTACAGTGGGTTGAGATCTCACGACTGCACCCCTTGAGCCCAGAAGGTCGAGGCTACAGTGGGTTGAGATCTCACGACTGCACCCCAGCCTGGGTGACCAGTAAGACTCTGCCAATCAATCAATCAATAAATATAAATAAATAAAAGTAGGACTGTCTCAAAGAAAATGTGAATGGATAAACAAAATGTGGCCAATCCTTCTGTTCCACAGTAATCAGGTCTGTGCAAACCTACCCATAAAGGCTGAGGAAGCCAAGCCGAGAGGCTGAAGAATGAGGCTGAAAAATCCAGTTTCTCAGACAAAAACATTTGAAGACTTACAGACAGAAGCCATGTCTCCAGCAGCCTAGATGCTTAGGAGATGCTGCACCCCTCCACTGTTACCCCCAGGCGGGGCTTCTATACAGGCAGTGCTCAACTTACGACCACGGTCGCAACACGATTTGGTCATAAGTTGAGTACACTACATGTACAGTTGAAATGGTGCACGCGGAGATGATAGTGCTACCAGACGCTGGTCCGCACTGTCCTACGCCCAGCTGGGCAACATTTGCGCTGCCAGACGCGGAGGAGTCATGGCTAGCGATTGTGGTCGTAAAGTTGGAATGGTCGTAAATTGTATAGGTTGTAAGTTGATCAATAACTGTACCACCGGGAAGGTCAGTCACCCTTGTAAGGCTGGTTGCCTCTCTAGCAGTTCGAAGATGCCCATCTCCCTCCCCACTTGAAAATTACGTTATCAGAATATGCCCATCATCTAGCTCCGCCTTGGAAATCCCCTCTGCACTCGGCACCTAGCCCTCCCTGGAAATCCCCTCTGCACTCGGCACCTAGCCCTCCCTGGAAATCCCCTCTGCACTCGGCACCTAGCCCTCCTTGGAAATCCCCCTCTGCACTAGGGCACCTAACCCTCCTGGAAATCCCCTCTGCACTGGGCACCTAGCCCTCCGTGGAAATCCCCTCTGCACTCGGCACCTAGCCCCACCCTTGGAAATCCCCTCTGCACTGGGCATCTAGCCCTCCTTGGAAATCCCCTCTGCACTCAGCACCTAGCCCACTCACCGGAAGTCCCACCTACCTACCAATAGCAGCTCGCCGGTCCACATCCAGTTTCTCCAAATCCAATTGAACGCCTTCGCTCCCTATAAAACCCCACTCCTGAGAGGAGTCAGGTGCGACTTCCCTGGCCCCTCTCCCCGGGACCATAGAACCTCGCCCGGGAGCTGAATAAATTGGCATCTAATTTTCTTGTGCTGGCCTCAGTTTCCCAGTTCTTAACTCAGTAATAAACCTACGGAAAATAAACTTTACAAGCCTAGAGAGGAGACGCTGCACCCCTCCACTGTTAGCCCCAGGCAGGGCTGCTATACCACAGGGAAGGTCAGCCTAGAGAGGAGATGCTGCACCCCCTCCACTGTTACCCCAGGTGGGGCTTCTGTACCACTGGGAAGGGCAGTTAGCCTAGAGAGGAGATGCTGCACCCCTCCACTGTTACCCCAGGCGGGGCTTCTGTATCACAGGGAAGGTCAGTCAGCCTAGAGAGGAGATGCTGCACCCCTCCACTGTTACCCCCAGGCAGGGCTGCTATACCACAGGGAAGGTCAGTCTAGAGAGGAGATGCTGCACCCCTCCACTGTTACCCCAGGTGGGGCTTCTACATCACAGGGAAGGTCAGTCAGCCTACAGAGGAGATGCTTCACCCCTCCGCTGTTACCCCAGGTGGGGCTTCCATACCACGGGGAACATCAGTCAGCCTAGAGAGGAGATGCTGCACCCCTCCACTGTTACCCCCAGGCAGGGCTGCTATACCACAGGGAAGGTCAGCCTAGAGAGGAGATGCTGCACCCCTCCACTGTTACCTCCAGGCGGGGCTTCTATATCACAGGGAAGGTCAGGCAGCCTAGAGAGGAGATGCTGCACCCCTCCACTGTTACCCCAGGCGGGGCTTCTATACCACCGGGAACGTCAGTCAGCCTAGAGAGGAGATGCTGCACCCCTCCACTGTTACCCCCAGGCAGGGCTGCTATACAACAGGGAAGGTCAGCCCAGAGAGGAGATGCTGCACCCCTCCACTGTTACCCCCAGGCGGGGCTTCTGTATCACTGGGAAGGTCAGTCAGCCTAGAGAGGAGATGCTGCACCCCTCCACTGTTACCCCAGGCGGGGCTTCTGTATCACAGGAAGGACTATGTAGGACTCCTGAAATCAGCCCCTCAGGGAAAGGCAAGAATGCTCTCTGAATCTAACGACTGGATTTATGGTGGAAGATTTGGTTTTCTGTTCTTAGATGGGATCTCACTGTCACCCACGAGGGGAGTATTATCACAACTCACTGCAACCTATGTCTCCCAAGCTCAAGCAATCCTCCCACTTCAGCCTCCCAAATAGTTGGGACCACAAGCACATACCACCATGCCTGGCTAATATCTTTTTTTTTTTTTTTTGTCGAGACAGGGCTTCACCAGGCTGGTCTCGAACTCCTGAGCTCAGATGACCCACCTGCCTCGGCCTCCCAGTGCTGAGATCACAGGCACAAGCTACTTTGCCTGGCATCAAGGCTGTTTTGACCCAAGAGTGGGATTTAAGGTAACAGCAGATATATGGGAAACCTCAGGCGGCATTCTTGGAGTAGGGTTAACAAGAAGTCAACGTGGCCGCACTAGCACCCATGATGGAGGGCATTACCCTCCACACCTGCTGTGAGCATCAGCCAGCCATAAGGAAGCATGTACTGATAAGGGCTATGATACATGAGCCTCAAAAACATTCTGCTTCCTCCTCAGCAATAGAAACCAGACACTAAGGGCCACATACTACATGATTCTGTCAACAGTAAATATCCCAAACAGGCAAATTCATGAACCAAAGACGGATTCCTGGTTGCCCTAGGCAGGGGACATGGCAGGAAGGCACATACACACTTGCTGTCCCTGCGGCGATGCAGGCAGGAGCCCACTGGAACAAAGGCGGATGGTCCCAGGTGCACTCCGCCCACCATTCTGGCCCACATGCAAATGCCTCAGAAACTGTTTCCTAACTGTTCTGCTCAGATGGTGTGCTGTGATGCCCAATACCTGCTAGACCATTCGTGCCATGCTTCAAACTTACTGATCTTCAGTACCAGGTGACGGAAGAAAAAGACAAAGCTGTTGCTCTTTCTTTTTCTTTTTTGAGACAGAGTCTCACTCTGTTGCCCAGGCTGGAGTGCAGTGGCACGATCTCAGCTCATGGCAACCTCGATCTCCTGGATTCAAGTACTTCTCCTGCCTCAGCCTCCCAAGTAGCTGGGATTACAGGCACCCACCACCATGCCCAGTTAATTTTTGTATTTTTAGTAGACAGGGTTTCACCATGTTGGCCAGGCTGGTCTCAAACTCCTGACCTCAGGTGATCCGCCCACTTCGACCTCCCAAAGGGCTGGATTACAGGTGTGAGCCACCAAGCCCAGCCCAAAGTTGTTGCCCTTGACAACTATATACACATAAAGAAGCTACCGATTTGGAAAGCTTGCTTTTATTTTGTACAGACTTAGACTTGCTGTGTGATATGGTCAAGTGTACTCTGCATAATAAAACTGGACTGAGATAAAAATGCAGTCTTAGAACTACCATGATTAAAAGTAAGGCCTCATTGGTGTGTGATGGTTAATACTGAGTGTCGCCGGATGCGGTGGCTCACACCTGTAATCCCAGCACCTTGGGAGGCCGAGGCGGGTGGATCACGAGGTCAAGAGATCGAGACCATCCTGGTCAACATGGTGAAACCCCGTCTCTACTAAAGATACAAAAAAATTAGCTGGGCATGGTGGCACGTGCCTGTAATCCCAGCTACTCAGGAGGCTGAGGCAGGAGAATTGCTTGAACCCAGGAGGCGGAGGTTGCAGTGAGCCGAGATCGCACCATTGCACTCCAGCCTGGGTAACAAGAGCGAAACTCCGTCTCAAAAAAAAAAAAAAAAAAAAATACTGAGTGTCGGCCGGGCGCGGTGGCTCAAGCCTGTAATCCCAGCACTTTGGGAGGCCGAGGCGGGTGGATCACGAGGTCAAGAGATCGAGACCATCCTAGTCAACATGGTGAAACCCCATCTCTACTAAAAATACAAAAAATTAGCTGGGCATGGTGGCATGTGCCTGTAGTCCCAGCTACTCAGGAGGCTGAGGCAGGAGAATTGCTTGAACCCAGGAGGCAGAGGTTGCGGTGAGCCAAGATCGTGCCATTGCACTCCAGCCTGGGTAACAAGAGCAAAACTCCGTCTCAAAAAAAAAAAAAAAAATACTGAGTGTCAACTTGATTGGACTGAAGGATGCAAAGTACTGATCCTTGGTGTGTCTGTGAGGGTGTTGCTGATGGAGATTAACATTTGAGTCAGTGGGCCAGGAAAGGCAGACTCACCCTTAATCTGGGTGGCCACCATCTAATCAGCTGCCAGCACAGCCAGAAACTCCCCTTTATAGATATCCTATGAGTTCTGGCCCTCTAGAGAACCCGGACTAATTCAGTGAACACTGCTAACCTTTGGTGGAAATCCATCAGCGCATTGACGAGAATGGTACATGCAGCCTCCAGGTCTCCGTCACAGCCCCCTGAGGCAGAGGGCTTAGGGAGAAAGTGCTCATGGATCGCCCACTGGTGGAAGTCCTGTCTAGAACAGCAAATACTGACATCACTTCTGAGAAATGCTTCATGGCCAGAGGTTACCCATACCCAGGAAGTAGGCCCACAGTAAGGAACACACAGCCCGAGTGACAGCTGAATCAAGACTGGTGGCTCAGGACCTCAGAGTCCTCAGTGAGATTCGACTTCACTGTCTGCAAGTTGAGGTGCTGCGGGCTGTGGGAAAGGCCTGGTCTCAGGAGTGACCTCTGTGACCCCTCTTCCACTGATCAAAGCCCACTCAGGATATCATCCCACTGGTTAAGTGCTGACCGCATAGCTGATGAGCTTGGTGAACAGAATGGCCAACCACACAAATGTAGGCTGGAAAGTCGCCTGAGGACACACCTGAACTCCTCACAGCCCACCAGGAGCAGACGGTGAAGCAACCTGAGTCCTGACTTCGGGATCTATGCATACGGACGGGAAAGGGCTCAAGACACACTCACTCAAAACTGCGGTGGCTACACCTGTAATCCCAGCAGTGTGGGAGGCCAAGGTGGGAGGATCACTTGAGCCCAAGAGTTTGAGATAAGCCTGAGCAACACAGGGAGACCCCATCCCTACAAAAAATAAAAAATTAGCCAGGCATAGTGGTGCCCACCTGTGGTCCCTGCTACTCAGAAAGCTGAGGCAGGAGGATCACTTGAGCTCTGGGGAGGGAGGCTTCAGTAAGTCGTGACTGCACCACTGTACTGCAGCCTGGGCAACAGACGGAGACCCTGTCTCCAACCAACAAACAAACAAACGTGCCATGCACAGAACCATCAATACTATAATCCATTCATACAGAAAGAGCTACACCCAGGAAAAATGTGAGTGCCAGGGGTGTGTGCTTTATCCACACTGTCTGAAACTTGCCCAGGACGGTGTATCTAAGTATCACTGAAGTAACTGAGAAAGACAATCCCAGGAATACATCTCCCAAAGTGCTGGGATTATAGGCCTGAGCCACCACGCCCAACTAGGGTAGCTCTTTTAAACCTTTACCGTTCTGTATCTGAAAGCGCATCAGCTTCAGGTCGAATTTCCAGTTCCAGATACAGCCAGTCTCGGTAAGTTAACTAAGAGAAAGGGAACAATTCAATACAACGAGGAGGACAGAACACACAATGCATACGCTAGGCTTATAAAACAGTTTGTCATTTCACCTCATAAGCAGCCCTCCATGTGCCTGTGTTATAATGAAACTGCAGCTCAAAGAGTCCCACAGGAAAGAAACCTAAGTTCTGTCAGGAATTATTTCTATTCTTACAGCATTTCACTGGCAAAAAGATGTTAGCACTGTAATCCTTTTTTTTTCCCAAGTATAAAAGTGCCATTTTAGTATGGGCAACATAGTAAGACCCCATCTTTACAAAAAATTTAAAAATTACCTGGGCACGGTGGCTCATGCTTGTAATCCGGCACTTTGGGAGGCTGAGGCCAGCAAATTGCTTGAGCGTATGAGTTTGACACTAGTCTAGGCAACATGGCAAGACCTCATCTCTACAAAAGATTTATAGATCAGCCAGGCATGGTGGCTTGTAGATGTGGTCCCAGCCACTTGGGAGGTTGAGGCAAGAGGACTGCTTGAGCCCAGGAGGTCAAGGCTACAGTGAGTGACAGCACCAGACCTATCTACAACAACAACAACAACAAAACCCCAAAAAAGAACCTAACAAAAAAAACATCCTCAGCTATTCATGGTAGCAAGTCTTTATTTATTTTTGAAAACAGGGTCTGCAGCCCAGGCTGGAATGTGTGCAGTGGTGCAATCACAACTCACTGCAGGCTCTACCTTGTGGACTCTAGCAATCCCCCTGCCTCAGCCTCTCAAATGGCTGGGACTGCAGGTACACATACCACACTCAGATAATTGAAAAAAAAAATTTTTTAGTAGAGGCCGGGTGAGGTGGCTCACACCTATAATCCCAGCATATAATCCCAGCACATTGGGAGGCTGAGGCAGGCAGATCATGAAGTCAGGAGTTAAGAGACCAGCCTGACAAACATGGTGAAATCCATCTCTACTAAAAATACAAAAATTAGTTGGGTGTGTTGGCATGTACCTGTAATCCTAGCTACGCAGGAGGCTGAAGCAAGAGAATCGCTTGGACTTGGGAAGCAGAGGTTGCGATGAGCCAAGATCGGGCCCCTGCACTCCAGCCTGGGTGACAAGGCAAGACTGTCTCGAAAAAAAAATTTTTTTTAGTAGGACAAGGTGTTACTGTGCTGATGGGGGCTGGTTGTGAACTGAGCTCAGGTGACCCTGCCGCCTCAGCTTCCTGAAGTGCTGGGATTGTAGACGTGAGCCATGGCACCGGTCTTGTGTTAACGTATTTCTTGTTTGTAAATCTTAAAACAGTTCCATGAATCACCATGGACTAATTTCTATGTTGATTTGTGGACTAATCTGAAAAGCTTCCACTGCAGGAAAAGAATCCCGTCACAGCAACATTCCTCAAGCACTCCATCTGGGTGAGACCAGAGCTGCAGTGCTCCGTGCAGGACACACAGACCAGCACACCCTCCAAGTGGGTGAGACCAGAGCTGCAGTGCTCCGCGCAGGACACACAGACCAGCACACACTCCAACTGAGTGAGACCAGAGCTGCAGTGCTCCGCGCAGGACACTCACTGACGTGGCACGGCCAAGGGAGGATACTGCCAGTGCCCCAAAGGCAGGACAATTCCCTCCAAGGTGTTGGTGGGTACAGAGCTGCTCACTGCGTCATCCTTCCTTTTTCCTTCCCACTGTGCCTGCCCATCATTCCTTACACTAAAACAGGGCATCATACTTTTGTGTAGCTGATACAGTTAACAATAAAATTTGTGGAAAAAAGAAGTACAATGATCTTGAGGGTTCTTTTTCTTTTCTTTTTTTTTTTTTTGAGACGGAGTTTCGCTCTTGTTACCCAGGCTGGAGTGCAATGGCGCGATCTCTACTCATCGCAACCTCCGCTTCCTGGGTTCAGGCAATTCTCCTGCCTCAGCCTCCTGAGTAGCTGGGATTACAGGCATGTGCCACCATGCCCAGCTAATTTTTTGTATTTTTAGTAGAGACGGGGTTTCACCATGTTGACCAGGATGGTCTCAATCTCTCGACCTCGTGATACACCCGCCTCAGCCTCCCAAAGTGCTGGGATTACAGGCTTGAGCCACCGCGCCTGGCGAGGGTTCTTTTTCTAAAGACCAAAGCAACGAGGAAAACATCCTAGGAAATAAACAATACCAAGGCATGCTGGTCAGAACAGCATCAGTTCCCACTAATCAGACGCACAGGGGCGAGCCCAGAGATGCCGAGTGCCACCACAGAACCTGGCAGACGTATTTAAAATAACTTCCCAGCCAGGCACAGTGGCTCACATCTGTAATCCCAGCACTTTGGGAGGCCGAGGCGGGTGGATCACGAGGTCAAGAGATCGAGACCATCCTGGTCAACATGGTGAAACCCCGTCTCTACTAAAAATACAAAAATTAACTGGGCATGGTGGTGCGTGCCTGTAGTCCCAGCTACTTGGGAGGCTGAGGCAAGAGATCTGGTTGAACCCGGGAGGCAGAGGTTGCACTGAGCCGAGATCATGCCACTGCAGTGCAGCCTGGCAACACAGCGAGACTGTTTAAAAAAAAAAAAAAAAAAAAAATTTCCCAGGTGTGGTGGCTCATGCCTGTAATGCCAGCACTTTGGGAGGCCAAGGCGTACAGATCACTGGAGATCAGGAGTTCAAGACCAGCCTAAACAACATGGTGAAACCTCATCTCTACTAAAAATACAAAAATTATTAGCCAGGCGTGGTGGCGTGTGCCTATAGTCCCAGCCACCGAGGAGGCTGAGGCATGAGAACCATTTGAACCCAGGAGGCAGAGGCTGCAGTGAGCCCTGACTGCACCACTGTACTCCAGACTGGGTGATACCATGAGACACTGTCTCAAAAATTAAAGGACAATAAAAAAAGAAGTTTGTGTTGGGAGAAAATGGGAAGTATGACAGCATATCTACCTATCCTATTTATTTATTTAAGACAGGGTCTCACTCTGTCATCCAGGCTGGAGTGCAGTGGTGCAATCTTGGCTCACTGCAACCTCCACCTCCCAGGCTCAAGCGATTCTCCTACCTCAGCCCCCCCAAGTAGCTGGAATAACAGGCGCACACCACTGTGCCCAGCTAATGTTTGCATTTTTGATTTTAGAGATGGGGTTTCACCATGTTTCCCGGGCTGATCTTGAACTCCTGACCTCAGGTGATCCACCCGCCTTGGCTTCCCACAGTGCTGGGATCACAGGTGTGAGCACCATGCCATCTCATTATTATTTTGTAACAGCTGCACATGAAGCCACAACAATCTCAGTCAAGATTCCAATCAAATCTCCTATGTGCTGCTGTTCTAGCCTCAGAGAAGACAGTCTGCACACACAAACCCTAGACTTGAGATGTGGCACCATGCAGGGGAAAGAAAGGGTCACCTACCTGAACATCTTCCTCCTTTAACAGCTCTTGGAAGGTTCTATGTGTCCAGAGAGAGAGGGCAGCTCTTTCCCAGTCTGCAGAAGGCAGGTACAAGGGTCTCCAGGAAAGGCTGGCTGCGTCCTCCCGATAAAGAGGCTGTCGGGCCTCTGGGAATAATCTGAGCACAAGGAACTGAAACTGAAACAGAACCGGCAGTTTCATCAGCCAAGTTTCACCGTGAGAGGCCAAGAAAACGCTCAGGTGCAAACAGACCATCAACAGCCATGCCACACACACAACCCCACTTTCAGGGAACTTCAGTCCAGCCCCTGGGGGGGCGCAAAACATGGCCCAAGTTCAGGGGACGTCAGCCCAGCCCCTGGGAGGGCGCAGAGCCCCTCAGTGGTCGTGGCTGTACACAGCGCTCCAGTGATCTGGCCTGTGTGCAGACGTTCCTGCCACCTACCTGCTTCCCTGGGCTAAATGTCTGGAAGCAGTGAAACCGCCAATCTCTAGGCCTCTGCCAGGAATGGCATTCCCACCAAAAATGTACACGAATTGGACAAGCGAAACAGGCTACCAGTGCTGCATCACCGTGTCCATCTCCGCCCCGAGGAGACGAGGCTGCCTGCCGGGTTCTTAACCAGCCCGCGACTACTCAAAGGGCTGCAGTGGGTGGGGACCAGCTGGCCTCTCCTAAACTCCAATTCCATGTTTTCTTTAAAAACTTGGCACCTGGGACAAAGCTCCTCATAGGAAATCACTGTAAATACGCGCACCCTGGATCCTCAGGGGCTGCTCCCAGATTCTGAATTAATTTATCTGGGAAGGCGCCAGGTATCTGTAGTTTCAAAAGCTGCTCAGTTGATTCTAATGTGGTGAAGCCAGCAGTTGAAAACCGCTGTTTTTGAAGCGGAGACTCACTCTGCCTCGCAATCTCGGCTCCCTGCAACCTCTGCTTCCCAGCTTCAAGCAGTTTTCCTGGTCAGCCTCCCTAGTGGCTGGTACCACAGCCATGCACCACCACGCCCAGCTCATTTTTGTATTTTTAGTAGAGACGTGGTTACACCATGTTGGCCAGGCTGGTCTCAAACTCCTGACCTCGTGATCCACCTGCCTTGGCCTCCGAAAATGCTGGGAGTACAGGCATGAGCTACCACATCCAGCCTAAAAACCACTATTTAATAAACAATATGTTTATAAAAATCCTATAAAAGGACAGTACTAGTTTGCAGTGCAATTTCACCCTTGCTTTTGACATTCAGGGTTTTCAATGCTCATCTTTAAATTCCTCTGTCCTGATCAATATAAGGAGCATTTAGTAGACATTTAGTAGAGAAAATGAGAGCATTTAGTAGAGAAAAATGAGAATTATTCTTTACTGGGAAAGATACTTTTTATGAATACTGATCTTTTAATTCCCTTATCTGAAAAATACCAATATCTATTTCCTTATAACTACAGACTTGTAGCTGTCTTCATACAACTTCCCTTTACACTCAGAGGACAGAGGACAAGGCAGTGCTCAGCAGGCAGGCTGCCCAAGCAGACAGCAGAGGTGGCCATGACAGCCTAACCCCGGAGCTGCCCCTGAGATCGGCGCCAAGTGGCAGGAGACCTCGGCTTTCAGCCAGAAAGCTGCGTAAACTTGATACAGCAGAATGAAAAACCAGAAAACAAGGCAACCCACCTTTTTAATAAGGCCTGAAGATAAGCAGCTGCACAAAATACCAAGTGACTGGGAAGGAAACTTGCACAGAGAGTAAGAAACTGCTGCTGTACAAAACCTGAAAACACAAGTTGTAACAGATAAACATACTTCATACAAAATCAGCGATGACGGAAGTAACTTTGAATTTCACGAAACTAAATTTAGTGCATTCTAAACTGGATGGCTGGAGCATCAGTTCTTGGTGTTTTGGTTTGTTTGAAGACTGAGTCTCACTCTGTCACCCAGGCTGGAGTGCAGTGGTACTACCTCGGCCTACTGCAATCCTTGCCTCCTGGGTTCAAGCAATTCTCCTGCCTTAGCCTCCAAGGTAGCTGAGATTACAGGCATCTGCCACCAAGCCCAGCTAATTTGTGTATTTTCTTTAGTAGAGACAGGGTTTCACCATGTTGGCCAGGCTGGTCTCAAACTCCTGACCTCAAGTGACCTACCTGCCTCGGCCTCTCAAAGTGCTGGGATTATAGGCGTGAGCCATTGTGCCCTTGGTTTATTTTTCCTTTGATACAGGGCCTTAATTGGATGCCCAGGCTAGAGTGCAGGAGCATAATCACAGCTCAGGGGATCACTTGAGCCCAGAAGTTCAAGACCAGCTTGAGCAACACAGTGAGACCCTATCTCTCAGTAGTGGGTGTGGGGGTGTGCATCTGCAGTCTCAGCTACCAGGATGATTGCTTGAGCCTGGGGGATCAAGGCTACAGTGAGCCATGATCACTATACCATACTCCAGCCTGGGTGACAGAGTGAGACCTTGTGTCATTTATTCATATATAAGTATATACAACAACACCCGTGTGAAAAGTGAGATTCCATGAGGCAAAGGAGACGGAGCGATCATTTCCAACAGGAAGGTGCCGTCATGGTGTTTTGTTTTTTGTTTTTAGACGTAGTTTAGGACTGTTGCCCAGCTTTGAGTGCAGTGGCGCGATCTGCAATACGTGGCACCTGAAGTGAGGTCCTGAGGCCCTGAACAGACCATTCTCCACCTAAGCACATGGCCCCCATCTGCTTAGCCCTAGAGGTACAGTCCGAGGTGTGGAACACTGGGACCTGCTCACCACGGGGTGCCCAATTACCTGACCAGAGGGAGCTGGTTCAACCAAGGGCCACACAACCCCAAGACAAAACAGAGCTCTCGCCAGGACAGCAAAGAACGCCTCACAATGTGGACAGTTATTATCTACTATTCATTTTAGTAGCAGTATTAATTTTAGCAGTTTGGTATAGTATGATCCCATTTTTATGAACAAAGAAACAAATGCAGGCAAATTATAAACACATGCCAGATAAAATTCTGGAGTGATATATACCAAAATGCTAAAAAGTTATCTCTGGGTAGTATGTCCCATGTCTGTCCCTTCTAATTTATTAAACAAGCATGTGCCACTTTTCTGGAGAGAGGAGAGAAGACACAACTGGGAAGAACAACTCACTTCAGGCAGAAGAGCAAGGAATCCCTGGTCCTACAGGTCAAGAGGTTTTCGAAGAATTCGGGCACAGGAAGGCCCACCGTGGCAGCAGGAGGACCCACATCCACCTCCGGGAGCACAGACCGGGACTCACCCAGGTGCACGGCCAGGGCACCCAAGCCCAGAATATGTGGGGCACTCAGGCTCGGGCCCTGCAATGAGAATGAGGGTAGCAGAGCAGATTGCCCTCTTCCCCGCTGGAATTTTCCAGGGCACTGAAGACAAGCCAGGAAAGCAGCAGCCTGGCCCTCAGGGCAGGCCCACAAGGGTGGCCCATGTAAAGTAGGGGCTCACCTGGTGACGGAGCAGCTGGCAGAGCCGGGTGAGCACTGCAGGGAGCACACGTCCACACATGGTCCTCACCAAGAGGGTGGCCCAGGGCCCCTGCCTGCAGAGACAGCCACGAAACCATCAGCACTGGGCCTTTAGTCCCGCACATCCCTCCAATGGCTAATCCAGGCACCAGAGGCCCAAGAAAGGGCCAGGCTGTTCGCCAAAGCAATGGTCTTTCTAGAAGACAACCCATCTTCCACGGTGCTTCCGGAATTCTGCTGTGTCCTGTTGGACGAAACTCACCATGGCCGCTTGCTCCTGGAGAGCCGAGCTCATGCGTGCCTGGCCTGTGGCCATGGCCCAACAGGAGGGGGCACCCAGAGCAGCCCCACACCCCCGGGAGACACCTGTGCCTTCACCTCTCTGGAGGAGCCACAATGGACGCTGCCATCAGGTTCTGACAGAAAGACGTCAGCAGGAGGTCCACAGCCTAAGGAGACATGGTTCTCGTGAGTGCAGCGTCCCGGGGACGGGAGCAGGTGGAACAAAGTCGGGCAGTGCTTCCACCACTGACATCACAATTCTGCTTCACAAACAGAACTGCAAAACAGGCTTGTGTTTGGAGAGCACATTACAATGCAAACTGGCACCAAAGGCTCCCATTACCCAATCCTGGGAAAGTAAAAGTCCAAGTGCCCTCACGTAACTGCCAATCACAAAATTCTATAGCAGTGAGCAGAACTGGCAAACCTTGTGTGTCAAGGGCCAGAAAAATATTTTAGGTTCTGGGGCCACAAGCAAGTCTCTGTTGCATATTCTAAAGAGGCCGTCAAGACAGGCCTGGTCAACATGGTGAAACCCTGTCCCTACTATAAATGCAAAAGTCAGCCAGGCATAGTGGCACACGCCTGTAATCCCAGCTACCCAGGAGGGAATGACACTGAATATATTTACTAACTGCTTAGTTATGGCAACGATACCAATTAGACTTAGATGCAATCACATAATTATATACTCAATCTAATTACGTTATTACTCTTACTAACCTTTCCTTTAGTATTACAGGGTAGGAACACTTTTAGCCTTATAGTACAGAAATAATCAGATGAAATATAATATGGAACTGAAGGGACATTATGAGAAAGTGATCAGGAGGCAAGAGTAAATACCTTGCAGTAGTGCTAGTGCCTGGGAAGGCGCCCGTTACTTAGCAGGCAGGCCTTGCGGTAATGCCAGCGCCTGGGGAAGCACCCATCGCTTAGGAGGCCGTGAGGGGGAGTTTCCCTTTCACTGGGGAGTTCAGAGAACACTCAGCTCCATCCAGCTCTCGAGGAAGGTCTGACACTAGCCAGCCGGCCCGCAGACATCAGGGGCTTAAACCCTCTCTGTGGAGCTGTGCTCTGATGGTCACCATCCTCGTCCACCTTCCCACCCGATGCTCCCTTGTAAATTCTTAGAACAGAGGAATCCTAAAAGCCTTTGATCTCTCTGACAAGTGCACAGAAAAAATACTGATGTATGTGCCTCCCCTCCTTGCAGTGGCTACCTGAGAGGGAGGGGCCCCCTGTGCTGTACCCACGTGGTCCCCTGTATTGTAAGAACGTGATTTGCTTGACCCCTACTTATCATGTCAGACGAGGCACTCTCCTGACCCTGCCCCCACCTTGTAAACAATAAATATCAGCACACCCAGGCATGCGACGCTACTACTGGACTCTGTGCCTTGGTAGTAGTGGTCCCCCGGGCCCTGGTGAATTCTTTTAACTCTGTGTCCTTGTGTCCTTTCTTTCCTGCGATCTATTGTCTCCACACACAAAAGAACACCCACTAAACCCTGCAGGCAACAGAGCAACACTCAGTCTCAAAAGAAAAATGAGCCAGGCGCGGTGGCTCAAGCCTGTAATCCCAGCACTTTGGGAGGCTGAGGCGGGTGGATCACGAGGTCAAGAGATCAAGACCAACCTGGTCAACATGGTGAAACCCCGTCTCTACTAAAAATACAAAAAATTAGCTGGGCATGGTGGCACGTGCCTGTAATCCCAGCTACTCAGGAGGCTGAGGCAGGAGAATTGCCTGAACCCAGGAGGCGGAGGTTGTGGTGAGCCGAGATCGCGCCATTGCACTCCAGCCTGGGTAACAAGAGCGAAACTCCGTCTCAAAAAAAAAAAAAAAAAAAAAAAGAAAAATGAAGGGACCGGGCACGGTGACTTCACACCTGTAATGCCAACATCTGCGAGGTAGACAGGTCACTTGAGTTCAGGAGCTCTAGACCAGTCAAGACAACACAGAGAAACCCCATCTCTACAAAAAATACAAAAATTAGCTCGGTGTGGTGGCGCATGCCTGTAGTCCCAGCTATTCAGGAGGCTTGAGGCAGAAGGATCATTTAAGCCCAGGAGGTTGAAGCTGCAGTGAGCCATGACTACCACTGTACTCCAGCCTGAGCACCAAAGCAAGATCCTGTCTCCAAAAATAAATAAATAAAATGGCAAAGGAGCTCTTCATACACAAAAAGGCTAGGGCAGCTGACCCTGGCAGACTGCTTCCAGCCCTGGAATATCTGACATCACTTGACAGAAAGTGAGAGGAGGCTGCACGCGTCTAGTGCCTCTGCCTAAAGGAAAATGAAGACCTCCTGCCTTGCTCTGAGCCCAAAACCCACCGTGTGTTCCCGTGGTTCCAGTCTCGGTGCATCGATGCTGAGCTGAACCTTTGCTATCTCAACGCTGTCATCCTCACTGTGGCCCAGGGCAGCCCTCAGTCTTTCAGAAATCACTGCCACCTGCGCGGAGATAACTGCAAATGGAGAAAACAGTTAGGAAAGAAGGGAACCCTGGAAGAAGACACACAGCTGTGGCCTAGAGCTCCGCCTCCTGTCAAGTGCAATTCCACGGATCCTGCTGGCTGCACACATCCCCCAGCCAGGTGCTGAATACTAGCGTCTGTTCACACTGCAGGGGGCTTGCAGCCTTGGAACACAGCATGTGTCGTGGTAGATGGGGCCAGACGCCATCCACCACCTTCTTCTGATCAGCTGAGACTTGGACATGTTCTTTACTCACCGACACAAACCTCCACTTTTTATGCTCCCCATCTGAAATCCCATGTCAGCCTTCCAGATTCCACACCTGCCTAAGCACTTGCCAGAGGTTCTTTGTTTGCCCAATGTAACGAGCCACATGCAGCCCAACTACATCACTTAAACATGAATACCATTTTGTTGCTTTTAGAAACAGAACTCACCTGACATTTATCAACCTCTTGCTTAAGCACTAAAACATTTCCTCAGTGTCCCCCACATACCACATTCTGCACAAGCACCTCAATGAAAAAGGCTGCCCTCAGAAATGTGTGCCCTTGGTCTGAGTAAAGACCATGTCGAGACGCTGCAGCCCCAGCCAGCACTAAGAAAGTTTTGTTCGTACTGCCTCCATCTAGGCTGTGCAGGGTGGCTCAACCGTATAATCCCAGCACTTTGCGGGGCTGAGACTGGTGGATCACCTGAGGTCAAGAGTTCGAGACCAGCTGGGAGCCTGGCCAACATGGTGAAACCCCATCTTTACTAAAAAATAAACAAAAATTAGCTGGGTGGTGGCTGACACCTGTAATCCCAGCTACTCAGGAGGCTGAGGCAGGCAAATTGCTAGAACCCAGGAGGTGGAAATTGCAGTGAGCTGAGATCGCACCACTGCACTCCAGCCTGGGCGACAAGAGAATCCGTGACACATGCACACGCACACAGGCCTCCACGAGCCTCCCTTAGTTCAAATGAAATCAATTCATAATAAATAAAATTTATTAACGTTACTCAATTTAAAATATGGCTTCCTTATTTTAGACTCTGTGTGTGACCATCATAAAACTGTGGAAGTCCTAGAACTTGGCATTTTCCACTGTGGACTGCCCTGTGACACCGAAGTGCTCTGAAACTCTGCATGTTCTCAGTCCACAGATGAACATTTCATACTCCGGGTTTTACAAAAAACTGTCACATGGAAGCAAGATTACAATGCAGAGACCCCGTGTGTCTCATGTAATATCTACTCCAACAGTCAGGACGAAAAGGCAGATGCACATCCTAGTCACTTCCCGTGTTTTATTCTTCCCCATCATCTGTCCTACCCAAATGCAACGAGCAGAATACTCATCTTCTGCCAAAGGTCTGTGACAGCCTGATTAGGATCAGCCTTCCAACTTGTTTCAAAAAAGGATCCACACCCCCCAGCCCATGGTCAAGCTTTACCACCAAATGCTGGACTACTAGGAAGACACACTAGCCTGACATCACTAAAGGGAAAATGGCCCAGGCTACACACAGGGGGCACATGAGCACCCCACCGTCCATCCTCACCGTCATGCTGGCTAGGGTTTGTCATGGATGCTCTCAGCTCTTCCAGTGCAGCCGTGAGCTGCCCCAGGGGCTCCTCAGCACAGCTGGGGTCCGCCCTTACTCCCAGGGCTGCATCTGCAAGAAAGAGGCAATTTTCACCATCAGACCAGATGGGCAGTCACTCACCAGAACTTTTCATTACAAAACCAGAAACTTCACACAAATACAGAGCTGTGCATGTCTATGCTGCTCTGTGCATGCCAGGTGGAGGCACTGGGAGTCTCTCAGACGGTAAATGAGGTGTTCTCCTTGATGCTAGATGCCACCACATCAAAAATTATATTTATAAACAAGTTTAAGAAACAAATCCCCCAGCCAGGTGCACCATCACCACCATTCAATCACTGTGAAAAGCACACACATTGTGGAAAAGACCAGAAGCCCAGCCAAGGAAGCCCAGGGGCTGGGGAGGCTGGGCACAGGATCATAGATAGGTGATGATTTAGTCTCTGGTTCGTCAATCTTGTCTTGTTTTTACTCCCCAGAAGGTGCTACTATGTTAGGTGATTCTTCAGGGCCCCCAAGTAAGAGCCTGTGCCATGGATGGCCCGGGGTATCAGCATGGCGGGTGGTCCCCTATACCCACAGCTCTGGCCCCAGCCGGCACAGCCACCCCCGCCCTCGGTGTCCTCATGGTGGGTAAACCCTATACCCACAGCTCTGGCCCCAGCCGGCACAGCCACCCCCGCCCTGGGCGTCAGCATGGCAGGTGAACCCTATAACCACAGCTCTGGCCCCAGCTGGCACAGCCACCCCCAAGCTCACTGGGGTGGAACTGAACAACAGATGCTCAAGGTCAGGGAAATGGAAAAGCACAAGTCCCAGCGGGGACAAGTGGCCCAGGAACTTACCTTCCAGCTTCGCTTCAGCAGTGGTGCAGGCCTGGCAGTATGTGGAGTACAGAGATGGGGGGATTTTATCTGCTCTGGATTACAGGAAAACAATAAAAGCAAGTCAGCTATTAATAAGACTGCAATCCCCAAATCTACTATAAAATAGAAACATACTTAATACTGTGTACATTATGAGCCTGTTTTTAGAAAAAAAGATATCAAAATATATATGGATTTAGGCAGGGCGTGGTGGCTCACGCCTGTAATCCCAGCAGTTGGGGAGGCCGAGGTAGGCAGATCACCTGAGTTCAGGAGTTCAAGACCAGACTGGTCAATATGGCAAACCTCGTCTCTTACTAATACAAAAATTAGCCAGGCATGGTGCTAATCCCAGCTGCTCAGGAGGCTGAAGCAGGAGAGTCACTTGAACCCAGGAGGCGGAGGTTGAGCCACTGCACCCCAGCCTAGGTGACAGAGCAAGAGTCTGTCTCAAAAATACATACATATATATATAAATATATATATAAATATATATATATATATATATATATAAATATATATATAAATATATATATATATATATATATATATATATATATGGGTTTATACAGCACTTACTGTTTCAAAATATGGCTTATTGATCACATATTAATATGTAAAAAGCTAGACCACAAAATATCACCAAAATTATCAATGGGCAGTGAAATTACAAATTATTTCTACTTCTCTCAATTTTTGGTAATTTGCTAAATTCAAAAAATGAATCTTTAATTTTAATGAATACTACTAAGAAAAGTGCTTAGTTCATGTCATTAAAAATATGCAAAATTGGGCCGGACGCAGTGGCTCATGCTTGTAATTTCAGAACTTTGGGAGGCTAAGGTGGGCGGATCACTTAAGGTAAGGGATTGGAGACCAGCCTGACCAACATGGAGAAACCAAGTCTCTATTAAAAATACAAAAATTAGCTGGGCCTGGCGGTACACGTCTGTAGTCCAGCTACTCGGGAGGGTGAGGCAGGAGAATCGTTTGAACCTGGAGGTTGCAGTGAGCCCAGATGAAGCCATTGTACTACAGCCTGGGTGACAGGGTGAGACTCTTGTTTCAAACACACACACACACACACACACACACACACACACACAGACACACAAACACACACAGGCTGGGTGTGGTGGAGCATGCTTCTCCACCAAGCTACTTGGGAGGTTGAGGTGGAAGGATTATTTAAGCCCAGGAGGTCAAGGCTGTAGTGAGCCATGACTACACCACCGCATTCCAGCCTTCGTGACACAGTAAGACCAGGTCTTACAAAAGGGGCCAGGCATGGTGGCTAACAGCTGTAATCACACCACTTTGGGAGGCCTAGGCAGGGAGATCACCTGAAATCAGGAGTTTGAGACCAGCCTGGCCAACATGGTGAAACCCTGTTTCTACTAAAAATACAAAAAGAAGCCGAGAACCTGTATTGTATTGGTATTGGAGAGCTGAAACAGGAGAATCACTTGAACCAGGGAGCCGGAGGTTGCAGTGAGCTAAGATGATGCCATTGAACTCCAACTTGAGCAACAAAGAGCAAAATTCTATCTAAAAAAAAAAAAAAAGACTGGGCGCAGTGGCTCTCGCCTGTAATCCCAGCACTTTGGAAGGCCAAGGCGGGCATATCATGAGGTCAAGAGATCAAGACCAGCCTGACCAACACGGTGAAACTCCATCTCTACTAAAAATACAAAAATCAGCTGCACATGGTGGCGCACGCCTATAGTCTCAGCTACTCGGGAGGATGAAGCAGAATTGCTTGCACACAGGAGGTGGAGGCTGCAATGAGCTGAGATTGAGCCACTACACTCCATCCTGGTGACAGTGACAGACTTCAAAAAACAAAATCAAAAACAAAGTAAGAATCCCAGAGAATAAACTTATTGTAAGATTTAAGCTGGGCGCGGTGGCTCAAGCCTGTAACCCCAGCACTTTGGGAGGCTGAGGCGGGTGGATCACGAGGTCAAGAGATCGAGACCATCCTGGTCAACATGGTGAAACCCCGTCTCTACTAAAAATACAAAAAATTAGCTGGGCGTGGTGGCGCGTGCCTGTAATCCCAGCTACTCAGGAGGCTGAGGCAGGAGAATTGCCTGAACCCAGGAAGCGGAGGTTGCAGTGAGCCGAGATCGCGCCATTGCACTCCAGCCTGGGTAACAAGAGCGAAACTCCGTCTCAAAAAAAGAAAAAAAAAAAAAAAAAAAGATGATGCTAATAGTGATATTCAGAACCAAACAAATTTTCTTTTAAAAACTGTAACCAAATGGGCACAGTGGCTAACGTCTGTAATCCCAGAACTTTGGGAGGCCAACGTGGGCAGATCATTTAAGGCCAGGAGTTCGACCACCAGCCTGGCCAATATGGTGAAACCCATCTCTACTAAAAATTAAAAAGTGGTGGTGCGGGCTGGGTGTGGTGGCTCACGCCTGCAATCCCAGCACTTTGGGAGGCCGAGGCTGGTGGATCACGAGGTCCAGAGATCGAGACCATCCTGGTCAACATGGTGAAACCCCGTCTCTACTAAAAATACAAAAAAATTAACTGGGCATGGTCGTGCGTGCCTGTAATCCCAGCTACTCAGGAGACTGAGGCAGGAGAATTGCCTGAACCCAGGAGGCGGAGGTTGCGGTGAGCGGAGATCGCACCAATGCACTCCATCCTGGGTAACAAGAGCGAAACTCAGTCTCAAAAAAAAAAAAAAAAAAAAATGTGGTGGTGCACATTTGTAACCTCAGCTACTCAGGAGAGTGAGGCAGGAGAATCACTTGAACCTAAAAGGTAAAGGTTGTACTGAGCCAAGATCATGCCACTGCACTCCAGCCTGGGTGACAGAGCAAGACTCCATCTAAAAAAAAAATTGCAACCAGCCGGGCGCGGTGGCTCAAGCCTGTAATCCCAGAACTTCGGGAAGCCGAGGTGGGTGGATCACGAGGTCAAGAGATCGAGACCATCCCGGTCAACATAGTGAAACCCCGTCTCTACTAAAAACACAAAAAATTAGCTGGGCATGGTGGTGCGTGCCTGTAATCCCAGCTACTCAGGAGGCTGAGGCAGGAGAATTGCCTGAACCCAGGAGGCGGAGGATGCGGTGAGCCAAGATTGCGCCATTGCACTCCAGCCTGAGTAACAAGAGCGAAACTCTGTCTCAAAAAAAAAAAAAAAAAAAAAAAAAAAAAATTGCAACCAATTGATTTTGGAATCAATATTTTATAAATAAAACACATGGGTCAGGTGCAGTAGCTCACGCCTGTAATCCCAGCATTTTGGGAAGCTGAGGTGGGCAGATCATGAGGTCAAGAGATCAAGATCATTCTGGCCAACATGGTGAAATCCTGTCTCTACTACAAATACAAAAATTAGCCAGGCGTGTTGGCAGACGCCTGTAGTCCCAGCTACTTGGGAAGCTGAGACAGGAGAATTGCTAGAACCTGGGAGGCTAAGATTGCAGTGAGCTGAGATCGCATCACTGCACTCCAGCCTGACAACAGAGCAAGACTCCGTATCCAAAAAAATAAATAAAACACACTAGTGATCACACAAATTTCTCTACAGAAGAGCCACAATTCTTCCCACTGACAAAAAAAAAAAAAAAACCTGAAAAGCACAGTAGTCACCCTCTAGATGTTCCCGCATACCTCTTCAGAGACTCTATAAAAGCCACACGGGAGTCAGGGACTTTTGGGAGCTGTAGGAAGACAAGAGTCCTGTGAGATGCTGACAAGGAAAGTTCTTGCTTTTGACACAACTGGTTCTCATGGAGATGGATACTGACCACTCGAGGTGTGAGCAGCGCAGGGAGGAAGTGGGACATGTAGTAAGGCCTCCTGAATATGCTGCAACAGAGAAGCAGATAGTGGGTAGGTGGGTGCAGCGAAAAGGCAATTCCCACAAACAGTGACTGGTGTTTCACAGACTGGACTGCAGGGGCTCATTCCAAAGCCACGATGTGCTGCTGTGTCATGAAGTCTACTTGTGCACAATTCCGGGACAAAGCATGTGTAGGGCAGGCTGTGCCAGCCCAGCCCAGAGTCCGTGGGAATGGGGACCACCTTCTGCCTGCTCACTGGGCTTGGCCGTGAAGCCTGGATCAATCTGAGGCTATAAGACCCATGTAAGGTCCTTTGGGGCATTTTGCTTGGAGCTAATTTGAAAACCCTGGGAGCTGCAATCAGCTCATCCACACAGGTAACCACCAGAATTCAAGATGTTTTGAGATTACAACAAATTCAATAAAGCTGTGCTATTCAGCTCTTTGTTGCTGATGCCATATTGGTGACAAAGAAAGCATTGATAAAAAAGATCACTGTGCCCCCGTCTTCCCCCGAAACTGCGGGCTCCCCAGGCAACACTTCCCATTGGCTGTTTCAGCATGGGAGGAGCATCACATGCTTTTACACAGAAACCATGTTTCACAGCAAATGCATACCTTGACCTCACCCCCTGTCCCTCAACCATAGGATCCTCGATGTGAATTTACAGCTCTGATTGCTGTCTCTCCATGAATAGACAATGGCCAGCCTTCCCCATGTGGTTCTGAGCAGACCGGGGACACACTCAAAAAGCCCCAGGACAATGACAGGCATCAGAGTGGACTCTGCACTCACTGCAGCTGCCCCTGCCCTTTGGGCAGCTCAGCCTACCTGGCCTCCATGACGGTGACTGGGATTTTCCCTGTATGCTCAAATACCATGATGGCCTTTTCAACATCCTGAAGAGCCTGGCTGTGGGGCTGGTTCCAGTACAGGGAGGAAGAAAAAAAGAACAGAGGACTTAAAAGAAATCGAGCAGTGAAAGCCAGACTCAACCTGCACTTCACTGGGCAAAGGGTCTGTACAAATTAAAGGCCCATATAAGTGCACACAGCAGGGGTACTGGAGACCTCCCACAACATCCCAAAATACCAGCAAGACATGGGAAGGGACAGCGTTGCTGTTCCTACACCCACAAGGATCAGAACCGGTGACCTGAGGCCCTCTTCACGGCAGCTGAGCCCTACTGAGATCGGCTCCCTCCTCTGCGGGCCAGGAGCCTCTTTGCTGCCACTAAGAGAGTGAAGAATTGAAAGTAAACATTTCCAGGTGGGAAGGAGTCGAGACTTAATTTTTGAGATTAAAAACAATTACAAGGACTTGATGCCGTGGCTCATGTCTATACATCCGGTACTTTGAGAGGCTAAGGAGGGGGGATTGCTTGAGCCCAAAGAGTTCAAGACCACCCTGGGCAACATGACAAAATCCCAACTCTACAAAAAATACAATCAGCCAGGTTATAGGCATGAGCCAGTGGTCCCAGTTACTGAGGACACAGAGGTGGGAGGATTGCCTGCGCCCAGGAAATGAAGGCTGCAGTAGTCACGATCATGTCACTGTACTCTAGTGGCAACAGAGCAAGTCCTCTAGTGGCAACAGAGCAAGTCCCCGTGTCCCAAAAAAAAAAAAAAAAAAAAAAAAATTATGAGGCCAGGCATGGTAGCTCACATCTGTAATCTCAGCACTTTGGGAGGCCAACGCAGAAGAATCACTTGAGTCCAAGAGTATAAGACAAGCCTGGGCAACACAGAAAGATACTATCTCTACAAAAAATTGTAAAAACTAGCCAGACATGGTGGCTCCATGCCTGTAGCCCCAGCTACTCAGGAGGTCAAGGTGGGAGGATCGCTTGAACACACGTGGTTGAGGCTGCACTGAGCTATCATCACACCAGTGCTTCAACCTGGGCAACAGAACAAGATCCCACCTCAAAAAAATACAGAACCTTATAAATCAATGAATTATAAACGGAAAGTTGCATTAAATATTTTCACCAAACACTTTAATGTCATCTATAAGTGTTGTTCAGTAACTCGTAACTTTAAAATAAAAAGGTCTTAAGCAGCAAAGAATGTTTTTATGAGTGACATACATCACGTGCCATCTGACATTTGGCTTCTACAAAAATAGTTAACACTTGGGCCGGGCATGGTGACTCATGCCTGTAATCCCAGCACTTTGGGAGACCGAGGCAGGCAGATCACAAGGCCAAGAGATCAAGACCATCCTGGCCAACACAGTGAAATGCTATCTTTACTAAAAATAGAAAAATTAGCTCGGCATGGTGGCACACACCTCTAGTCCCAGGTACCCTGGAGGCTAAGGCAGAAGAGTCACTTGAACCCAGGAGGTGAAGGCTGCAGTGAGCTGAGATTGTGCCACTGCACTGCAGCCTGGTGACAGAGCTAGACACCATCTCAAAAAAAAAAATGTGTATTTTACTTGGAGTTGAAAAAAAAAATAGTTAACACTTTTCTTTAATTCAAAGAAAAACATGACTGACCACCTCTCCATTCAACCCCACATGAACCAAGATCTCCTAAAGGGACACATTTACTAAAATCCACTCATGCTAATGCTGGGAACACACACGGTGGGACAGGCAAAACAGAGGCCTTCAGAGCCTTGCCCCCAGCTCCGCCCAAAGACCAGACGAGAGACTGGGAAGGCTGAAAGGCTCGAGACAAAGGAAACTGGACTTCTGCTAGGTGGGCGTGACTGGCTGAGACCCTGCAGGGCTCAAGCAGCATTACCTCAGTAATGTCCCCAGCTGATGACAAATCCTCGTAGAGTCCCATGTTTTCTATAGAAACCTTCAGAGAAGGGACAGAATGTGAATATGAAAACAAAGTTGGTTCTGCTGGATGGGTGTGAGGAGCGGGCATGGAGGGGCAGCTTGCCTTGAGGTCAGCCAGCCGTGTCTTAGCCAATGAGATGTAGTCTATGAGGAGGGAGCGGTACCTGCTGGGAACCAGGGGTGGGTGGAGAATGTGCACCTGAGAACAGACAACAGAGTGCAGCACCATTAGTCAGGGAACTGTCTGGGACTCCAGGGAGGCCACAGCTCAGTGCCACCATCCACAGTGCTGCTGAGTAGAGAAACACAGCCCTCTACAAGGACTTATGACTATGCAAAGCAAACCATTAATAAAACTAAAACACAACAGAAGGCTGCTTTCCCAGGTGAAAAAAAAGGAATTCTCACCTAATTGGTCCTGTAAGTCTAGGGTGGCTCACTGGGGGAGCCAGGGATGTGCATTCCCAGAAGCAGCAGGCAGGGGCCAGCCGGGCAGGCCAGCCAGCCCACCTGCAGCTCCACACCTCTGGCTTCCCACATACCTGTAAAGACCACCGCTCTAGGGTGTAGGTTTAAAAGAAAAAAAAGCACACTGGTAGGCAGAGGCAGGCGGATCACGAAGTCAAGAGATCGAGACCATACTGGCCAACACAGCAAAACCCCATCTCTACTAAAAATACAAAAAAAATTAGCAGGGCGTGCTGGCACGCGCGTGTAGTCCCAGATACTCGGGAGGCTGAAGCAGAAGAATCGCTTGAACCAGGAGGCGGAGGTTGCAGTGAGCCGAGATTGCACCACTGCACTCCAGCCTGGTGAAAGAGCAAGACTCCATCTCAAAAAAAAAGAAAAAAAGAAAAAAAAAGCACAAATGAGATCCTAATACAGGCGTCCCCAAACTGCGGCCCCCTGAAGCCATTTATCCGGCCCCCCACCGCACTTCAGGAAGTGGCACCTCTTTCATTGGTGGTCAGTGAGAGGAGCACAGTATGTGGTGGCCCTCCAACGGTCTGAGGGACAGTGAACTGGCCCCCTGTGTAAAAAGTTTGGGGATGCCTATCCTAATACAATGCAATATAACTTGCTCTTCCTGGATAAGTGGGTGCTGCCGAGAACATGAAAGGTACAGTGGGGATACTGCAATTTCCTTAATAAAAGAGAGTCACAGCCGGGCGCGGTGGCTCAAGCCTGTTATCCCAGCACTTTGGGAGGCTGAGGCGGGTGGATCACGAGGTCGAGAGATCGAGACCATCCTGGTCAACATGGTGAAACCCTGTCTCTACTAAAAATACAAAAAACTAGCTGGGCGTGGTGGCGCGTGCCTGTAATCCCAGCTACTTAGGAGGCTGAGGCAGGAGAATTGCCTGAGCCCAGGAGGCGGAGGTTGCGGTGAGCTGAGATTGCGCCATTGCACTCCAGCCTGGGTAACAAGAGCGAAACTCCGTCTCAAAAAAAAAAAAAAGAGAGAGAGTCAGGCTCACAGTTCACGCCTGTAATCTCAGCACTCTAGGAGACCGAGGCAGGCAGATTGTGAGGTCAAGAGTTCAAGACCAACCTGGACAACATGGTGAAACCCTGTCTCTACTAAAATACAAATAATTAGCCATGCATGGTGGCCTGTGCCTGTAGTCCCAGCCACTCAAGAGGCTGAGGCACATGAATCACCTGAATGTGGGCAGCGGAGGTTGCAGTGAGCAGAGATGACACCACTGCACTCCAGCTAGGTGATATAGCAAGATTCCATCTCAAAAAAAAAAACAGGGTCAGGCTGGGCGCAGTGGCTCATGCCTGTAATCCCAGCATGCTGGGAGGTCAAGGCAGAAGAATCACTTGAGCTCGGTTCAAGACCAGCCTGGGCAACACAGCATAACCCCATCTATAATAACAATTTTTTTAAAAATAATTACCTGGAGTGTGCCTATATGCTGGAGTGTGCCTATAGTCTCAACTACTCAGGAGGCTGAGGTGGGAGAATCACTTGAGCCTGGAAGGTCTAGTCTACAGTGAGCTATGATCACACCACTGTACTCCAGCTGGGTGACAGAGTCAGACTATCTCAAAAAAAAAAAAAAAAAAAAAAAGGCTGGGCGCGGTGGCTCAAGCTTGTAATCCCAGCACTTTGGGAGGCCGAGGCTGGTGGATCATGAGGTCGAGAGATCGAGACCATCCTGGTCAACATGGTGAAACCCCGTCTCTACTAAAAATACAAAAAATTAGCTGGGCATGGTGACACATGCCTGTAAACCCAGCTACTCAGGAGGCTGAGGCAGGAGAATTGCCTGAACCCAGGAGGCGGAGGTTGCGGTGAGCCGAGATCGCGCCATTGCACTCCAGCCTGGGTAACAAGAGCAAAACTCCGTCTCAAAAAAAAAAAAAAAAAAAAAGCCAGGCCTGGTGGCTCATGCCTGTAATCCCAGCACTATGAGAGGCCAAGGCAGGCAGATCACAAGGTCAGGAGTTTGAGACCAGTTCAGCCAATATGGTAAAACCCCTTCTCTACTACAAATACAAAAATTACCTGGGCATGGTGGCAGGTGCCTATAATCCCAGGTACTCAGGAGGCTGAGGCAGGAGAATTGCTTGAACCCAGGAGGAAGAGGTTGCAATGAGCCAAGATCCCGCTACTGCACTCCAGCCTGGGCAACGGAGCAAGACTCCAACTCAATAAAACAAAAGACAACCAAATAAATGCAAATAAATGGGTTCAGGGCCCTGTATAAGAAAGCAGCACACCCTAATATCCAGGTATTCAAAAGGAGAGCAACAGCCTGCACCCACACCCTCACTCACAGGCCACTCACACACCTCTGTGAGCACGGCTCCAAGGTGTAGGTTAAGGAAAAAAAAAAGCACGAATGAGATCCTAATACAATGCAGTATAAATGCTCTTTCTGCGTAACTGACTGCCACAGAGAACGTCTTTCCACGTCACCACTTAGACGTGCTCGCTGTTTGACTGCACAATGACATTACGTATTTACCCATCTCCGTGGCCCAGAAGAGGGAAGGGTTTCTGAGGACTTGCCAGTTGCAACATCCGTTGTTTCACCATAAACTGCTTGGGGAAGGAGAGGGGGCTGGCTGAGAGGCTCAGAGCAGATCTGCAGAAGGCTCTTGGGGAGGCCAAGGCAGTCCTCAGACTGAGCAGGTAAGCAGAAGCACCAGAAATCATGGATGTGGAAGGCAGCTTCTCACCTGCAGGTACCGAGGGGACTCAAAAGGCACAAGGTCTGACAAGAACTTGAAGAGGAAAACCAGTGCCTTCTTGCTGCAGCCATGGTAGCCTCGTGCACTCCCAAAGGAGGCCTGTGTGGAGAGAACAGCATGAAACCCAGGACAGCCAGGAAGTGTCTGGCTGCCGCTCTAGTCGGCCTGCTAAACAGAAAACAAAGAGAAAAAAACCAAAAGTCATTTTGGTTCACACATTTACAGATGTCATGGCTATGATTTCATTGAAGAGACGGTCTAAAAGTTATTTTTAACTTTTTTATTTGAATAAAAATAAATTTTTTTATTCAAATAAAAAAGTTAAAAATAATTAGCTACAATAAACACTAACTATGGTATCTTTTTGGGACCCTTAGGGGTACAATTTGTTAAATGCCCTAACAAGTGTTTGTGCACAGCAAACAAACTGATTTTGTTGGGCGAAGCCACTTCTGAACACACTTTAACTTCTAACCTCATCCATCAGTGGACAGATCACCGCAAAAGAGGCGGCCGAAGAATAGAGGCCAAGGAGGCCACCCCCAGACAACGAAACTGCAAGACCCTAGAGCAGAGCAAGCGTGGAACAAGAGCAAATCCTTCCAGGAACCAAGGGAGCAACGGCAAGGTCCCCAGGGCAAAGGCTGCAATGAGTCAGGAAAGGAAGGAGGTTTTATATGGGCATGGCCCTGAAGGCATCACAAGTGAACCTGCAGAGAAAATGTGTACATTTGTAAGAACAGAACAACTAACCTGCAAAAACACACAAGCTTCTGCCACCCTGGCCAAGTGTGAGTGCACAGGATATTGCGGTGAAACCTCAATGAGTTACTATTCAACATGAAGCCTGAACTGCAACATGAACTGAAGGCTTACTATTGTCTTTCTGAAAGTGTACAACCTTGTGTACATTCTTTTTTTTTTTTTTTGAGGCAAAGTCTCGCTGTGTCACCCAGGCTAGAGCGCAGAGGCGCGATCTCAGCTCAATGCAACATCCGCCCCGCCAGGATGGAGCAATTCTTCTGCCTCAGTCTCCCTAGTAGCTATGATTACAAGGATTTGCCACCATGCTCGGCTAACTTTTTTTTCTTTTTTGAGAGTCTTGCTCTGTTGCCCAGGCTGGAGTACAGCAGCAAACTGACAGCTCTCTGCAACCTTGGCCTCCCAAGTTCAAGTGATTCTCCCACCACAGCCTCCCAAATAGCTGGGACTACAAAACACATGCCACCACACCTGGCTATTTTTTTTTTTTTCTGAGAAAAACTCTCACTCCGTCGCCAAGGCTGGATTGCACTGGTGCAATCTCAGCTAAGGGTAACCTCCGCCTCCCGGGTTCAAGCGATTCTCTTGCCTCAGCCTCCCAAGTAGTTCAAATGACAGGTGTGCACCACCATGCCTGGCTAATTATCTATTTTTAGTGGGGACAGGGTTTCATCATTTTGGCCAGGCTCGTCTTGAGCTCCTGACCTCAGGTGATCCACCTGTCTCGAACTCCCAAAGTGCTGGGATTACAGGCGTGAGCCACGATGTCCAGCCCGGCTACTTTTTACATTAGTAGAGATGAGGTTTTGTCATGTTGGCCAGGCTGGTCTTGAACTCCTGACCTCTAGGTGATTCTCCCGCCTCAGCCTCCCAAAGTGCTGGTATTACAGGCATGAGCCACCACACCTTACCATGTGTACATTTTTCACCATATATACAAACTCAAAAAGCCATTAGGTAAAAACGGGAAAATGCTGATAATGCTCATCAAATGTCTCTGAGAGGGACAAAGTCAGGGAAAAACAGAGTTCAGAGACATGAACTGTCTGTTCCAAATACCAGGAAAGCTAAATACTTGTCAGTGAAAAATTTAAATAAGAACTGGGCATGGTGGCTCGTGCCTGTAATCCCAGCACTCTGGGAGGCCGAGGCGGGCAGATGATGAGACGAGGAGTCTGAGACCAACCTGAGCAACATGGTGAAACAAAAAAACAAAAACAAAAACAAAACAAAAAAAAAACTAAATTTTGATGAAGGTGATTTGAAAAAGAAAAAGCAAACAACACTATCACCACAGCACTTAAGAAGTATTCCTCTCACACTGACTGTCACCTTGGGAACTGGAAAGAAGTAAACCCTAGCAGACCCCTGAACCAAGGCCCTGGGAGATACACGAACTCACGGCTCCAAGAGCACTAGTGTGGACTCTGGCACCTCACTAAGGACAGAGCAAATGCCTCTCACCTTAGTTCAGTAGAAACTAAGGTGAGACCAACTAAGTAGCAGGCCAACTGCATAGAGCTGGGGAGAGCCTGAGGACAGATGAAAAGAAACCTTAAGGAATAAGCATGAGCGGACACTGCAAGGATCACCACCTTCTCCCAATATAAGCCTAAGTGGCTCAGCCTGCTGGGCAGCCTCACCTCCTCAGAAGGCCCCAGGGAGGAGCAGGCACCCTGATAGCTATGCAGGCACATGGATCTTTAAAATTTCAGGAAGCTGAGACTCCTACAAAGAGGAAACTACTTCACCAAAATGGTGATGGCAAACAAATCCAGTACTTTTTATTTTTTGGAGACAAAGTCCTGCTCTGTCTCCCAGTCTGGAGCATAGTACTGCAATCCCAGCTCACTGCAGCCTCAACCTCCTCAGCTCAAGCAATCTTCCTGCCACAGTCCGCAAGCAGATGGGACTATAGGTGCTGTGTTGATGGTGTTGTTTGCTTTTTCTTTTTCAAATCAAAAAAAATAAGTAAAGGCTGGGCATGATGGCTCACACCTGTAATCCCAACACCTTGGGAGGCCGAGGCGGGTGAATCACGAGGTCAGGAGTTTGAGACCAGCCCGACCAACATGGTGAAACCCAGTTTGTACTAAAAATACAAAAATTACCTGGATATGGTGGCAGGTGCCTGTAATTCCAGCTACTCAGAAGGCTGAGGAAGGAGAATTGCTTGAACCCAGGAGATGGAGATTGCAGTGAGCCAAGATCACGCCACTGCACTCCAGCCTGGGCGACAGAATGAGACTCCATCTCAAAGTATAAAAAAACAAAAGAAAAGAAAAAGGGAGATAAGAGATGCTGTATATTCCGCAAAAAGCAGCAGCCACTTCTGTGTCCCTGCTTTCCTAACTTCCTTTTTTCTTTCTGGGATGGAGTCTCCTGTCACCCAGGCTGGAGTACAGTGGTGCAATCAGAGCTCACTGTGGCCTTAGCTCCCAGGCTCAAGCAGTCCTCTAATCTCAGCCTCCCAAGTAACTGGGACTACAGGTGTGTACCACCACACCTGCCTAGTTGGTTGGTTGTTGTTGTTGCTGTTGTTTTTGAAGGCAGGGAGACCTCACTATGTTGTCCCGGCTTGATTTCTCTAATTTTCTTATAAAAGACAGCAGGAGGCTCCATCAAGCAAGTGAGACGAAACCAGGGGAAGGGACCAAGACCCCAACAGGAAGAAACCAGGCACCCCAGCACACCCAGCAGAAGGTCTGCGGAGGCCACTTGGCAAAGCTCAGCAAGGTCGTCCACTCTCATGACAATGAGTGTCAGGTGGGGACAGCATGGTCCTCATTCCCAAACCTTCCGGAAGATCAGGAGCTAGTTAGCGATGGGAAGGTCACTTACCTTGAACCAGTCTGCATATGACTGGAACGCAAAGGGGCCCTCCAGTGCTGCCTGGCGCACAACCAGGAACGCAGTGACCATGCTGTCCAGCTGGCAGCTCTCGAATGCCTGGGCCATCAAACGTGCCACCCAGTCTAGTTGAGAACACAACACCGTCACAGCAAGGCAAGGGCAGCCAACAGAAAGATAACTTGTACTGGGTGATCAGGTTTTCCAATAGGAGAATGTGCATGCCCAAACACAAAGTTTTAAAACACTAGAAGGCAATTACAGCACGTAAAGCAGAAACCGCTAGAGACTCGAATGAACCAGCAGTGCACACTCTGACCTCTCAGAGCAGCAATCAGTGCCCATGGAAGTGTCTGACGAAGACTGTTCCACTGACACGGGGCATCACAGCTTCCAGGCAGGTAGGGAAGGATTTCACTGAGAGGCTCCCCCACAGTCAGCTGAGACTCTGCTAACAACAGTACTCAAGTCACACCCCCTCACACACTCTGATCAGCACAACCAGACTCTCATAGCAGCTCACCTTTGAGCAGCTGCTGTGCTTCTGGGAAGCAGACGACCAGTGCAGACACAAATGAGAGCACTCGCTGCCAGTTAACCTCCTGTGTTTCCAGAACTTCTTGCAAATGGCCAACCAACTCCTCTGGACTCATCATCACAAAGAGCTGAAATAAAAGCACCCACTCCCTTCAATGTCAAAGCGAACCAGCATGGGACAGATGACCCCGCACCTCCCTCCCAGCCAGCAGCCACCCGCAGCCCCTCCCACTTCCCACTGGAAAGGCAGCATGTGCTGCTGTGACAACAAACACTGTGGAGTTTCTCCCGCATCACAGTGGTCAGCACTGGTTGGAGAGAATTCTCCTTATCTCTGGCAGGACCTTCAGTCTCCTGACCTGAATGCTGGCCTAGACGAGGACAGCCACATCTCAGTAGAGATCCCTGAACCTCCCCATGTGCTGTCCATGGCAGGCAGCACGACAAAGACTCAGCAGATCTTAATCCCCACGCCACGAGCTCAGCAGCAGGTCTAACACCACCTCCACTCACCCTGCGGTACAAGGCAGTGAGCAGAGGGTGCGTCCGTGCAAAGCTCCACTCTCTCTGCATCTGAACAGCATCAGATGCTACAGGGCGAGAAACAGACAACAACTTCAAGTCAGACATCAAGAAGTTGTGGGTTTTTTTGTTTTTGTTTTTGGAAGGGTCTCACTGTCACCCACACTAGGATGCAGTGCTCACCAGAGCCTCAACCTCCCTGGCTCAAGCAATCCACCTGCCTCAGTCTCCAAAGTAGCAACAATCACAGACGTGTGCCATCATACTCAGCTACTTTACTTTTTTTTTTTTTTTTGAGACAGTCTTGCTCTGTCCCCAGGGAGGAGTATAATGGCATGGTCTCAGCTCACTGCAACTTCCACCTCCCAGGTTCAAGCAATCCTCCTGCCTCAGCCTCCCAGGTAGCTAAGGACTACCTGCGTATGCCACCGCACCTGGATAATTTTTGTATTTTTAGTAGAGACAGGCTTTTACTGTGTTGGCAAGGCTGGTCTTGAACTCCTGACCTTGTAGATCCACCTGCCTCGGCCTCCCAAAGTGCTGAGATTACAGGCGTAAGCCACTGCTGTTGGCCAAAAAGTTGTGATTCAAAGCTTCAGTGTGAAAAAAGGTCTTACTATGTATTTTTCCAATTATTAAAGTTCACCGATCCCTGTTTGTTGCCTATTTGCTAAGTTATCAATTCTCTGCTTCTTTGGCCCGCTTACTGTAATGCTTTCTCACAGTCAAGATAAATATTTGCCAATATATCAATCACATTTCAATTTTCCTACTCTTAAACTGTGAATAAACAATTCATGGTGCGAAAGCCGTTCAAAGGAAGCTCAGCTCCGTGCAAGTGCCAATAAACTCCTAATACCTCACAGCACCTGTCGGGAGCTGTCCATGCATCCCTTGTCCCACTCTCAGTTTCCTGCCTGAGCACCTACCCTGGGTCTATCCTAGACACAGAAAAAGCTCAACAATCAAAGTGTTCATCTTGGCCGGATTTGTAAGAAATAGTTGGCTAACAGGACACTGAGTGGGCAGATGATGCCAGAACCATCAAATGAGCCACCCAGTCTAGTTGAGAACATGACACCGTCACAGCAAGGTAAAGGCAGCCAGCAGAAAGATAATGTGAGTTGTGCTGGGTGATCAGGTTTTCCAGCAGGAGAATGTGCATGCCCAAATTTAATAAGACGAGACAGCAATCACAGCATGTCAAGCACAAATCCCTAGAGACTTGAGTGAAGCAGCAGAGTACACTCTGGCCTCTCAGAGCAGAAGCGGTGGACCCCTCAGCATACTCTGCGGAAGGTCTGCCGGGAACAGTGGGCAAACCTGCATGAGAACATGCTTATGTAACATTTTAAGACAGAATCGTGGCACGTCGAAAAGAACTACTTTTTAAACAATCTGCTTGGAAAACACCACTGAAATGTTTCACGTTAAAGATTTCTATTTCAGGCCGGGGGCGATGGCTCATGCCGGTAATCCCAACACTCTGGGAGGTCCAGGCAGGCAGATCAGGAGTTCCTGAGGTCAGGAGTTCAAGGCCAGCCTGGCCAACAAGGTGAAACCCTGTCTCTACTAAAAATACAAAAAAATTAACCTGGCATGTGATGTGCCTGTATTCCCAGGCACTCGGGAAGCTGAGACACAAGCATCACTTGAACCTAGAAGGCGGAAGTAGCAGTGAGCCAAGATCACATCACTGGCCTCCAGCATGGGCAACAGAGTGAGACTCCCTCTCAAAAAAAAAAAAAAAAAAAAAAAGACATTCTTCTGTACACTCATAATTCTGAATTTTCTTTTTTTTTTTTCTTTTTGAGATGGAGTCTCTCTCTCTCTCTCTCTCTCTCTCTCTCTCTCTCTGTCACCCAGCAGGAGCGTAGCAGTATAATCTTCTCAGCTCACTGTAACCTCTGCCTCCCAGGTTCAAACAATTCTCCAGCCTCAGCCTCCTGAGTAGCTGGGACTACAGGTGCATGCCACCAGACCCGGCTGATTTTTTTGTATTTTAGTAGAAACAGGGTTTCACCATATTGGCCAGGATGGTCTCCATCTCTTGACCTTGTGATCCACCCGCCTGGGCCTCCCACAGTGCTGGGATTACAGATGAGAGCCACCATGCCTGGCCAATTCTGAATTTTTTTCTAAGAATGTGTTCCTTTCAGGTGAAAGAATATTTAGTAACAATCTCAGGCATCTCAGGACCCAATCTCTGGTTGAAAACAGAGACACAAAAGTGATCCCAGAGGCCGGGTGCGGTGGCTCAAGCCTGTAATCCCAGCACTTTGGGAGGCCGAGGCGGGTGGATCACGAGGTCAAGAGATCAAGACCATCCTGGTCAACATAGTGAAACCCCGTCTCTACTAAAAATACAAAAAAAAATTAGCTGGGCATGGTGGCACGTGCCTGTAATCCCAGCTACTCAGGAGGCTGAGGCAGGAGAATTGCCTGAACCCAGGAGGCGGAGGTTGCGGTGAGCCGAGATCACGCCATTGCACTCCAGCCTGGGTAACAAGAGCGAAACTCCGTCTCAAAAAAAAAAAAAAAAAAAAAAAGTGATCCCAGATTTCCTGGCATCTCCCATCAAACTTACCAAGGCAACAATGAAACAGCATTCCCCAAACAGGTTGGTGACAGGGCAGCATCTGTGCTAGGCCTACCTTTCAGCACAGGGCTGTGAGTGAGTATCTGAGTAAGGGTATGACTGAAAAACCTCTTCGGAGAATCTGTGGAAATTATACTGCCAAGCGTGTGTCCGCTGAACACGTCGAACCTGCCAATGCAGCAGAGAGACGGCTGAGAAAAGGGAGGGGCCCTGCACACCACTCACAAGTCCCAGCACAAAGTGTGCCTCAGGCCCATCCCTTCTTTAAGCAAGGAAGGGGCTTTCTGGGCCAGGCTACTGAGACGGGCAAAAACAGAAGCTTAAGCACTGCCGTCTTATAGAGAAGCCACCTGGGCCCTGGGCAGAAGTGTCATTCTCAGAACTGTTATTGTACTGCAATTCTCAGAAGTGCTAAGGGTGAAAATTTCCACTGCTATCCCCCTCCCCTTGCAACTAACCGCGAACTTTAGCTTCTGTACAGACAGCTTGCCTTGCACACCCCTGGGCCCCTTAAACAAGGATGTAGTTTTGCAGCTTCGATGCCTTGCTCCCCCTGAGGTCGGGGCCACGGGTTGAAAAGACATGAGTCCACCATGGTCACCAGCAATAAAGACCCTGCAACTGGCATACTTTTGTCTTGGTGTTAATTTTTTTACTCACTCCAGTGCTACATTTTGGAGACCCCAGCAAGATTTTCCTTTCTCCGTCCATCACCAGACAAAAGCCATCTCAGAGCCTCGGCTGGGTGGTTGCCCCCGCCCCGGGAATCCCTAGGGGAGGCGCCCCCTGAGACGTTCCAGGGCCCCAGGGTTCAGGCCCCATTGTGACTGTGTAACCGTGCTGCTGATGTTCACCTAAAATTCTTCAGAGTCCTGGAACCTCCGGAAGTAAGTCTGGTCTGCAATCTGGGGACTAGTCCATTGGTATCTGTAGCCCAAGTCAGGGGACCAAACGCAGTCACTGCAATTCTAACCCCAGCAAGCCTACCCGAGACGTTGCCCGAGGCTCTGGCATCTGGTAACTGGTATAGTGAGTATCAGAATTCGGTTGTTTTCCATAACCTCTGTGTAAGTGTAAGAATAAATGTGTATATATGTAGTCCCACGGCCAGTAGGCTACAGATCTTGTGAGGGCCTTCACCTGCGGTTCCACGGGAGCGTCACAAGGCGTAACGGTGATTCACCTCAAAACCAAAAATTCTGAGGTAACTAGGCCCGGGGTTTATACGTGTACACCTTAGCCCTAAGACACTCTAAAACATCCCTCTGGGGACGTGGCTGGGCAAATATCAGACTGGTCTCCCATCTGGGGGCCACCCATCCTTTGTCTGTCCATCTTATATGGGGTTCTGTCTGTACTATAAATTCACCAGTTTTGTTAAACTTTTGTTGGCTGTTATACAATGGTTCAGGCCTGCTTCCCTTAAGGTAGAAAACATTCTACAGTGGCTGACAGACCCCTGGCTACAGGGAACCTTTACTGAGTTCATGTCCCTGGAAATAACTCTGTTCTCTTTCCTTTTCCTATTCCTTTTCTATCATTAAGGCTTCACTGTTTCTTTCCTCATTCTTCCTCTTTTTCATGTCTAAGAAAAAATTCTGCCCTCGGCAACTTGGGTGTAATTTGTCTCTGTCTTAAAAAAATCAAACCTTAAGGCCAGGTGCAGTGGCTGAAGCCTGTAATCCCAGTACTTTGGGAGGCCGAGGCGGGTGGATCACGAGGTCAAGAGATCAAGACCATCCTGGTCAACATGGTGAAACCCCCGTCTCTACTAAAAATACAAAAAATTAGCTGGGCATGGTGGCGCGTGCCTGTAATCCCAGCTACTCAGGAGGCTGAGGCAGGAGAATTGCCTGAACCCAGGAGGCGGAGGTTGTGGTGAGCCGAGATCGCGCCATTGCACTCCAGCCTGGGTAACAAGAGTGAAACTCCGTCTCAAAATTAAAATAAAATAAAATAAAACCTTAAATAAGAAGCTACAGCCCTCTTCACCCACTTAGGGTGAAAAAGGAGTAATTGTCTCTTCTGTCAAAAGAGGGAAGAGAGGAGAGAGGACAAGAAAATAGAGGAGGGAAAGAGGTGAAAGGACAAGAAAGGAAGGCAGCGGAGAGAAAAGGAGAGAGCAAGAAAAGAGAGAAATAGGGAGAGAAAAATTTAATGCTTTTTAGGGTCTCTGTGTCAGGGCGACCAAAAACCACAGGGACAAGAAACTCGCAGCCAGCCTGGCAGCTGTGAGCTCAGGGCGGCTGCGAGCTCAGTTTTAAACTGACACCAAAAGTGTTTTTTTCCTTTCTCTGCCAACCGCCAGCCCCGCCCGGCTTTCAGGCAGGCCACACCACCTCAGGGTGCAGTATTTGCATCCAGAATATAACTCAAGGAAACTTTCTGCCTGCCTTTACTACAAGTGGCCTGTTAGCCTAGTAGTTAAGGTATAGGGCCTGCAACTGCAAGGTTGCTGATTCAAATTCTCAATAAAGCCAGTCTTAAATTTAAAAAAAAAAAAACTTCTTAAAAAAATTCAGAAGCTGGCCGGGCGCGTTGGCTCAAGCCTGTAATCCCAGCACTTTGGGAGGCCGAGGCGGGTGGATCACGAGGTCAAGAGATCGAGACCATCCTGGTCAACATGGTGAAACCCCGTCTCTACTAAAAATACTAAAAATGAGCTAAGCATGGTGGCGCGTGCCTGTAATCCCAGCTACTCAGGAGGCTGAGGCAGGAGAATTGCCTGAACCCAAGAGGCGGAGGCTGCGGTGAGCCGAGGTCGCGCCATTGCACTCCAGCCTGGGTAACAAGAGCGAAACTCCGCCTCAAAAAAAAAAAAAAAAAAAAAAATTCAGAAGCTAAAAACTATATAACTTTATGTTCAGTGTAATTCATCTTGGTTAAAATTGGCTCTCTCTACAGCTTTTCAATCTAAATGAACTTAAACAAAAAAACACAGTTAAAACAGGTTCCTGAACCCCCAAAAAAACCAAATGGGGTCATCTAGTTCCTGGCCCTGCAGCCCCCTCCAATGTATAATGGCCAATTTCAAAATGGGATTTTCAGAACAATATGGGAAAAAGTTAAAACTAAAAAAACTCTACACATTCTGTAAACTAAACTGTGTAAACTGAAGTGGCCGTCGTTTGAAGTGGGGTAGCCAAACACGGGAACCTACAATCCAAAATTCACTCAAGCAGTATAAAACGTTCTAACGGGTCCCCCTGGGCACCCTAACCAATAACCATCCATTAATCAGTGGCTAAATCTGGTCCAATGCCCCCACCATGGTTAATCAAATACTTACAAAAGGCCATAAAGAACCAAAAGTTGCCCCACCGTACCCCAGGCTTTTCTAGGACAGAACCTCAACAACCTACCCCAAACAGCACCAGTGGCCAGCCCTTATCCCCACTGCATACCCGCAGCAGGGCCCCACACCCACCCAGGGTTCTTCCCCTCCAAAAGGTACCCCCAAAGAAAAACAGTAGCCAAGTTCATCCACATTCCCTTTTCCTCAAGTAACTTGTACCATTAAAAAGCTCAGTACCATGGCCAGGCACGGTGGCTCAAGCCTGTAATCGCAGCACTTTGGGAGGCTGAGGCGGGTGGATCACAAGGACAAGAGATTGAGACCATGCTGGTCAACACGGTGAAACCCCGTCTCTACTAAAAATACAAAAAAATTAGCTGGGCATGGTGGCGCGTGCCTGTAATCCCAGCTACTCAGGAGGCTGAGGCAGGAGAATTGCCTGAACCCAGGAGGCGGAGGTTGCGGTGAGCCGAGATCGCGCCATTGCACTCCAGCCTGGGTAACAAGAGCGAAACTCCGTCTCAAAAAAAAAAAAAAAAAAGCTCAGTACCGTCCATTCTCTAAAAAGCCGTCGGGTCAAACTAACCAACCAGACTTTTTTCTTTTTTTTTTTTTTTGAGACGGAGTTTCGCTCTTGTTACCCAGGCTGGAGTGCAATGGCGCGATCTCTACTCACCGCAACCTCCGCTTCCTGGGTTCAGGCAATTCTCCTGTCTCAGCCTCCTGAGTAGCTGGGATTACAGGCACGCGCCACCATGCCCAGCTAATTTTTTTGTATTTTTAGTAGAGACGGGGTTTCACCGTGTTGACCAGGATGGTCTCGATCTCTGGACCTCGTGATCCACCCGCCTTGGCCTCCCAAAGTGCTGCGATTACAGGCTTGAGTCACCGCGCCCAGCCACCAAGTCTTAATTAAAAAAAATAATAATTTAATTCATATTCAAACAATAGGGGGAAATAAAATAGGGACAAAAACAAAAGCCTAAGCACTGCCATCTTATAAAAAAGCCACCTGGGGGCCGGACGCAGTGGCTCACGCCTGTAATCCCAGCACTTTGGGAGGCCAAGGAGGGTGGATCACGACGTCAAGAGATCGAGACCATCTTGGCCAACATGGTGAAACCCCGTCTCTACTAAAAATGCAAAAAATCAGCCGGACGTGGTGGCACATGCCTGTAATCCCAGCTACTTGGGAGGCTGAGACAGGAGAATTGCTTAAACCCAGAAGGCGGAGGTTGCGGTGAGCCGAGAATGTGCCATTGCACTCCAGCCTGGGCAACAAAAGTGAAACTCCGTTTCAAAAAAAAAAAAAAAAAAAGAAAAGAAAAGACAAGAAAAAAAAAAAAAAGCCAGGCGCAGTGGCTCACACCTGTAATCCCAGCACTTTGGGGGGCCGAGGCGGGCAGATCACAAGGTCAAGAGATCGAGACCATCCTGACCAACATGGTGAAACCCTGTCTCCACTAAAAAAAATACAAAAATTAGCTGGGCATGGTGGTGCGTGCCTGTAGTCCCAGCTACTCGGGAGGCTGAGGCAAGAGAATTTCTTGAACCCAGGAGGTGGAGGTTGCGGTGAGCCGAGATTGCACAGCTGCACTCCAGCCTGGCACCTGGCGACAGAGTGAGACTCTGTCTCAAAAAACAAAAAACAAAAAGAAAAAAAAAAAAAAAGCAAAGATTAGTGAAAATACAGATATATTGGCCGGGTGCGGTGGCTCAAGCCTGTAATCCCAGCACTTTGGGAGGCCGAGGCGGGTGGACCACGAGGTCCAGAGATGGAGACCATCCTGGTCAACATGGTGAAACCCCGTCTCTACTAAAAATACAAAACATTAGCTGCACATGGTGGCGCACGCCTGTAATCCCAGCTACTCGGGAGGCTGAGGCAGGAGAACTGCCTGAACCCAGGAGGCGGATGCTGCGGTGAGCTGAGATCGCACCATTGCACTCCAGCCCGAGTAACAAGAGGGAAACTCCATCTCAAAAAAAAAAAAAAAAAAAAAGGAAAAGAAAAAAAGCCAGGGCTGGGCGCAGTGGCTCAAGCCTGTAATCCCAGCACTTTGGGAGGCTGAGGCGGGCGGATCACAAGGTCAAGAGATAGAGACTAACTTGGTCAACATGGTGAAACCCCGTCTCTACTAAAAATACTAAAAATTAGCTGGGCATGGTGGTGTGTGCCTGTAATCCCAGCTACTCGGGAGGCTGAGGCAGGAGAATTGCCAGAACCCAGGAGGCGGAGGTTGCGGTGAGCCGAGATCGTGCCATTGCACTCCAGCCTGGGTAACAAAAACGAAACTCCGTCCCAAAAAAAAAAAAAAGAAAGAAAGAAAGAAAAAAAGCCACCTGGGCCCTGGACAAAAATGTCGTTCTCCAAACTATTATTGCACTACAATTCTCAAAAGTGTTAAGAGTAAAAATTTCCACTACTACCCCCCCTCCTTGCAACTAACCACTAACTTTAGCTTCTATACAAACAGCTTGCCTCGCATACCCCTGGGCCCCCCTAAACAAAAATGTAATTTTACAACTTAAATGCCTTGCTCCCCCTAAGCTCGGGGCCACAGGTTAAAAAAACATAAATCCTCTGTGGCCGCCAACAATAAAAACCCTACAATTCACATCCTATTGTCTTAGTGTTAATTTTTCTACTCACTCTGGTACTACACTAATATAACCACAGACTTGAAACTGAATCCAAGGAGGAGGCATTTCAACCAGAAAGGAGACAAAGCAACGGCAAAACCCACAAAGCAGGGCAGCGGAGGACACAGGAGAAAGAAACAGGATGGGAAGGGCAGCGCGCACCACATCCAGGAGTGGAGCAGCGGGAGACCACCGAAAGGGACCTCAGTGGAACTCTCTAAGAAATGGAACCCCCTCCACCAAAGGCTCGTGCCAAGCCTCACATGCAGAGCCCAGCACACAGGGCCTCAGGCACTGCAGTCACGACAGGGACTGAGGCCAGCACCATCCATGAGGATGAGGAAGGAATGGAAGGGACTATGGTTTCCTGAGCCATTTGAAGGAGAGAACAGGATGTTCTGGAGTTGAATGGGGTCATAGAGCCAGGTGTCAAGAGCACTTGAGGTGTGCTAGCATCTCACAGCCCAGTAGACCTACAGACCACCAGACCAAACCCAGTTCCTCTTGTGAGGCTGACAACCTGCAGCCAGCAAGGGGCACTTGATGCCGATTACCCAGGTAAGAAAATCAAGGGTCCTACGCGTTCAGTGAGCTGCCCCAAGGTCACACACCTGATGATACAACATCAGCTATGTGCAGACTCAAGACACTCACACTACAGGGTGGGGACATCATGCAGATGCACTTTCCAGCCCCGCTGTCCTTCCTCACAGGGCAGGGCTTTGGGACACCACAGCCCTCAGGGTGTAAGGGAAGCTGGCCACCCAGACTGTTAGAGGATGTCCGATTTTAAAGTATCGACGGGCTGGGTGCGGTGGCTCACACCTATAATCCCAGCATTTTGGGAGGCCAAGGTGGGTGTACTTGAGGTCAGGAGTTTGAGACCAGACTGACCAATATGGTAAAACCCCGTTCCTACTAAAAATACAAAATACAAAATTACAGACTTTTATCAGGTGTGGTGGCGCAAGCCTATAATCCCAGCTACTTAGAAAGGGGAAGCAGGAGGCCGGGCACGGTGGCTCAAGCCTGTAATCCCAGCACTTTGGGAGGCCGAGGCGGGTGGATCACGACGTCAAGAGATCGAGACCATCCTGGTCAACATGGTGAAACCCCGTCTCTACTAAAAATACAAAAAATTAGCTGGGCATGGTGGTGCGTGCCTGTAATCCCAGCTACTCAGGAGGCTGAAGCTGGAGAATTGCCTGAACCCAGGAGGCAGAGGTTGCGGTGAGCCGAGATCGCGCCATTGCACTCCAGCCTGGGTAACAGGAGTGAAACTCCGTCTCAAAAAAAAAAAAAAAAAAAGAAAAAAGAAAGGGGAAGCAGGAGCACTGATTGAACCTGGGAGGCAGAGGCTACAGTGAGCTACGATCATGCCACTGCAAACCAGCCTGGACAACAAGAGCGAAACTCCGCCTCAAAATTAAATAAATAAAGTATGACCAACTATTTACAAAATGTAAAAAGCAGGTCAGTGGTTGTTCTCTGACTCTCAGGCCACCAGTGTAAGCAATCATGCACTTGCCACAGCCAAGACTAAACTGTATCCCCACAAGGTTCCTCTGATGAAGCCCCATCTTTCAGTGTCAAGTAATTTGAGGTAGGGTGTTGATAAGGCCTAGGCAATGAGGTCCTGAAAGTCGGGCCCTCGTGAGATGACTGCCCTGGTAAGACAGAGGGTTTGCTCTCCCGCTCTCTACCTCGTAAGGACACAGAAAAAGGAGGCCTCCTGAAAGCCAGGAAGAGGGTCCTCACCAGAACCCAACCTTGGTGGCACCCTGACCTCCAACTTCTAGCCTCCACGGCTGTGAGAACACATCTGCACCCACACACAGTCTCTGGCACTTTGTTACAGCAGCCCAAGCTAACCGATGCACACGTAAACATCCATAAAATCATGCAGTGCTTTATTCACTGTTTCAACAAAAGTACCGAAGTGTACAACCTATTTAATTAAGCGATCAGTCACCGTGAGCGATGGGAAATGAACAAAACAATCAAAGAATGAAAAGGCTGACAAGGCCTGGAAACGGTGGGGAATTCTACCGGTGTTTTTTTTTTTTTTTTTTTTTTTGAGACCCAGTTTCGCTCTTGTTGCCCAGGCTGGAGTGCAATGGCGCGATCTCGGCTCACCGCAACCTCCGCCTCCTGGGTTCAGGCAATTCTCCTGCCTCAGCCTCCTGAGTAGCTGGGACTACAGGTGCGCACCACCATGCCCAGCTAATTTTTTGTATTTTTAGTAGAGATGGGGTTTCACCATGTTGACCAGGATGGTCTCGATCTCTTGACCTCATGATCCACCTGCCTTGGCCTCCGAAAGTGCTGGGATTACAGGCTTGAGCCACCACGCCTGGCTCTACTGGTTTCTTAAGACTTCACTTCAAGGTCCCCTGTCAACATTCAAAGAAAGCAAACCCCAGAGCCCCATTTCCACCAAACCCTAACATTCACCTTCCGCCAAACCCCCACTCCTCAGCTTTCACCTGCCCACCTGTAAGCGTATCTGCGCATCTCTACAGAGCCGTGGAGAGAAAAAGGCAAATAGGGCAAAGCTTTGACTACTGGTGAATCTGAGCAGGACCCGTGGAGGGCAGGCAGAGTTTAAAAGTCCATAGAGGCATGGCTACAGGGTGTTCTAGAAATCTGGGGGTCCCTGAGACAGGGTGAACTCTAAAGCCTGGACAATACCTAGGGAAGGAAGAACAAGGGGAGACTCCAGACAGGGGAGGAGGTCACCGGGGCACACTATGTGGGACAAAGCGTTGGTGCAGGACTTCCAGAGGCAGAACACGCTCCTACATTGGGGCGCCCTTCCAACCTCACCCTCACAGGGAAAAGGCTGACTAGAGCACCCCAGGGCTCTCCCAACGACACCTTCACCTCACACACGTTATCCTAACTGGCAGAGGAAGTGTGCTCAAGAGTAGGATATCTTGGCTTTTTAAGGTCGCAGGAACCTCCCCACTGGCCTCAGGCAGGCCACCCTCAGGAACATACCAGCACCTCAAGGTCTTGTGAGTGGAGGACTCCTCCTGTACTCCAGCAGCTAAAGCATCAAGTGCAACTGATGACAGAGCCAGGAACAGAAAACAGACATCAGCACAGTGACGCTCCACCAGCAACAGTCCCCAAGTGCCTTCAGACTGCAGATCAATGTCCAACTCCCCACAGGGCCCACATCCATCAAGACTTCTCAGTGCCCTCCCTCAGTGCTACTGCAATCTGTAAGCCTTTAAAGTTAATGAAAACACAGAGAAAATAAAACGCTTCCCTCTTAACCACAGATTAACGTGGTATGCCTTCATAGCTCTAAAAATTAAATTAAATCTAAAGCCACTAGGAATTGGAAGCCAGAATAAGAAGTAAAAGGTAAATTAATACCAAATTACAACCAAAACAAGGGCATTCCAGTACCAGGACTCTACACAGCAAAACATACAGAGGAGAAATACTTCACATGGAAAGACAGAAAACTGCCAGAATTGTTAAAAAGCAAACTAAGCCATTTACAAACTGGGCCACAGAGCAATTAACTTACAAATCAGCATTCTCTGCAGTACATCAACCGCGACCTGTCAAAACAGAGTACAAATGACCATCACTTTGTAATGTTCACGTACCTGCATCACACAAGAGAATTAATACTTGTTATTCTAGCCGGGCGCGGCGGCTCAAGCCTGTAATCCCAGCACTTCGGGAGGCCGAGGCGGGATGATCACGAGGTCGAGAGATCGAGACCATCCTGGTAAACATGGTGAAACCCCGTCTCTGCTAAAAATACAAAAAAGTAGCTGGGTATGGTGGCGCTTGCCTGTAGGCCGGGCACGGTGGCTAAAGCCTGTAATCCCAGCACTTTGGGAGGCCGAGGCGGGTGGATCACGAGGTCAAGAGATCAAGACCATCCTGGTCAACATGGTGAAACCCCGTCTCTACTAAAAATACAAAAAATTAGCTGGGCATGGTGGCTCGTGCCTGTAATCCCAGCTACTCAGGAGGCTGAGGCAGGAGAATTGCCTGAACCCAGGAGGCAGAGGTTGTGGTGAGCCAAGATCGCGCCATTGCACTCCAGTCTGGGTAACAAGAGCGAAACTCCGTCTCAAAAAAAAAAAAAAAAAAAGTAGCTGGGCATGGTGGTGCATGCCTGTAATCCCAGCTACTCAGGAGGCTGAGGCAGGAGAATTGCTTGAACCCAGGAGGCGGAGGTTGCGGTGAGCCAAGATTGCGCCATTGCACTCCAGCCTGGGTAACAAGAGCGAAACTCCATCTCAAAAAAAAAAAAAAAATACTTGTTATTCTAAAGTAAAGTAAGGGACCGGGCGTGGTGGCTCATGCCTGTAATTCAAGCACTTTGGAGGCCAAGGCAGGCGGATCACCTGAGGCTGGGAGTTCAAGACCAGCCTGACCAACATGGTGAAACCCTGTCTTAAAAAATAAAATAAAATAGCCGGGCGCGGTGGCTCAAGTCTGTAATCCCAGCACTTTGGGAGGCCGAGGCGGGCGGATCACGAGGTCAAGAGATCGAGACCATCCTGGTCAACATGGTGAAACCCCGTCTCTACTAAAAATACTAAAAATTAGCTGGGCATGGTGGCGTGTGCCTGTAATCCCAGCTACTCAGGAGGCTGAGGCAGGAGAATTGCCTGAACCCGGGAGGCGGAGGTTGCGGTGAGCCGAGATCGCGCCATTGCACTCCAGCCTGGGTAACAAGAGCGAAACTCTGTCTCAAAAATAAAATAAAATAAAATAAAAATAAAGTAAAGTAAGAAACTGACTTAACAAAGAGGTCAACGTTTAAAACTTCCTCGTAGACCTAGAAATTATCCCAATACTGAAGGGAACCAGATAGAGAAAAAAGGCCAAACTTTCTGGAATTACTCAGGACTGCTCCGGACATGGCCTGAGGCTCTGAACCTAGGGCTGGGCAGGACACTGACTTTTGCAGGGACAGCGTTTTGCCGAAGTACTTGGTGAAGACAGTAAAGTAGGGCCTTGACTCTGGGCTGTGGAACTGAAGGCTTTCACCCTCAACACCTCTGGAGATGGTGAGAGGTATCACTGCCCATTTCCCTTCTTCACATCTTCTTGATTTAAAGCATGCTACTACGCAGGGAGCAACTGATGGCAACAGTAAAACAGGCTTTCTCAACGCCCACAGACTGCAGTACAGGCAAAATGTGAGCCACTGGTTCAGGAACAACCAAAAGGGAATGAAAATTTGGGATGTACCCAAAGCAATCTACGGATTCAATGCAATCTCTATCAAAATACCGATCATATTCTTCACAGAAACAGAAAAAAAGATTCTAAAATTCACATGGAAAAAAAATACAGATAACCAAAGCAATCCTGAGTGAAAAGGACAAAGCCGTAGACATCACACTGCTTGATATCAAAATATACTAGAAAGCGACAGAAATGAAAACAGCATAACGTTGATGTAAATACATAGAACGAAACAGAATAGAGAATCCAGAAATAAATCCATTAACTTTATAGTCAGCTCATTGTTTTTTTAAATTTTTTTTTGGCCGGGCACAGTGGCTCATCCCTGTAATCCCAGCACTTTGGGAGGCCGAGGCAGGTGGATCATGAGGTCAGGAGATCGAGACCATCATGGCCAACATGGTGAAACCCTGTCTCTACGAAAAAAAAAAAAAAAAAAAAATTTTTTTTGAGGCGTCTTGCTCTGTCACCCATGCTGGAATGCAACGGTGCAATCTCGGCTCACTGCAACCTCCGCCTCTTGGGTTTAAGTGATTCTTCTGCCTCAGCCTCCTAAGTAGCTGGGACTACAGGTGTGTGCCACTACACCCAGCTAATTTTATATATTTTTAGTACAGACGGTTTCGCCATGTTGGCCAGGTTGGTCTCAAACTCCTGACCTCAGGTAATCCTCCCACCTTGGCTTCCCAAAATGCTGGATTTACAGGCATGAGCCACTATGCCTGGCCACAGCCAGCTCATTTTAGACAAAAATTTCAAAAAGATAAGTGAGGGAAGGAACAGACTGTTCAAAAAATGGAAAATCGTGTTGGGAGGCCGGGCACAGTGGCTCAAGCCTTTAATCCCAGCACTTTGAAGGGTCGAGGCAGGTGGATTGCCTGAGTTCAGGAGTTCTAGACCACCATGACCAATATGGCGAAACATCATCTCTACTAAAAATACAAAAAAATTATCCAGGCATGGTGGCGGGCGCCTGTAGTCCCAGCTATTCGGGAGGCTGAGGGCAGGAGGATCATTTGGTACTGGGAGGTGGAGGTTGCAGTGAGCCGAGATCCAGCCACTGCACTTCAGCCTGGGTAGCAGAGCAAGACTGTCTCCAGGCCGGGCGCGGTGGCTCAAGCTTGTAATCCCAGCACTTTGGGAGGCCGAGGCGGGTGGATCACGAGGTCGAGAGATCGAGACCATCCTGGTCAACATGGTGAAACCCCGTCTCTACTAAAAATACAAAAAAATTAGCTGGGCATGGTGGTGCGTGCCTGTAATCCCAGCTACTCGGGAGGCCGAGGCAGGAGAATTGCCTGAACCCAGGAGGCGGAGGTTGCCGTGAGCCGAGATCGCGCCATTGCACTCCAGCCTGGGCAACAAGAGCGAAACTCCGTCTCAAAAAAAAAAAAAAAAAAAAAAAAAAGACTGTCTCCAAAAAAAAAAAAAAAAAAAAGTGCTGGGAAAACTGGTTATCTATATGCAGAACGAAACAGAACCCGTATCTCTCACTATATACAACAATCAACTCAAAATGGATAAAGATTTACATGTAAGTCCCAAAACTATGAAATGACAAGGGGGAAACACTTCAGGACACTGGTCTGAGCAAAGATTTTAGGGCTAAGACCTCAAAGGCACAGGCAAAAAAAAAGAAAAAAAAAAAAAAAAAAGACAAATGGGACCATACTAAACTAAAAAGCACTGGGTACAGTGGCTCATGCCTGTAATCCCAGCACTTTGGGAGGCTGAGGCTGGCAGATCACGGGTCAGGAGTTCCAGAACATCCTGATCAAAATGGTGAAATACCATCTCTACTAAAAATAAAAAACTCGCTGGGTGTGGTATATACACACAATGGAATACTCTTCACCTTTGATGGAGTCTCTCTCTGTTGCCCAGGCTGCAGCGCAGGGATATGTTCTCGTCACAGTATAACCTCCACCTCCAAAGTTAAAGTGATTCTCCTGCCTCTCTGCCTGTAGCTGGGACTACAGGCATGCGCCACCATACCTGGCTAATTTTTTTGTATTTTTAATAGAGGGGGGTTTCACCATGTTGGTTTGGCTGGTCTTGACCTCCTGATCTCAGGGGATCCACCTGCCTTGGCCTCCGGAAGTGCTGGGATCGCAGGCCTGAGCCACTGAATCCAGCCTCAGCAAATTTTTTTTTAAGTAAAATTCTGTCATTCACAGCAAATGGAATGAAACCCAAAGTCCATTGTACTAGGTGAAATGAGCCAGGCACAGAAGGACAAATATTGCGCGTTATTATCACTCATGTGTGGGAGTTAAACAGAGGATCCTGGCCAGGCGCGGTGGCTCACGCCTGTAATTCCAGCACTTTGGGAGGCCAAGGCAGGCGGATCATGAGGTCAAGAGATTGAGACCATCCTGGCCAACATGGCGAAACACTGTCTCTACTAAAAATACAGAAACATTTAGCCAGGAGTGGTAGTACGTGCCTGCAGTCCCAGCTGCTCAGGAGGCTGAGGCAAGGAGAACTGCTTGAAACCAGAAAACAGAAGTTGCAGTGAGCTGGAATCACGCCACTGCACTCCAGCCTGGTGACAGAACAAGAAAGACTCCATCTACAGAAAAAAGGAAAAAAAAAAGGTGGATCTTATGGAGGTAGAGAGTATAATGAGAGATACCAGAGATGGGACAGGTATATGGGGTGGGGGACAGCAGAGCTGGTGAAGGGGTACAAACACACAGCTAGAGAGAAGTAGTTCTAATGTTCCATAGTAGAGCAATGTGGCTATAGGTAACAATGTATATTACAGGCCAGGCGCAATTGCTCAGGCCTGTAATCCAAGCACTTTGGAGGCCAAGGTGGGCGAATCACCTGAGGTCAGGAGTTCAAGACCAGCCTGACCAACATGGTGAAACCCGTCTTTATTTAAAAAAAAAAAAAAAGAAAAAAAAAGAAACAAACAAACAAAAAACTCCCAATGTATATTACAAAAAAAAAAAAAAAAAAAAAAAACTGGAGTAGGTGAAACGTTGCCAGCACATAGAAATGATAAATACTCGAGGTGATGGATACTCTAAACCCCCTCACTTGATCATTACACGTTCTATGCACATAACAAGTATTACATGTACCCACAGGTACACACAAATACAGTAACATGTTCTAATAAAGAAATACATAAGACACATCTGAACACTGGGGTAAGGACTGCTCTTAAGGATGCAGTCTATTTTCAGGAGGTCAATTCTCCAAACTTCACTTTATTTTTCCTCCTACCTGGGGCATTTTTTCAGGCTCCACAGTTCTTCTCAGATCCAAGTTTTTCTGAAATCCCCTCAAAACAAACATTTGCACAAAATCTGAAAAAATCACAAAACCAAAGCATTTATATATATCATGGTCTCCAAGCAACTGTGAATTGCACAGACCATCCACTTCAGAGGGGCAGGTGTGCATATGGCTTGGGCCAACCAGGACCCCTGTGAGCTGCTCCTAACCTGAGGGGAACCCTGCACAGGCACACAGTCATTCACCAAACCCAACCAATCAGAACTCTTAGATAAGCCAGATTTTTCCTTGTGCAATTCTCTTTGAAAGGGAAATACTTAAAATTAATCAAGTTTATAGTAAGCATTTTTTTCCTTTTTTTTTTTGAGATGGAATCTCACTCTGTTGCCCAGGCTGCAGTGCCAGCTAATTTATTTTTTGTTGTTGTTGTTTTTGTTTGTTTGTTTTTCTTTTTTTTTTTTTTTGAGACGGAGTTTCGCTCTTGTTACCCAGGCTGGAGTGCAATGGTGCGATCTCCGCTCACCGCAACCTCCGCCTCCTGGGTTCAGGCAATTCTTCTGTTTCTCAGCCTCCTGAGTAGCTGGGCTTACAGGCACAAGCCACCATGCCCGGCTGATTTTTCGTATTTTTAGTAGAGACGGGGTTTCACCACGTTGACCAGGATGGTCTCGATCTCTTGACCTCGTGATCCACCCGCCTCGGCCTCCCAAAGTGCTGGGATTACAGGCATGAGCCACCGCGCCCGGCCCGCCAGCTATTTATACACACAAACGCACATACACGCATGCACGCGCACACACACACACACACCCCTTTTTTGGGGGGGAGCGGGGACAGAGTCTCACTCTGTCATCCAGGCTGGAGTACAGTGGAGCATGCAGCTCACTACAACCTCCAACTCCCGGGTTCAAGTGATTCTCCTTCAGCCTCCCGAGCGGCTGGGATTACAGGCACACGCCACCAGGCCCAACTAATTTTTGTATTTTTAGGAGAGATGGGGTTTCACTATGCTGGCCAGGACCGTCTCGATGTCCCGACCTCGTGATACACCTGCCTCGGCCTCCCAAAGTGCTGGGATTACAGGCGTGAGCCACCATGGCTGGTCTTGAATTCCTGATGTTGTGATCCACCCGTCTCAGCCTCACAAAATGCTAGAATTGTTTACAAGCGTGAGCCACCATGCCCAGCTGAAGTTTTTTTCTCTCTAGTAAACGTGGCTTCCAACAGAGGTCTTACGTATCATCTCGCCTGCCAATCTCCAATGTTAGAGGGTCTAGAGGAACCCAGAAGCATCCTAGTCTGAGGAACGTCATGGGGGAGGAAACACATTCATAGCTTTTTAAAAATTAAGATCAAGAGGACCAAAATCAGAACGATTTTCTAAACGTGATTTAACCTATCTGGAACCAGATTATAGGCACTCAGGAATGCTAAGTCGCTGATGCCACCAAGAAATTTTAGGAAAAAGGAGTGTCTTTTGCAAAGGAAAAAACCCAAGAGCTACCTGACAGGTGAGTTTCTCATCTAATTTTTATCTGTAGGTGTCATCTGTAGTGGGACCGGTCTCTCAGTAGGTGTCCCTGAGAACCCAAACATCCTAGAGAGGATTTGAGAATTCAACAAGGAAAACAGTCTCATCGCTAAACACAGCAAGCAAAGAGCCAGAAAGTCAGCCCAAACGCAGTGTGGAGATGGAGTCTCCTGCCGCTGTCCAGGAAAGCCCTGGATGTAAGTCCTGACAAACCCAACTACTAATTAAGATGCACTCGTCCGGCCGGGCTCGGTGGCTCAAGCCTGTAATCCCAGCACTTTGGGAGGCCGAGGCGGGTGGATCACGAGGTCAAGAGATCAAGACCATCCTGGTCAACATGGTGAAACCCCGTCTCTACTAAAAATACAAAAAATTAGCTGGGCATGGTGGCGTGTGCCTGTAATCCCAGCTACTCAGGAGGCTGAGGCAGGAGAATTGCCTCAGCCCAGGAGGCGGAGGTTGCGGTGAGCCGAGATCACGCCATTGCACTCCAGCCTGGGTAACAAGAGCGAAACTCCGTCTCAAAAAAAAAAAAAAAAAAAAAAAAAAAAAAAAAAAAAGATGCACTCGTCCAAGCCATTCTCTGGTCTCTCGGCACCTTCTTAGTTTATGGGGGGACGTTACAGTCCCAAGGTTTTCTCCTAATGTCCGTCCTCAGGAATTACTGCCAAAGCAAGGGTCTCCTGGTTCAGAACAGAAGCAGCTGGGGTCACTTTATGAGAAAGGTGCGTGGAAATACTTAACACAAGGCAATGGGCCAACTTACTATTATTTCCACAACAGTCAAGTTAAATGCGAACCCACAACAGGTTCAGACTGGGAGGTTGTCACACCAGGTTCCAATGGCCACGGGTAGAGAGAGGCTGTTCTGCTTCCCAGAGCTTGTGACAGCAAAAGGCATGTTACCACTGATCAAAATGAGTTTTACCCAAGAACGCACGTCTTTTGATGAACATACCAGAAAGTATGGCTCTGGTGACATCGGCATGCTGGCAGGATGCTTCTATCTGTTCACAGAGGCAGCACAGGTTCCTGAAGAGCCACGCTCCCACACCATGCATGTCGGGATGGCTGGAGACAAACACGGATAGGGATGCCTGGCTCAACTCAATCCCATCATTAGGTGGTTTTTTTTTTTTTTTTTTTTTTTTTTTTTTTGAGACAGATTTTCACTTCACCCAGGCAGGAGTGCAGTGGTGCCATCACAGTTCACAGCAGCTTCGACCTCCCAGGCTCAAGTAATCCTTACTCTTTAGCCTACTGAGTAGCTGGGACAACAGGCATGTACCACCACACCCAGCTGGAGGTATTACTACCTTGCCCAAGCTGCTCTCAAAACTCCTAGGCTCAAGACTCCCACCCAGGCCTTCCAAAGCTCTGAGATTACTAGTGCGAGCTGCTGTGCCAAACCTCACGTTATTTTCTCACTTTCCTTGTGACTTCTTTGACCCATTGATTATTTCACAGTATGCTGTTTAACTTCCAAATATTGTGGATTTTCCCAATTCCCTTCTGTTGCTGATTCTAAGTAAACTCATTTATGGATGGAGAAAGTATTTTGAACGATTTCAACCCTTCTAAATTTATTCCTATTTGTTTTTTTTTTTTTTTTTTTTTTTTGTGAGACGGAGTTTCACTCTTGTTACCCAGACTGGAGTGCAATGGCGCGATCTCGGCTCACCGCAACCTCCGCCTCCTGGGTTCAGGCAATTCTCCTGCCTCAGCCTCCTGAGTAGCTGGGATTACAGGCACGCGCCACCATGCCCAGCTAATTTTTTGCACCTTTAGTAGAGACGGGGTTTCACCATGTTGACCAGGATGGTCTCGATCTCTTGACCTCGTGATCCACCCGTCTCGGCCTCCCAAAGTGCTGGGATTACAGGCTTGAGCCACCGCGCCCGGCCTCCTATTTGTTTTATGGCCGGACTTTTTTTTTATTTTTCTTTTTTCAGACAGTTTCGCTCGTCGTCCAGGCTGGAGCGCAACAGCACAATCTCAGCTCACAGCAACTTACACCTCCCAGATTCAAGCGATTCTCCTGCCTCAGCCTCCCAAGTAGCTGGGATTACAGGCACCTGCCACCAAGGCCGGCTAATTATTGTATTTTTACTAGAGATGGGGTTTCACCATGTTGGCCAGGCTAGTCTATACGTAACTCCTGACCTCAGATCGTGGTCTGCCTGCCTCGGCCTCCCAAAGTGGTGGAATTACGGGTGTGAGCCGTGCCCAACCATGGCCTGAACCTTACAACCTATCCTGGGGACTGTTGCATTTGGACTTACAAATAGCATTCTGCTATTACTGACTGTCAGTCAGGTCAGCCAGTTTGCAGCATTCAACTTCTATATCATTGTTAATCTGACTTGTTCTACTTACTACTGAAAGGGGGTATTGAAATCTCTAATTATTATTGCTGAAATGTCTATTTCTCCCTTTAATTCTGCCCATTTTTGCTTCATAGATTTTGGTGCTCTGACATTAGGTGTGTATATACTAGGAAGCAGCTTTTTTTTTTTTTCACTGGAGATGAAGTTTCACTCTTGTTGCCCAGGCTGGAGTGCAATGGCGTGATTTCAGCTCACTGTAACCTCTGCCTCCCAGGTTCAAGCAATTCTCCTGCCTCAGCCTCCCGAGTAGCTGAGATTACAGGCACATGCCATCACATCCCATTAATATTTGTATTTTTAATAAAGACAAGATTTCACCATGTTAATCAGGCTGGTCTTGAACGGCTGACCTCAGGTGATCCATCTGACTCGGCCTCCCAAAGTGCTCGGGTGACAGCCATGAGCCACCGTGCCTGGCCAGAAAGCATGTTTTTCATGGAATTAAGTTTACTGATCTTTTACAGCTTCTGGGTTTTATGTCATATTTAAGCATTCCTACTTCAAGATTATGAAAATATTTTTCCTGGACAGGCAAAGTGGCTCACACCTGTAATCCTAGCACTTTGGGAGGCCAAGTTAGACGGATCACCTGAGGTCAGGAGTTGAACACAAGCCTGGCCAATATGGTGAAATCCTGTTTCTACTAAAAATACAAAAATTAACTAGCTATGGTGGCATGAGCCTGTAATCTCAGCTACCTGAAGACTAAGGCAAGAGAATCACTGGAACACGGAGGGCAGAGGCTGCAGTGAGCCAAGATCATGCAACTGCACTCCAGCCTGGGCGACAGAGCAAGCCTCTGTCTCAAAAATAAAAAGTCTTGCATGATTTCTTCTACTACTTTTATATACTCATCATTTTTTTGTCCTTTAATGCATGTTGAATTGTTTTGGTATGAGGAAAAGATCCCCTTGCATTTATTAAAAAAAAATTTGGTCTGACAAGAGTGGCTCACGCCTGCAATCCCAGCACTTTGGGAGGCCACGGTTGGCATATCACAAGGTCAGAAGTTCAAGACCAGACTGGCCAACATGGTGAAATCCCATCTCTACTTAAAAAAAATGCAGCCGGGCACGGTGGCTCAAGCCTGTAATCCCAGCACTTTGGGAGGCCGAGGCGGGTGGATCACAAGGTCGAGAGATCGAGACCATTCTGGTCAACATGGTGAAACCCCGTCTCTACTAAAAATACAAAAAATTAGCTGGGCATGTTGGCGCGTGCCTGTAATCCCAGCTACTCAGGAGGCTGAGGCAGGAGAATTGCTTGAACCCGGGAGGCGGAGGTTGCGGTGAGCCGAGATCGCGCCATTGGACTCCAGCCTGGGTAACAAGAGTGAAACTCCGTCTCAAAAAAAAAAAAAGTTACGGTAGGGCGCAGTAGCTCACACCTGTAATCCAATTACTTTGGGAGGCCAAGGTGGGCAGTCATGACATCAGGAGTTGGAGACCAAACTGGCCAAAATGGTGAAACCCTATCTCTGTTTAAAAAAAAAAAAAGAGGGGGGCGCGGTGGCTCACGCCTGTAATCCCAGCACTTTGGGAGGCCAAAGTGGGTGGATCATGAGGTCAAAAGATCGAGACCATCCTGGTCAACATGGTGAAACCCCGTCTCCACTAAAAATACAAAAAATTAGCTGGACATGGTGGCGCGTGCTTGTATTCCCAACTACTCGGGAAGCTGAGGCCAGAGAATTGCTTGAACCCAGGAGGCAGAGGTTGCAGTGAGCCAAGATTGCGCCATTGCACTCCAGCCTGGGTAACAAGAGCGAAACTGTCTCAAAAAAAAAAATTAGCCAGGCATGTTAGTGGGCACCTGTAATCCCAGCTACTCAGGAGGCTGAGGCCATATAACTGCTTAAAACCAAAAGGCAAAGGTTGCAGTGAGTAGAGATCGTGCCACTGCACTCCAGCCTAGGCAAAAGCAAAACTCCATCTTAAAAAATAGTTTAGGCCAGGCACAGTGGCACAGGCCTGTAACCCCAGCACTTTGGGAAGCCGAGGAGGGTGGATTACAGGTCAAGAGATCAAGACCAGCCTGGCCAACATAGTGAAACCACAACTCTACTAAAGATACAAAAAATTAGCTGGGCATGGTGGCTGAGACAAGAGAATTGCTTAAAGCCAGGAAACGGATGCGGCAGTGAGCCGAGATCACATCACTGCACTCCAGCCTGGCAACAAGAGGGAGACTCCGTCTCAAAAAAACAAAAAAAAAATTTTAAATTACCTAGGTATGGTGGCTCATGCCTGTAGTACAAAGTACTCGGGAGGGTTAAGTGGAAGGATCACTTGAGCCCAGGAGATTAAAGCTGCAGTGAGTTGTGATTGTAAGACTGAACTCCATCCAGCCTGGGAGACAAAGCAAGACCCTAAATCAAAAAAACAAACAGTCCTGAGGTAGGCTGGGTACAGTAGCTCACGCCTGTAATCCTAGCATTTTGGGAGGCTGACGTGGGTGAACTGCCTGAGGTCAGGAGTTCAAGGCCAGCCTGGCCAAGGCAGTAAGACCCTGTCTCTACTGAAAATACAAAAATTAGCTGGGCATAGTAGCGGGCACCTGTAATTCCAGCTACTTGGGAGGATGAGGCAAAAGAATTACTTGAACCTGGGAGGCGGAGGTCGCAGTGAGCCAAGATCGCACCACTGCATCCAGCCTGGGCAACAGAACAAGACTCCATCTCAAAAAATAAATCAATCGGTCGGGCGCGGTGGCTCATGCCTATAATCCCAGCACTTTGGGAGGCCGAAGCGGGTGGATCACGAGTTCAAGAGATCGAGACCATCCTTGTCAAAACGGTGAAACCCCGTTTCTACTAAAAATACAAACATTAGCTGGGCATGGTGGCACACGCCTGTACTCCCAGCTACTCAGGAGGCCGAGGCAGGAGAATTGCCTGAACCCAAGAGGCGGAGGCTGCAGTGAGCCGAGATCACGCCATTGCACTCCAGCCTGGTGACAGAGCGACACTCCATCTCAAAAAAAAAAAAAAAAAAAAGGAAAAAACAATAAACAAGATAAATAAATGAATAAATATATAGAGACATACCTATATATAAATCCTGACGTGAGCATATGTAACACCACCACCTAGTTTCAGTACAGCATTTTCTTTTTTTAATGTTGATGGGGTCTTGCTATGTTGCCCAGGGTGATCTCAAGCTCCTGGCCTCAAGCACCTGGCTCAGTATGCTATTTTTGACTGTACATCACAGTTTCCCCAAACTAAAGAGAATAACACATAAACCTCCTGCCTTCTGCTGGCTTAGGAGAGGAGAAAGGGAGGGGGTCCAAGGTTCCAGATGTCATTTCCCTACACTTCCAGTCAATGCTTCCTGAGTATTTCACCCCTACCTACAGAGGAACCTGAGGCTGCCAATCCTTGCGCTTTCAGCAATCAAGAGAATAAGCTAAACTGGGTCTCTTCTTTCCACACTGCTGTCTGAGGATACGTTTTCCTCAGGTTTGCTAAGTCATTATTATTGGTCCATGTGTTTCCTGCTTCCAAAGCTTTGTTTACAAGTGGGTGCAGTGGCTCATGCCTGTAATCCCAGCACTTTGGGAGGCTGAGGCAGGCCGACCACCTGAGGTCAAGAGTTCGAGATCAGCCTGGTCAACAAGGCGAAACTCCGTCTCTAATAAAAATACAAAAACTAGCCGGGCATTGTGGCAGGCACCTGTAATCCCAGCTAGTAGGGAGGCTGAGACAAGAGAATCTCTTGAACCCAGGAGGAAGAGGGTGCAGTGACGAGATTGTGCCACTACACTCTAGCCTGAGAGAGCAAGACTGTCTCAAAAGAAAACAAAACAAAACAAAACAAAAACAACAAAATGTTTTGCTTCTTTCTGTTACCTCCTCTCCTATACTCTCCTATCTTTATGGCTTTATACTTTTTATAAATTCCCTTTTTTGACTCCTAAGGGGATTACAGGAGAGAATAAAAGTAGCTGCATGTATTCTATCAGTCACACTTACCTGGATGTTTCTTTTTTGGTTTTTTTTTTTTTTTTTTTTTGAGACGGAGTTTCGCTCTTGTTACCCAGGCTGGAGTGCAATGGCGCGATCTCGGCTCACCGCAACCTCCGCCTCCTGGGTTCAGGCAATTCTCCTGCCTCAGCCTCCCGAGTAGCTGGGATTACAGGCACGTGCCACCATGCCCAGCTAATGTTTTGTATTTTTAGTAGAGACGGGGTTTCACCATGTTGACCAGGTTGGTCTCGATCTCTCGACCTTGTGATCCACCCGCCTTGGCCTCCCAAAGTGCTGGGATTACAGGCTTGAGCCACCGCGCCCAGCCCTTTTTTGGTTTTAAAAAACATCATTCTGTCTTTCGTCTGGGCCGCCAGTATGCCATCCAGACTGAGGAAGACCCGGAAACTTCGGGGCCACGTGAGCCACGGCCACGGCCGCATCGGCAAGCACCAGAAGCACCCCGGAGGCCGTGGTAATGCTGGTGGTATGCATCATCACAGGATCAACTTCGACAAATACCACCCAGGTTACTTTGGGAAAGTTGGTATGAGGCATTACCACTTAAAGAGGAACCAGAGCTTCTGCCCAACTGTCAACCTTGACAAACTGTGAACTTTGGTTAGTGAGCAGACACGGGTGAATGCTGCTAAAAACAAGACTGGGGCTGCTCCCATCATTGATGTGGTGCGATCGGGCTACTACAAAGTTCTGGGCAAGGGAAAGCTCCCAAAGCAGCCTGTCATCGTCAAGGCCAAATTCTTCAGCAGAAGAGCTGAGGAGAAGATTAAGGGTGTCGGGGGGGCCTGTGTCCTCGTGGCTTGAGGCCACATAGAGGGAGCTTCATTAAATGCTGAGTACTTGTAAAAAAAAAAAAAAAAAAAAAAAAAAAAAAACATCATTCTGGCTGGGCACAGTGGCTGGATCCCAAGGTCTAGAGATCAAGACCATCCTGGCTAACATGGGGAAACCCCATCTCTACTAAAAATACAAAAATTAGCCAGGCACACTGGCAGACGCCTATAGTCCCAGCTACTCAGGAGGCTGAGGCATGAGAATCGCTTGAACCCAGGAGGCCGAGGTTGCAGTGAGCCTAGATCATGCCACTGCACTCCAGCCTGGCAACAGAGCAAGACTCCATCTCAAAAAAAAAAAAAAAAAAAAAAAAAAAATTACTCCTTGCCAGGTGCAGTAATTCACACTTGTAATCCCAGCACTTTGGGAGGCTGAGGTGGGAAGACTGCTTGAGCCCTCGAGTTCAAGACCAGCCTGAGCAACAAAGTAAGATCCCAGTAACAGAGTGAGACCCGCCCTGGACATCTGTAATTAAAAAAAAAAATTGGGCCGGGCGCGGTGGCTCAAGCCTGTAATCCCAGCACTTTGGGAGGCCGAGGCGGGTGGATCACGAGGTCAAGAGATCGAGACCATCCTGGTCAACATGGTGAAACCCCGTCTCTACTAAAAACACAAAAAATAGGCCGGGTGCGGTGGCTCAAGACTGTAATCCCAGCACTTTGGGAGGCCGAGGCGGGTGGATCACGAGGTCGAGAGATCGAGACCATCCTGGTCAACACGGTGAAACCCCGTCTCTACTAAAAATACAAAAAATTAGCTGGGCATGTTGGCACGTGCCTGTAATCCCAGCTACTCAGGAGGCTGAAGCTGGAGAATTGCCTGAACCCAGGAGGCAGAGGTTGCGGTGAGCCGAGATCACGCCATTGCACTCCAGCCTGGGTAACGAGCGAAACTCCGTCTCAAAAAAAAAAAAAAAAAAACCACAAAAAATTAGCTGGGCATGGTGGCGCGTGCCTGTAATCCCAGCTACTCAGGAAGGCTGAGGCAGGAGAATTGCCTGAACCCAGGTGGTGGAGGTTGCGGTGAGCCAAGATCGCGCCATTGCACTCCAGCCTGGGTAACAAGAGCGAAACTCCGTCTCAAAAAAAAAAAAAAAAAAATATATATGTAGCCAGGTATGGTGATGTACACCTGTAGTTCCAGCTACTTGGGAGGCAGAGGTAGAAAGATCACTTGAGCCCAGTAACTGAGGCTATAGGGAGCTATGATGACACTGCACTCCAGCCTGGGCAACAGGAAGGCTGTCTCAAGAAAAAACGTGTTTTGTTTTTTTTGTTGGTTTTTTTTTTGAGACAGAGTCCTGCTCCAGCGCTCAGGCTGGAGTACAGGTGCCATCCCAGCTCATTGTAACCTCTGCCTCCCGAGTTCCATCGGCTCTCCTGCCTCAGCCTCCCTAGCAGCTGGGATTCCAGGCACCCAAGACCATGTCCAGCTATATTTTGCATTTTTAGTAGAGACAGGGTTTCTCCACGTTGGCTGGGCTGGTCTCGAACTCCTAACCTTAGGTGATCCACCCTGTCTCCAAAGAAAAAAGAAAGAGACCCTGTCTCCAAAAAAAAAAAAAAAAGACTTCAATTAAAACAAATGCTCTCTTGAAATAATAAAGCAATAGTTTCTCCAGGCCTAGTCTAGTATAAATATGCAATGCAGAATCCTGATTTTTGGCTTTGAAATGTAATTTATACTAGACTGCGAAAACAGTAACACTGAATCATTAGTACACTACCTTTCCAGCAACTCCTGCAGGCTCACAATGCTTTGTACATGAAGACGCCACACCGCTTCAAGCAACAAAGAATTCTGAAGAAAATAAATAACAGCATTTGAGTCCTTTATACATGCATTTTCCTACAAAATGTTCAACCTAGATGCTTAACCACTGTGCTCTACTGAAAATGAACATCAACCAAAAAGTAGAGCCAGAAATCAAGTCCTTTTTTTCACAAAATTGTTCTGGTTTTCAAACTCACTGGATTTCAGAAACTCATACATTGTTACCTGACACTTCCTCCTCCTCCTCCTCCCCTCTTCCTACTGCTCTGGCACAGGCCCTGAGTGGCACCCTGCCTGGGCTGCAGGCCTGCCTAGCTCCCCACCTGGGCTCTAGAGTAAACTACTTCCAACCCTTTCTCCACACTGTGGCCAGCACAGTATTCCAAAATACACACTTGGCATGTCAGTCTCTTCTTTAGAAGCCTTCACTGGCTCCTCATAGCTTCCAGGACAAAGGTCAGGCTTCACTGTGGCCTGTGTCTGTCCCGTGTCTTTCCCACTCAGCCCTCTCCCACTTGATAACCTCCATGCTCAGCGCGGACCCTGTGCCCCAGTCATACTGTCCTGATCTCCCTGTGGCCTCCCCTTCTCATTCCCCTAATTCACACTCTTCACACTCCATGCAGGGAGGCTTTCCTAACTCTCTGATAGGCACGTCCATTTCTTCTTTGCAAATCTATGAGCACCTGTATCATCGCAATTCTTGTGGATTTAGTGGCTTGTTTCCCCAACTGGATAATGAGTACAGGGGCCATAGCAATACCTGACAAATCTAACGAACTCTGTAATGTATGCTGGATAAAAGAATGGGAAAGGCCAGGTGCAGTGGCTCACACCTGTAACCCCGGCAATTTGGGAGTTCAACATGGGCAGATCACCTGAGTTTAGGAGTTGAAGACAGTCCTGGCCAACACGGTGAAACCCCATCTCTACTAAAGATACAAAAATTAGCCAGGCATGGTGGTCCACACCTATAATCCCAGCTACTTAGGAGGCTGAGGCAGGAGAATGGCTTGAACCTGGAAGGCAGAGTGTACAGTGAACCGAGATGACGCCACTGTACTCCAGCCAGGGCGGCAGAGTAAGACTCCGTCTCAAAAAAAAAAAAAAAAAAAGAAGCCGGGTGCGGTGGCTCAAGCCTGTAATCCCAGCACTTTGGGAGGCCGAGGCGGGTGGATCACGAGGTCAAGAGATCAAGGCCATCCTGGTCAACATAGTGAAGCCCCGTCTCTACTAAAATACAAAAATTAGCTGGGCATGGTGGTGCGTGCCTATAATCCCAGCTACTCAGGAGGCTGAGGCAGAAGAATTGCCTGAACCCAGGAGGCGGAGGTTGCAGTGAGCCAAGATCGTGCCATTGCACTCCAGCCTGGGTAACAAGAGCGAAACTCCATCTTAAAAAAAAAAAAAAAAAAATACAAGAAAATTAGCCAGGCACAGTGTTGGGTGCCTGTAATTTAAGCTACTCAGGAGGCTGAGGCAAGAGAATCGATTGAACCCAGGAGACGGAGGTTGCAGTGAGCCCAGATCAAGCCACTACACTCCTGTCTAGGCAACAGAGTGAGACTTCATTTCAAAAAAAAAAAGGCAAAAACAAAAACAGAAATGTGGCTCATGCCTGTTATCCCAGCACTTTGGGAGGGTGAGGCGGGTAGATCACCTGAGGTCAGGAGTTCGAGACCAGCCTGACCAATACGGTGAAACCCCATCTTTAAATAACATTTTTAATAGTTTACTGCCCTGGAAAATTCTTCATTATAATATACTCAAGAAGGCTGAACATCATGTTTTTATGGTATATTCTCTTCTAATAAATATTACTAACGATGGGTGAATAGTGACAAAAATGGTAACTGAAGGTACCTCTTTCCAATCCACAGAGGATTTCTAAACCCTTTTTCATCCACTCTCCGTAATTAAGAAGAAGCTTGGTAGAATTTCCAAGAAAACCTAGGGACTCTGTTGCTTCCATCCACATCAACAGAACATTGCCTCAAACGGTGGAAAGTCAGATCTGCAATCTCAAATTTACCTGTATTTTCCACAATTCTTGACAAAAGGAAAGACGGGAGAACATATTGTGTGCCAACAAATACTGTGCAACCTCTAACAAGGAAGACAGCTTCTTCTGGAAAGAGAGATTACATGTTTTTAAAAACAGACAAATACCTGAAACAATATATAAATGTTTCTGAAACGGAGTCTCACTCTGTCACCCAGACTGGAGTGCAGCGGCACGATCTCGGCTCACTGCAACCCCCACCTCCACGGTTCAAGAGATTCTCCTGCCTCAGCCTCCCAAGTAGCTGAGATTAGAGGCGCCCACCGCCATGCCCAGCTAATTCTTATATTTTTAGTAAAGACGGGGTTTCACCATATTGGTCAGGCTGGTCTTGGAACTCCTGATCTCTCGATCTGCCCACCTCGGCCTCCCAAATTGCTGGGATTACAGGCGTAAGCCTCCAAGCCCGGCCTTACCTGAAACACTATTAAAGAAATGTCCTGGCCGGGCGCAGTGGCTCATGCCTGTAATCCCAGCACTTTGGGAGGCCGAGGCGGGTGGATCACGAGGTCAAGAGATCGAGACCATCCTGGTCAACATGGTGAAACCCCGTCTCTACTAAAAATACAAAAAATTAGCTGGGCAAGGTGGCGCACGCCTGTAATCCCAGCTACTCAGGAGGCTGAGGCAGGAGAATTGCCTGAACCCGGGAGGCGGAGGTTGCGGTGAACCGAGATCGCGCCATTGCACTCCAGCCTGGGCAACAAGAGCGAAACACTGTCTCAAAAAAAAAAAAAAAGAAAGAAAAAGAAAAAGAAATGTCCTATTTTCCCAACCAGCTTAAAAGCAACAAGGGCAGGTTTCCTCATGTTTACTGTTCTTACTCTCTGCTCCACGGTGAGCAGCACAGGGTGGCTGGGATCCACTGGAGCCGCACAGATCTGTCCCACACCAGAGGCAACCATCGTGGCTGAGAGAATACCCACAGGAACCCCCAGCCGTGAGGCCTGATCCTGCAAAGCAGACCCTTAAAGACAAAATGTAACCACAGCTTTCTCTTAAAACATGAGACAAAATCTAAAACAAAAGACTTATAGTTTAAATGCCTTATTTTAAGATAAGGCACAGAAAACTGCCTTTTAAAGGGGCAGAACACATGCAAAGGGAAAAACACGAGATAAACATTAGAATCTGACGACTCAAGCAGCTCACAATACAACTGGTGGCAGCACCTGAACCCAGAGCTACGCATTCTATTATGTTAAGTTTCCCAGGACACAACAGGAGCAAGACAAAGAAACATACTCTGACGGAGAACTTTATCATCTTTTTGCAAAGGAGCACAGCAAATGGAGAACTCCAGCAGGCTCTTTCAAATACACTGTTTTACCCATTACTTCAAGATAAGCCTATTCCTGTTGACTCACATTGCTGCTTCCTGTCAAAATGAGGCAGGGATTTCCCAATGCTCTGCCAGACACCTGGGAGGCAGGAGCAGTCACCGGTGTGCTCAGTCCCCAGGGCCACCAGGTGGAATCTCACTCACAGCCCACAGGCAGCCACAACTCTCTGAGCAACTAGCCTCTGGTCTGCACTCAATAAAGTGAGACACGGTGGGCAACGTGGAGGAGGCAAAGTCAACCATTTTCTAATTTATTTGCCTTCCAAAATTAATTATTTTTTGAGATGGTGTCTTGCACTGTCGCCCGGGCTGGAGGGCAATAGTGCAATCTTGGCTCACTGCAACCTCTGCCTGCCAGGTTCAAGTGATTCTCGTGCCTCAGCCTCCCAAGGAGCTAGGATTACAGGCACGCACATGCCACCACGCCTGGCTAATTTTTTGTAGTTTTAGTAAAGAGGGGTTTCACTATGTTGGACATACTGGTCTCAAATTCCTGAACTCGTGATCCACCCGCCTCAGCCTTCCAAAGTGCTGGGATTATAGGCGTGAGACACCACAACCAGCCAAACTGTTTACTGGTATAAGCCACCTGTCATGGCACCGTCAGAGAACTGAGGCCGGCAGATCACCTGACGTCAGGAGTTTGAGACCAAGCTGACCAACATGGAGAAACCCCATCTCTAATAAAAACACAAAATTAGCTGGACAAGGTGGTGTGCGCCTATAATCCCAGCTACTCAGGAGAGCGAGGCAGGAGAATCACTTGAACCCAGAGGGCAGAGGTTGCAGTGAGCCAAGACTGCACTACTGCATTCCAGCCAAGGCAAAAACAGTAAAACTCCACCTCAAAAAGACAAAAGAAAGGCAGACAGATCGGCCAAAGTGGGTCACGCCTGTAATCCCAACACTTTGGGAAGCTGATGTGAACGAACTGCCTGAGCTCAGGAGTTTGTGACCAACCTTGGCAATATGGCAAAACCCCGTCTCAATAAAAAAATTAGCCAGGCAAGGTAGTACACCCCTGTAGTCCCAGCAACTCAAGAGGCTGGAGTGGGAGGATCTCTTGAGCCCACGAGGTCAAGACTGCAGTGAGGTGCAATCACACCACTGCTCTCCCTGGCAAGAGCGAGACCCTGTATCCAAGAAAAAAAAGATAGAAAGGTAGACAATGCCATTTTCTTTTTTTGAGGCAGTTTTGCTCTAGTTGCCCAGGCTGGAGTGCAATGGCACAGTCTCGGCTCATTGCAACCTCTGCCTCCTGGGTTTGAGCAATTCTCCTGCCTCAGCCTCCCAAGCAGCTGGGATCACAGGTGCTCACCACCCTGCCCAACTAAAATTCGTAATTTTATTTTTATTTATTTTGTTGTTGTTAGAGACAAAGTCTACCTCTGCTGCCCAGGCTAGAGTACAGTAGCATGATCTCAGCTCACTGCAATTTCCGCCTCCCAGGTTCAAGCAATTCTCATGCCTCAGCCTCCTGAGTAGCTGGAACTACAGGCGACCACCACCATGTCGACATAATTTTTCGTATTTCAGTAGAGATAGGTTTTCACCATGTTGCCCAATGTGGGTAACCCCACCTCTGGGCAACGAGGAAGAGCTAAGCAGACCCTCAGCACTATCAGTGCCTCAAGAATAACTTACTACTCATTTGTTTCCTTTTTATATGATCCTATCTTAGTTTGTAGACAAGAGTAGTAGCTAGAGCAGACATGATACAGAGCATGTACTAGGAAAAAACAGCCATACCAGGACAAGAATCAATGACCCAGGCAGTAGTGCCCCTGCCTAAAAGGGCATGTGCTACATTGCAGGTTGGCCCAGGCAGCAGCGTTCAGTATCATAAAGATACCCACTGTACGGCAGGCTTGGAGCAAGAGTTACTCCTCCTGTAAGGGAGTTGTAGTTATCTTGTTTCCGGTTCTTGCGGAAAGTTGGCCTCAGGTCAGCAATCCTGTGAACATCCAAGGGCTTAAAACCCCTCCCGTGTAATCGCAGCTAGGTGGCCGTATACCGTCAGTTCTCTTGCTACTAGACTGACTCGGACTCCTCGCACAGATATCCTTAGAAGTAGCCTGCTCCTGGATAAGTGATGTTGCACATTGCACCCTCCTTACTGCACACTGCCCATTTCCTAGCCTCAGTAACCAAATGGGGGTGGACCCCGTGTACTGCCCACCTCCCTGCCTCGGTGACCTAATGGGGGTGGACTCCTTGCTTATCACTCACCTGACTGTCTTGGCCCTATCACTATCCTTAAGATGACCTGACTCACTACCCTTCCTAACCTGTACCTAATAAATACAGACGCACCTGGACACTCGAGACATCATCACCAGACTCTGCTTGGAAGTGGCATTGGTCCCCCCGAGCCCAGATGCTCTTATTCTGTTCTTCGGTGTTTTGTTTTGTTTTTTTGAGATGGAGTTTCGCTCCTGTTACCCAGGCTGGAGTGCAATGGCGCGATCTCGGCTCACTGCAACCTCCGCCTCCTGGGTTCAGGCAATTCTCCTGCCTCAGCCTCCTGAGTAGCTGGGATTACAGACACGCGCCACCATGCCCAGCTGATTTTTTTGTATTTTTAGTAGAGATGGGGTTTCACCATGTTGACCAGGATGGTCTCGATCTCTTGACCTCGTGATCTACCCGCCTCGGCCTCCCAAAGTGCTGGGATTACAGGCTTGAGCCACCACATCCGGCCAACACTGTTTCTAAACACAACATCATAACATGCCCAAAAGCAAGTCACAAAAACATCATTTAGAATTTTGACTACACACACAAGTGGAAATCCATCATCTGAGGAAATTTAAGTTTCTACTTAGTTTAGCAAATGATAGTTTACTATATAAAAACTTTCCTGGAGAGAGATCCAGGATGGCTGATCACTAGCAGCTCGGGATTGTAGCTCCCAGTGAAAGCGCAAAGAACGAGAGGACACCAGACCTTCACATGAATTCCTGTTGCTCACGCACCAGGAGATTCCCAGCGGAGGAGCCCCACGGGTCGCCAGCGCGACTCTTGTGACCGGCAAGGCGGTTTTGCTGGCACCTCAGAGTGTCGGTTCTTGGTGCAGAGTCAGAAAAGCACCATCAATCTTTTTTTTTTTTTTTGAGATGGAGTTTCGCTCTTGTTACCCAGGCTGGAGTGCAATGGCGCGATCTCGGCTCACCGCAACCTCCGCCTCCTGGGGTCAGGCAATTCTCCTGCCTCAGCCTCCTGAGTAGCTGGGATTACAGGCACGTGCCACCATGCCCAGCTAATTTTTTGCACTTTTAGTAGAGATGGGGTTTCACCATGTTGACCAGGATGGTCTTGATCTCTCGACCTCGTGATCCACCCGCCTCGGCCTCCCAAAGTGCTGGGATTACAGGCTTGAGCCACCGAGCCCGGCGCAAGCACCATCAATCTTAACGCCGCTGATTTAGTCGGCGCAGTGGGTTGCTCAGATTTTGGCGCTGAGAATCTAAGTTGGACGTCCACTCAGAAACCCAATTACAAAGACAGTAATTATAAAGACCACAGATGGATACATCTACAACGAAGGGAAGAAAACAGCCAAAAAAGGCTGAGAACACCCAAGATCAGAATGCCTCTCCCTCAGTAGGGGATCACGGTTCCTCATCAGCAACGAAACAAGGCTTGATGGAGAACGAGTGTGTTCCAATTACAGAAGCAGGCTTCAAAATGTGGGTAATAAGAAACTTCTGTGAATTAAAAGAATTTGTTCTAACCCAATCCAAAGAAACTAAGAACTTTGAAAAAAGGTTTGATGAAATGTTAACAAGAATACACACTTTAGAGAGGAAAATAAGTGAATTGATGGAGCTGAAAAACACTATACGAGAACTACGTGAAGTATGCACAAGTTTTAACAGCCGAATTGATCAAGCAGAAGAAAGGATATCAGAGGTCGAAGACCAACTCAATGAAATAAAACAACACAAGATTAGAGAAAAAAGGATAGGCCGGGCACGGTGGCTCAAGCCTGTAATCCCAGCACTTTGGGAGGCCAAGGCGGGTGGATCACGAGGTCAAGAGATCGAGACCAACCTGGTCAACACGGTGAAACCCCGTCTCTACTAAAAATACAAAAAATTAGCTGGGCATGGTGGTGTGTGCCTGTAATCCCAGCTACTCAGGAGGCTGAGACAGGAGACTTGCTTGAACCTAGGAGGCGGAGGCTGCGGTGAGCTGAGATCGTGCCATTGCACTCCAGCCTGGGTAACAAGAGCGAAACTCCGTCTCAAAAAAAAAAGAGAAAAAAGGATAAAAAGGAACGAGCGAAGTCTCCAAGAAATATGGGACTATGTGAAAAGACCTAATCTACGCTTGATAGGTGTACCTGAATGTGACAAAGAGAATGAATCCAAGCTGGAAAATACGCTTCAGGATATTATTCAGGAAAATTTTCCCAACCTAGTAAGGCAGGATAATATTCAACTCCAGGTAATACAGAGACCACCACAAAGATATTCCTCAAGAAGAGCAACTCCAAGGCACATAATCGTCAGATTCACCAGGGTTGAAATGAAGGAGAAAATACTAAGGGCAGCCAGAGAGAAAGGATCTCTCAGCAGAAACCCTACAAGCCAGAAGAGAGTGGGGACCAATATTCAACATCCTTAAAGAAAAGAACTTTCAACCAAGAATTTCACATCCAGCCAAACTAAGCTTCGTAAGTGAAGGAAAAATAAAGTTTTTTGTGAACAAGCAAGCACTCAGAGATTTCATCACCACCAGGCCTGCTTTACAAGAGCTTCTGAAAGAACCACTACACATAGAAAGGAACAAACAGTATCAGCCTTTCTAAAAAATACCGAAAAGTAAAGAACATCAATATAATGAAGAATTTACATCAACTAATGGGCAAAAGAGCCAGCTACTATTAAATGGCAGTATTAAACTCACATATATCATTGTTAATTCTAAATTCAAATGGACCAAATCCCCCAATCCAAAGACAGGCAATTTGGATAAAAAACTAAAACCCATCCGTATGCTGCACCCAGACCCATCTCACATTCAAGGATACACAAAGACTCAAAACAAGGGATGGAGAAAGATTTACCAACCAGAGAGCTTAAATAAATAAATAAAAAGCAGAAGTTACAATTTTTGCCTCTGATAAAATAGTCGTTAAAGCAACAAAGATCGGCCAGGCACGGTGGCTCACGCCTATAATCCCAGCAATTTGGGAGGCGGAGGCGGGTGGATCACGAGGTCAAGAGATCGAGACCATCCTGGTCAACATGGTGAAACCCCGTCTCTACTAAAAATACAAAAATTAGCTGGGCATGGTGGCGCACGCCTGTAGTCCCAGCTACTAGGGAGGCTGAGGCAGGAGAATTGCCTGAACCCAGGAGGCGGAGGTTGTGGTGAGCCGAGATCGCGCCATTGCACTCCAGCCTGGGTAACAAGAGCGAAACTCCGTCTCAAAAAAAAAAAAAAACAACAACAACAACAACAAAAAGCAACAAAGATCAAAAGAAGCAAAGAAGGACATTATATAATGATAAAAGGATCAATGCAACAACAAGAAGAGCTAAAGATCCTAAATATATACGCACCCAATACAGGAATACCAAGACATACAAGACTAATAAAGAGACTTAGACTCCCACACAATAATAGTGGGAGACTTCAACATTAGTATTAGACAGATCAACGAGACAGAAAATTAACAACGATATCCAGGACTCGAACTCAGATCTGAAACAAGTAAATGTAATTAACATTTATAGAACTCTCCACTTTAAATACACAAAATATACACTCTTATCAATACCACATCATATCAACCTAGAAGTTTAAACGAAATGTTGGTTGGCTCCTTGTTTGTTATTCTCTTCCCTCATTTTCTTTCATGTCTCCATTATTAAGGACAATTATAGGCATACCCATATTTAGACTGCATTCTAGCCCGGGCAATAAAGCAATACCCCCATTCTCTCTCCCTCTTCCTCTTTCTCTTTCTTCGTCTTCTTTTTTCATTATTCTTTTTTTCTTTCTAAAAAAAAACAAAAACAAAAAAAAAAAAAAAAAAAAAACTTTCCTGCAATTCAGTATAAAGAAAATGAAGCTAGAACTTACCTATAAATGAACTAGAATGATTAGCATGGGCCTCAGAACTGCCACAGTCGATCAAGTTGCTGAGACACAATTTTTTACACTGTAGACCTTCTACCTAGAATCCAGAACACAATGAACTCCATTTTAAAAATTCGAGCTCTGGGATGGGTGCAGTGGCTCACGTCTGTAGTCCCAGCACTTTGAAAGGCTGAGGCAGGTTGATCACTTAAGGTCAGGAGTTCAAGACCAGCCTGGCCAACATGGTGAAACCCCGTCTCTACTAAACATAAAAAAAAATTAGCCAGGTGTAGGCTGGGTGCAGTGGCTCAAGCCTCTGATCCCAGCACTCTCGGAGGCTGAGGTGGGCGGAACACCTGAAGTCAAGAGTTTGAGACCAGCCTGACTAACACGGAAAAACCCCGTCTCTACTAAAAATACAGAATTACCTGGACATCGTGGCTCATGCCTGTATTCCCAGCTACTCGGGAGGCAGAGGCAAGAGAATCCCTTGAACCTGGGAGGCGGAGGCTGCAGTGAGCGACTCCAGCCTGGGCAACAAGAACGAAATTCCGTCACCAAAAAAAAAAAAAAATTTGCCGAGTGTGGTGGTACACACCTGTAATCCCAGCTACAGGAGGCTGAGGCAAGAGAAGTGCTTGAATCTGGGAAGCAGAGCTTGCAGTGAGCCAAGATCGTGCCATTGTACTCCCAGCCTGAGTGAGATGTCAAAAAAAAAAAAAAAAAAAAAAAAAAAATTCAAGTTCTGTGAATAAACAAAAGCTGTGTGTAATTAATGCTTGCCCACTGGGCTATTTACAATTTTTTGGGTCACTGCAACTTCCACCTCCCGGATGCTGGTTGAAGCAATTCTCCTGCTTCAGCCTCCTGAGCAGCTGGGATTACAGGCGCGTGCCACCATGCCCAGATAATTTTTGTATTTTTAGCAGAGAAGAGGGTTTCAACATGTTCTTCCGGTCGCAAACTCCTGACCTCGAGCTTCACCTGCCTCGGCCTCCAAAAGTGCTGGGGTTACAGGCATGAGCCACAGAGTCCGACCGAGGAAGTTTCATTCTTGTTGCCCAGACTGGCGTGCAACGGCGCGGTCTCGGTTCACCGCCACCTCAACCTCCCGAGTAGCTGGGATCACATTTGGGCGCCTCCAGGTTCGGCTATTTTTTTTATTTTTTTAGTAGATACGGGGTTTCACCATGCTGGCCAGGCTGGTCTCGAACACCTCGTCTCTGATGATCCAAATGCCTGGGACTCCCAGACTGGTCAGAACTCCTGGGCTCAGGCGACCCTCCCCTCTGCGGACCAGGCCCCACTGCCGGCCCTCGGGGGTTTTCTTAGAAAGGCTAGCCGGGCGCGGTGGCTCAAGCCTGTAATCCCAGCACTTTGGGAGGCCGAGGCGGGTGGATCACGAGGTCAAGAGATCGAGACCATCCTGGTCAACATGGTGAAACCCCGTCTCTACTAAAAATACAAAAAATTAGCTGGGCATGGTGGCACGTGCCTGTAATCCCAGCTACACTCAGGAGGCTGAGGCAGGAGAATTGCCTGAACCCAGGAGGCGGAGTTTGCAGTGAGCCGAGATCGCGCCATTGCACTCCAGCCTGGGTAACACGAGCGAAACTCCGTTTCAAAAAAAAAAAAAGAAAAAGAAAGACTTTGCCAGGGCCGGTCTCAAAAACCCCGAATCTCAATCTGCCGAGAGAGGGACACCAGCTTCCTCTTACCTCAAGCAACAGGGCACTCAGGTCCTGGCGGCTTCTCAGGAGGCGCACAGCTGATTCCTTTAATTTCTGTGCCCTCTCAGGATTGTATTTTTGCCTCTTGACCCTGCCAGCTACGGAGAGAAGTCAGTTCCAAGCGTCACGGCGCTGCGGACACAGAGGTCCCCGGCTGGACACGCAGGAGGCCGCGACGGGAGACCCGCCGGGACACCCCCCAACAGGGGCCGGCCCTCCTCCCCAGGGCGCAGGTCTCGGGAAACCAACGGAAACGGCCACCGCGCAGACAGCGGGGAAGACCGCCCAGGAGGGCCCGGGGGAGGGAAGGCCGGAGGAGGCTGGCGAGGGGCGGCCTCCGCGCTGTGGAGAACCCCAGGCCGCGGGAGCCGGGCGGGCGGACCCCGAAAGAACCTCGGTTCGCGGAGCCGCCCTCCCCACCCGGCTCTGACAGGGCAGCCGGCAGAGGTGGCGTTCGGGAAAAAGGGGGCGTCCCGGGAGCGAGGGACGCCGCCTGGGCGCAGGAGGGGCCGGGTGGAGGCCGGGTCCGAGGCAGCCACACCGTACCGGCCTAGCGCCCACCACGCGCAGCCCCCGGGGCGCGGCCTCCTGGCGTCGGACTGGCGGAGGCCCGCGCGAGAAGGGTCGGAGTACCCGGGAACCCGTCCGAAGCCCGGCGCCGCCCACACCCGCCTACCCAGCAGCTCGGCCCAGGACCTCCGGCGGCCCCCTGCCCCCTGGCCGGAGGAGCTCGGGACCTGCGAGTCGGACATAGCCTGCGTTCCTGCGGCCACGGCGGCGACGCACTGAGTCTGAGCCCGCGCTGAGCCCGCGCTGCCTTCCTAATGGCTGCGACCAGGCGCGGGCGTCCATTGGCTGGTGCCACCCAGGCCACGCCCTTAGGTTCCAGGCGTCGTGACGCGGCCTCGTGCGCCGTGGCGCAGGCGCCTGTGCGGCAGAAGGGCGCGCGTGGATTCGCAACGCCGGGTTGTAATCCGCGGGGTTGTCTCGCGCGGGGAGACTGCGGCCCCTCAGGCGTGGTTTCTGCAAGGGATGGCCGGGTTGGTCCGAAGAGACCACCTGGCCTGCCAAGCTGAGGGAGGCGCCGAGCACCGCTGTTCCTTCTCCCGGCGGCCACACGGTCCCTGCGCAGGGCTGCGTTTCGGCAGCCGGGGGCCGCGCGGTGGCTGCGCCTGTGGTCCCTGGATTTTGGGAGGCCGAGGCTGGAGGGTGGCTTGAGCCCAGGAGTTCCAGACCAGCCTGGGCAACATAGCGCGACCCCATCTTTTTGTTGTTGTTGAGATAGTCTTGCTCTGTCTCTTAGGCTGGCCCATAGTGGCACTGTCCGGCTCACTGCAACCCCCGGCTCCCGGGTTCAAGCGATTCTCCTGCATCCTCCCAGGGAGCTGGGATTACCGGTGCCCGCCACAATGCCTGGCTAATTGTTGATTTCTTAGCAGACACAGGGTTTCACCATGTTGGCCCAGACTGGTCTCGAACTCCTGACCTAAGTTGATCCGCCCACCTCAGCCTCCCAAAGTGCTGGGATTACAGGTGTGAGCCACGGCGCCTGGCTGAGACCCTGTCTCTTAAACAGCCTGGGCGGCAGAGAGAGACCCTGTCTCAGAAGAAAACAGGCTGTTTTCTTACAAACAAGGATTCATAAAAGGAGTGCCTGGGGGAAGCCGATGTGCCTCAAAGCCCCAGGGAAGTAGAGGCCAGGGAGGCCACCTCCTCATCCCCTAGCTGTGGCCTTGGAACCAGGGAAGGGATTCAGCCCAAGGGCCGTGTTCCCCGGGGGTTGGCTTTGTGCTGATTGCTTAGATCACCACATTCATCACCACTAGTGCTCTTCGGTGTGACCTGAGGCACAGAGGGAGGCCTTGGATTCATGAGCTGGTTATGGAGCAGGAATGAGAATTCAGAATCATTGAAACCCCCACAAAGACCCCTGCACAGCCTGACTCAGACACATTGCAATCTGCTGGCCGAGGGCAATGGTGTGGACCAGGGGACAGGCCAGCCCATCGGGAGGGTGCACAGACAGATTCATCCTCAAGCAGAGCCTCAGGAGGAGGCTGGCCGATGGAGTCAGAGAGACCCGGGGTAAGCCAGGACCCTGTTAGGAACCCTATTCTCCCATCCTGGCCATGCCTGGACCACAGAAAGCACCATATGTCTGAATCTCAAAGGTGTCTTCCGTGCACCTCTTAGATGAGTTGAGTGGGAAGTTTATGAAGCTTTGGGCTGCACTTCCCCCTTGATCATCAATCAACCTGAGAAAAGTCTTTCTCTTAATTCCACCAGACTGCTAGCAAGAATGGAACCCTAGTTTTTACTTTTCATTTTGAAACAGTCTCCCTCTGTGGCCCAGCCTGGAGGACAGTGGCATGATCACATCAACCAAAGAAATGATCCTCCCACCTCAGCCTCCCGAATAGCTAAACCTACAGGTGTGCACTATCACACCTGGCTAATTTTTTTGTCTTTTTGAGACAGGGTCTCAGTCTCTCATCCAGGCTGGAGTGTAGTGGCGCAATCACAGCTCACTGCAGCCTTGACCTTCCTGGGCTCAAGCAATTCTCCTTCCTTGGCCTCCCAAGTAGCTGGGAGGTGTGCAACATTACGCCTCACTAATTTTCTGTATTTTTTGTAAAGATGGGGTTTTGCTATCTTGCCCAGGCTGGTCTCGGAACTCCCAGCTTAAAGCAATCCTCCTGCCTCACCACGAGGTCAGGATATTGAGCCCATCATGGCCAACCCTGTCTCTACTAAAAATACTAAAAGTAGCCGGGTGTCGTGGCATAGGCCTGTAGTCCCAGCTATCTGGGAGGCTGAGGCAAGAGAATGGCTTGAATCCAGGAGGCGGAAGTTGCAGTGATCTGAGATCCCGCCACTGCACTCCAGCCTGGGCAACAGAGTGAAACTCCATCTCAAAAACAAAACACAACCAAACAATCCTCCTTCGTCAGCCTCCCAAAATGCTGGAATTACAGACAGAAGCCACCACACCTAGTCTTTTTTTAAATATTTATTCTTTTGTTCTTTTTTTTTTTTTCGAGACGGAGTTTTGCTCTTGTTACCCAGGCTGGAGTGCAATGGCATGATCTCGGCTCACCGCAACCTCCGACTCCTGGGTTCAGGCAATTCTCCTGCCTCAGCCTCCTGAGTAGCTGGGATTACAGGCACGCGCCACCATGCCCAGCTAATTTTTTGTGTTTTTAGTAGAGACGAGGTTTCACCATGTTGACCAGGATGGTCTCGATCTCTTGACCTGGTGATCCACCTGCCTTGGCCTCCCAAAGTGCTGGGATTACAGGCTTGAGCCATCGCGCCCGGCCTTTAAATGTTTTTTCATTAGCACTTATTCTCAAGTTCTAAGTCAACTCGTTTTTAACTTTTGTAGAGATGAGGTCTCACCATGCCATGTTGCCAAGGCTGGACTGAGACTCCTGGACTCAAGCAGTTCTGCCACTTCAGCTTCCCAAAGGACTTGCTTACAGACATGAGCCACACTGCCTGGCCCTAATTATTTTAATTAACAAATCATCAGATTTATTCATCTTCTCCTTTTTTTGGTTTTTGTTTTTGAGACAGATTTTCACGCTTGTTGCCCAGGTACCACCATGCCAGGCTAATTTTTTATTTTTGGTAGAAACGAGGTTTCTCCACGTTGGTCAGGCTGGTCTCGAACTCCTGACTTCAGGTGTTCTACCCGCCTTGGCAGAAATTTCTCCAACCAAGTGAAATGGTAAGTCATAAATGTCACCAGCACGTGCAAGCAGGGTCCAGCTACCAGCCTGGAAAGGAGCCCTGCTCAGAAACACTCAGGTGACTGCAGAGCCCCCAAGGCCACTGAGCTGGCCAGCAGCATCACACTGGGAGGCTCCCAACGGAGGCTGAGCCTCGCCTGGGTGAGGCTTCATGCTGCTGATACTGCTCATGGACCAGGCTGGCACATGGAGCCAGGGTCACATCCCCTGTCCTGCAGCAGCCCCAGAACTCCACATGTCTCTCCCAGAGGCTGCCGTATGGGTCTGCCTCTGGTCACAGGGAAAGCTGGCCCAGGGAATTTTCGTGCTGAGGTGTTCACTAAGGTGGGGGACATGGAATTCCTAAGACCCTTACTTGCTCTCAGCACCCAGACTGCTCAGGAGGTAGCGCGAGCCAAAGAATGTTTTGTGCCTCAGTTTCTCCATTTGCAACACCAGTCTGACATGCTCAGGAGTGGTTCTGCCATTGTCTGCACACTTTGAGGTATGTGTGAAAGTCCAGAGTCACCTTTCACTGCTTGATCCGGAGCTGAAGTCCGGCTGAGACCCCTCTGAGCAGACACCCAAGTGAGGAGTGTCCTTTTCCTGGAAATGCCCCTTCCACGAGGGAACTGGCGGGGTCCACAGTGGCCGCTCGGGTCTCCTCAGGGGCTGCCTCTGCCCATCCCAATGGCATCTGGTAGGAGCTCACACCACTGCTTCCACAAACTCCTGAGAAGGACATCTCTTTTTTTGAGACAGAGTTTCGCTCTTGTTGCCCAGGCTGGAGTACAATGGTGCGATCTCGGTTCACTGCAACCTCTGCCTCCTGGGTTCAAGCGATTCTCCTGCTTCCACTTCCAGAGTAGCTGGGATTACAGGCAAGGGCCAACACGCCCAGCTAATTCTGTATTTTTAGTAGAGACAGGGTTTTTGCATGTTGATCAGGCTTGCCTGGAACTCCCGACCTCAGGTAATCCACTCACCTCAACCTTACAAAGTGCTGGGATTACAGGCATGAGCTACTGCACCTGGCTAGAAGGACTATTTCTAAGAATAAATGAGGGAGTTCCTCACCACTCACAACTGAAAGTGGGAGCTTCACTGCTCCAGATTCCTGGATTTCAGACAAAAGAGGAAAGCAGGTAGGAGAAGGAGAGACAAGCAGGTGGGACTGGCAGAAGGTGGAGGATCCCAGCTGCCACTCATCCGACAAGAGAGCCCCAGCACAGCCAGACCTGGTGGCTCATTCCTGTAATCCCAGCACTTTGGGAGGCCAAGGCGGGTAGATCACGAGGTCAGGAGTTCAAGACCAGCTTGGCCAAGAGGGTGAAACCCCGTGTCTACTAAAAATACAAAAATTAGCCAGGCATAGTGGTGGGGGCCTGTAATCCCAGCTACTTAGGAGGCTGAGGCAGGAGAATTGCTTGAACCTAGCAGGCAGAGGTTGCAGTGAGCCAAGATCGCACCATTGCACTCCAGCCTGGGTGGCAGTGAGACTCCATCTCAGAAAAAAAAAAAGGGGGGTGGTGGGGGGTAATAAAAAAAGAAAGACAGTCCCAGCACAGGCCAGGCACAGTGGCTCACGCCTGTAATCGCAGCACTTTGGAGGCCAAGGCAGGCAGATCACTTGAGGTCAGGAGTTCGAGACCACTCTGGCCAACATGGTGAAACCCCCTCATCTCAACTAAAAATACAAAAATTAGCTGAGTGTGGTGGCATTTGCCCGTAGTCCCACCTACTTGGGAGGCTGAAGCAGAAGGACCGCCTGAACCTAGGAGACGGAGGTTGCAATGAACCAAGATTGCGCCACTGCAGTCCAGCCTAGGCAACAGAACAAGACTCTGCCTCACACACACAAAAAAACAAAATTTTAATAAAATAAAAATACAAAAATTAGCTGGACATGGGGGCGTGCACCTGTAATCCCAGCTACTCAGGAGGCTGAGGCAGGAAAATCATTTGAACCCAGGAGGCGGAGTCTGCAGTGAGCCGAGATCCCACGATTGCACTCCAACCTGGGTGACAGAGCCAGACTCTGTCTCAAAAACTAAAGAAAGAAAATACCGGCCGGGCACGGTGGCTCATGCCTGTAATCCCAGCACTTTGAGAGGGCGAGGCAGGTGGATCACGAGGTCAAGAGATCGAGACCGGCCGGGCACGGTGGCTCAAGCCTGTAATCCCAGCACTTTGGGAGGCCAAGGCAGGTGGATCACGAGGTCAATAGATCGAGACCATCCTGGTCAACATAGTGAAACCCCGTCTCTACTAAAAATACAAAAAAATTAGCTGGGCATGGTGGCGCGTGCCTGTAATCCCAGCTACTCAGGAGGCTGAGGCAGGAGAATCGCCTGAACCCAGGAGGTGGAGGTTGCGGTGACCCGAGATCGCGCCATTGCACTCCAGCCTGGGTAACAAGAGTGAAACTCTGTCTCAAAAAAAAAAAAAAAAAAAAAGAAAAAAAATTAAAAAAAAGAGATCGAGACCATCCTGGTCAATATGGTGAAACCCCGTCTCTACTAAAAATACAAAAAATTAGCTGGGCATTGTGGCGCGTGCCTGTAATCCCAGCTACTCAGGAGGCTGAGGCAGGAGAATCGCCTGAACCCAGGAGGCGGAGGTTGCAGTGAGTCAAGATCGCGCCATTGCACTCCAGCCTGGGTAACAAGAGCAAAACTCCGTCTCAAAAAAAAAAAAAAAAAAAAAAAAAAGACAAAGCAATGAACAGAACCAGACTCAGAGGTCACTGAGAAATTGAAACAGAGTGGAAATTTAAAATAACTGTGATTAATATGTGAAGGTCTCCTGTATGAAAGGTGAACAATGTTGATGAAGAGATGAGGAAACTCATCAGACTGTAAGAAAGAAATAACGCAGTAACAGGTAACACTCTTGATGGGGCAGCAGTAGTCTCAACACCGAGAAAAACAGGAATTACCCACATTGGAAAACAGAGAAAAAAGTTTAAGAAAAGCAAAGAGCATCCAAGAACTGTGAAAAATATGAAACGATATAATATGCATGTACTAGGACTCCCAAAAGAAGAAGAAAGCAAAGCAGAAAAAACACTTGAAGAGAAAATTACCAAGAATTTTCCCCAAATAATGAAAGACAACCAAATGCAGGGGGAGGGGAGGGGAGGGAAGAAGAAAAGAAAAGAAAAAAAGAAAAAAAAGAAGAGATTAGAATTACAGCCAAATTCTGAGAAAACATGCAAACAGAAGGCAACAGAACAGCATAATTGAAGTTTGGGAAAACACTAAGATTTCTATACTTAGCAAAGGTATTTTTCAAAAGAGGAAGGCCAAATCACTACTTTTTCAGACATATAGAAGCTGACAGGATTTATAACCAGGAAACACACACTGCAAGAAATGTTCTTCAGGTAGAAGAAATGTGATAGAAACTTGGATCTACACACACAAAAAATGAAAATCTACAGAAACAGTAAGATGAAGGCAAATATAAAACGCTATAACAGATAATTGTTTATCTAGGCCGAGTGAGATGACTCATGACTGTAATCCCAGCATTTGGGAGGCTAAGGCAGGCAGATCACCTGAGGTCAGGAGTTCAAGCCTGGCCTGGCCAACAAGGTGAAACCCCATCTCTACTAAAAATACAGAATTAGCTGTGCATGGTTGCCGGTGCCTGTAATTCCAGCTACTCAGGAGGCTGAGACAGGAGAATCACTTGAACCTGGGAAACAGAGATTGCGGTGAGCCAAGATCATGCCAGCTCCAGCCTGAGGGACAGAGCGAGACACTGTCTCAAAAAAAAAGGCTGGGCACGCTGGCTTACGCCTGTAATCCCAGCACTTTGGGTGGCAAGGCAGGTAGATTACCTGAGGTCAGGAGTTCGAGACCAGCCTGCCCAACATGGTGAAACCCCATCTCTGCTAAAAATACAAAAAATTAGCCAGGCATGGTAGTGCGTGTCTGTAATCCCAGCTACTTCGGAGGCTGCGGCAGGAGAATCACTTGAACCTGGGAGGTGGAGCTTGCAGTGAGCTGAGATCTTCACTGCACTCTAGTCTGGCTGACAAAAGGGAAATTCTGTCTCAAAAAAAAAAAAAAAAAAAAAGGTCATCTGTCCTTTGATCTGGCCCATCCCCTGTTCTGCCTCAGTTTTGTCACTCAGCAGTTGGGGAGAATTATCTCTATCAGTTGTAAGGAGCTTTTGCATTCTTTTTCTTTTTTTCTTTTCTTTTTTTTTTTTTTTTTGAGACGGAGTTTCACTCTTGTTACTCAGGCTGGAGTGCAATGGCACGATCTCGGCTCACCGCAACCTCCGCCTCCTGGGTTCAGGCAATTCTCCTGCCTCAGCCTCCCAAGAAGCTGGGATTACAGGCACGCATCACCATGCCCAGCTGATTTTTTGTATTTTTAGTAGAGACGGGGTTTCACTGTGTTGACCAGGATGGTCTTGATCTCTTGACCTTGTGATCTGCCCGCCTCGGCCTCCCAAAGTGCTGGGATTACAGGCTTGAGCCACCGCGCCCGGCCCTCTTTTTCTTTTTTTTCTATTTCTTTTTTTTTGAAACAGGGTCTTGCTCTGCCACCAAGGCTGGAGTGCAGTGGTGCAATCTCATCTCACTATAACCTCTGCCTCCCAGGCTCATGGTCCTCCTGCCTCAGCCTCCCAAAGTGCTGGGAGGACAGGCGTGAGGTGCCATGCCCAGCCCATTTCTCTAATCTTACAGCATTCAGGTCCCTGAGCAGGCACTGGAGGCACTTGTCACCATCTGATGTTAACTTTTGCATGCAGGGAAGAGGGTCTTCACCTCATGTTCACACAGGAACTAGCATGTCCCATTCCTTTTTAACCAGTCTGTTTTTCTACAACAAAAACAAATTCAACATGTGTAAATGACTCTGACTGCCCTCCGTGGGAAGCAGACAGTGCCTTCAGTATTTCTCAGCTCCTGACTGGGAATCACGGGGTGAACGTCTCCCTCCGCGGTACCGCTCAGGTCCTGCTACCTGACCCGGGACTCCTGCTGTCCAGGGCTTCCTCTGTCTCCGCTCTGGGACCTCCCCACGGCCACGCGTCCCACCCCATGCTCTGGAACCTTTGCAGTGTCCAGGCTCAGCCATGCTCTGTCTCCGTGTCTTCTAGGTTGCCAGCCTGGAACCTGGACACCTGGGGCCGGAACCCTTCCCTTGGAGCTGTCCCGGGTTTTCTTTCAGAGATCAAGCCCAGTCTGGCTCAATTGGGCACCCTTGGGATTCACCGCCTTTATAGCTACCCTAAAATAAACTTAAAGCACAAAATCTGGGCCTCTCAAATGTCTGCTTTTCCTTCTGGGCCCCTGAGCTCTGGCCCTGCCTGGCTGCACAGACCGTGACAAAGAGCGTATTCAGGGGCCTCGGGGGTGGAGGAAGCCTGGCTGCTCCCCTGCACTGCGTGTACAGAATCCCTCGGGAAGAACCGACCTTCTTTTTGGGTCTGAAACGGAATTAGTGAGGCATGGTCCAAAGGCTCCTCTGCACTCCACGTGCCACAGGTGAGGTGACTCTGCCTGCGTCCAGATGGTGGAGAAGGCCTTTGATCTGAGCTTCACTTCCTGTCTGACTTGCTCTGACTTTTGTCCCAAGGCACTTAGGGCTCCTGCTTGCCACCGTGGACCCTGGAGCCCTGCACGCCTCTCCTGAAATGAAGAACCCCAGAATTGTCCGTGCAATTATAGCCCACAGAATACTTGGGGACCCAGCACCCACTTACCTTCTCAGCCTCCAGGAACCCACAGTTCAGATCTTCTAGGCTCTGCGTCTGAAAAGATGCTTAGAGGTATAATCCCTAAAGTTTTTTCATCTGTGGCCAACTGCACTCACCAGCCACACAGCACCTCTGATTGCACTGCCATGGTATGGAGAAGGTTTATGGCCCCTCAAAGGGCTTCCTCTGGTAGTTTTCAAAGCACCAAATAGAGCATGGGAAAAAAGCAAACATAATCAGTGGATTCCTGATCCACGTCAACACCTGGGCCCTTCCCCACCTGCTGTGCTGGTCTTGGTTTCCTTGCCTGCCACTAGAGGGACAGGCACCTACCTGGGTTTACACTGCTTTTTCCCCAGGTGTAAAAAATCAGTGCCTGGTAAATTGGCATGAATGAGCAGGTTGTACCATAAGATAAACATTTTAGGGGTGTTGCTGCTAATGTGATACCTTGAAGAAGTGAGGATCCAATCCCAAGCCTCGGTGTGTTACTCATCACACTAAATGTCTCTACTCCATCCCCAAGCAGAGCAGCCCAGTTACTGGTCATTTCCCTCTCCCAGGATTTCCTCATATACTGGAAATGAAGGAGCATGTTTTTGTTTTTGTTTTGAGATTGAGTTTCGCTCTTGTTGCCTAGACTGGAGTGCAATGGCACAATCTCGGCTCACTGCAACCTCCGCCTCCTGGGTTCAGATGATTCTTGTGCCTCAGCCTCCTCAGTAGCTGGGATTACAGGAATGCGCCTGGCTAATTTTGTATTTTTAGCAGAGACAGGGTTTTACCATGTTGGTCAGGCTGGTCTCGAACTCCCAACCTCAGGTGTTCCTCCTGCCTCGGCCTCCCAAAGTGCTAGGTGACAGGTGTGAGCTACCGTGTGCAGCAGGTGCATGTTTTTAGGACTAGGCAATCCATAACTGTAAAAGTGGCCTTGGTCTTAAGTGAGCTTGTCCAACCTCGGCCCGTGGGCTGCATGTGGTCCAGGACAGGTTTGAATGCAGCCCAACACAAATTCACAATTTTCTTAAAACTTGTGAGATTTATGCACGGAGTTACTGTTAGTATAGTGTATTTTATGTGTGGCCCAAGACAATTATTCTTCCAATGTGGTCCCGGGAAGCCAAAAGCTTGGACACCCTGCTCTAAAGCTTTCCAAACTGAGTTAATGACTGACCTGCATCTCTACAATGCCTGGCACTGAGTCCCTTTTTTTTTTTTAGATAGAGTCTCCCTCTATCACCAGGCTGGAGTGCAGTGGCGTGGTCCTGGCTCAGTGCAACTTCTGTTTTCTGGTTTCAAGCAATTCTCCTGCCTCAGCCTCCCGAGTAACTGGGATTACAGGCATGCACCACCATGCCCAGCTAACTTTTTTTTTTTAGTAGAGATGGGGTTGGCCAGGATGGTGTTGATCTCTTGATCTTGTGATCCACTCGCCTCAGCCTCCCACAGTGCTGGGATTACAGGTATGAGTCACCAGCCCGGGCGATTGAGTCCCTTTTTTAACAGCAGGAAATACAATGTTTTGTATCTTTTTTTTTTTTTTGAGATGAAGCTTGCTCGGTCGTCAGGCTGGAGTGTAGTGGTGCAGTCTCAGCTTACTGCAACCTCTGACTCCTGGGTTCAAGAGATTCTCCTGCCTCAGCCTCCTGAGTAACTGGGACTACAGGCACGTGCTACCACACCCAGCTAACTTTTTGTATTTTTAGTAGAGATGGGGTTTTGCCATGTTGGCCAGGCTGGTCTCAAATTCCTGGCCTCAAATGATCCACCTGCCTCAACCTCCCAAAGTGCTGGGTGTGAGCTACAACGCCCAATGTTTTATTTCTAAAATAAATGCAGTTGGCAAGTTCAAGTTATGAAAGAACAAGTATTTCTTTGATTCTGATGTCCTGCGTTGCATATTTCATGGACAAATATCTAAATGTTTTATAGCCCTGGTGGCGTTATCAACCAAGAATAACCACAGTTCTTACTGTAATCAGACGTTTGCTTTGCTCAGCTGTAAAAAAAAAAGCTGGTATTTGCTCTTCCCTGCTGTGTGTATTCCTGTGGTTATACGCATGAGTTCTTTATAGTAGAGCTCACAGGCTGAATAGACTTTTCAATCAAAAGTATCGGCCCTGCCTGCTCCCTTTCTTTTTTCTTTTTTTCTTTTTCTTTTTCTTTTTCTTTTTCTTTTTTTTTAAATGGAGTTTCGCTCTTGTTACCCAGGCTGGAGTGCAATGGCGCGATCTCGGCTCACCGCAACCTCCGCCTCCTGGGCTCAGGCAATTCTCCTGCCTCAGCCTCCTAAGTAGCTGGGAGTACAGGCACACACCACCACGCCCAGCTAGTTTTTTGTATTTTTAGTAGAGACGGGGTTTCACCATGTTGACCAGGATGGTCTCGATCTCTCGACCTCATGATCCACCCGCCTCGGCCTCCCAAAGTGCTGGGATTACAGGCTTGAGCCACCGCGCCCGGCTTTTTTTTTTTTTTTTAGAGACGAGGGCTCCTTGTGTTGCCCAGGCTGGAGGGCAGTGGCTATTCACAGGTTTGATCCCACTACTGATCAGCACCTGAGTTTTGACCTCCTCCATTTCTAACCTGGGCCAGTTCACCCCTCCTTAGGTGGTCCCCTCCTCCCGGGAAGTCACCATATTGATGCCAAACTCAGTGCGGACACCCGATTGGCATAGTGCGCTACAGCGCAGAACTCCTGGGCTCAAGCGATCCTCCCGCCTCAGCCTCCCAAGTAGTTGGGGCTACAGGCGAGCACCATGCGCCCGGACCTGCCTACTCGCTGACCGAAGGAGGAAATGGGCATCTTCCCTCGGACTTGAGTGGCTAATGGGAGGGACTCAGCACTGTGTGAGGAGCGACACCAGCCAGATGGGAAGGCAGCTAAGTCGAGAGCTAGAGTCATGGGGCAGTTTGATCAGTGGTCTCTCCCTATGATCTCACTGTTAAATTCTCACTACTGGGTTGAAAGTGACTCTCAGGGCCACTGTCTATAAGGTTGAAAGCCCCTTGCTGCCTTACTGCACGGCCGCCTTAGGGCATGCTGGGCTAACTTCTCACTTTAGGCCCATTTCTAAGTCTCATCTGGTACTTTTTGGGGGATGTGTGTAAATGACCTAAGGGAAGAAAACACAGTTTCTATGAGCATCAAGAAAACAGACGCTTCTCCTTCCTGAGTTTGGTCACGGCTTCGGGAGCAAACCCTCACGTGGCAAGAAATAAGTAAATGTAACCTAACTTTTAAATTTTGTTAGTAAAGGCCAGACATGGTAGCTCACACCTGTAATCCCAGCACTTTGGGAGGACAAGGCAGGCAGATCACGAGGTCAGGAAATTGAGACCATCCAGGCCAACATGGTGAAACCCTGTCTCTGCTAAAAATACGAAAAGTAGCTCGGTGTGGGGGCAGGTGCCTGTAGTCTCAGCTGTTCGGGAGGCAGAGGCAGGAGAATTTTTTTTTTTTTTTTTTTTTGAGACGGAGTTTCGTTCTTGTTACCCAGGCTGGAGTGCAATGGTGCAATCTCGGCTCACCGCAACCTCCGCCTCCTGGGCTCAGGCAATTCTCCTGCCTCAGCCTCCTAAGTAGCTGGGATTACAGGCACGCGCCACCACGCCCAGCTAGTTTTTTGTATTTTTAGTAGAGACGGGGTTTCACCATGTTGACCAGGATGGTCTCGATCTCTCGATCTTGTGATCCACCCGCCTCAGCCTCCCAAAGTGCTGGGATTACAGGCTTGAGTCACCGTGCCTGGCAATTTTTTTTTTTTTAAGTAAAATCTCAGTGTTCCATAGAGATCCCAGATAGGATGATTACTGCCAATTCAGAAAGGGTCACTATATCCCACTCAGGTAACCTCAAGGATCACTGTTCAGCCAGGTGAGTCAGCACCAGGGCCTTGCCAGGATGCAGCAGTGGCTGGAGGACTCAGCTCGAAAATAACATCCTAAAACCTTGTGGTCAGTAAGGGACATGTGAGGCCCTTTGAGGAAGAGAGAAGGTCCCTGCTGTGCCCCAGCCAGCTTTTCACTAGGATAATTGCCATTTCTTCCCAATGCCTGCCAGCAGTGTTGCACTGTGGCAGTGCTGAGACTGTGGCTCCGATGCATGCTGGGGGAGTGGTGGGCCAGGCCAGGTGAGAGCAACGTCCCCCAGCTTGACTTCTGGCCAGGGGTGGAGAGACCTACTCAGTGGGGTGTTGCAAAGGGAAGCCTTTACTCTCATGGATCCTCCAGGGAGAAACCACCCTGTGCGGACCCACGGGATCAGCTTACAAGTCAGCAGAGAAAAATTCCCCATCTGGCATTGTGTGGGCCAGAGACTCTCCTTACCATAACGTAGAGACTGCTGCTCCTGCATAAATATGATGCCTCATGGGAAGTTTTCTGCTGTTGCTCTTCTAAGGCGGAACTTGAAATTCCTAACTTATCCTTTGTTGGTAACCATCCTAGGGGTGGCAGGGGCAGATCAGGAGGGGACATTTGCTTGATGGCCAGGTTTGCGGCTCACTGTATTCAGGGCACAGCACCCTGCCCCCACCCGGCTCAGCTCATTTTCCTTCTGCAAAGCCCCAGGGCTCCTGTTAGTCTTTATGGATGTATTTACTGGACACAGTCTCCCTGTCACTCAGGCTGGACTGCAATGGTGAAATCACAGCTCACTGCAGCCTCCACCTCCCAGGCTCAAGGGGTTCCTCCTGCCTTAGCCTCCAAAGTAGCTGGGACTACAGGCATACACCATCACACCCAGCTAACTTTTTAAAAGTTTTGGCCGGGCGAGGTGGCTCACGCATGTAATCCCAGCACTTTGGGAGGCTGAGGCAGGCGGATCATGAGGTCAGGAGATTAAGACCATCCTGGCCAATATAATGAAATCCTGACTCTACTAAAAATACAAAAAAATTAGCTGAGCGTGGTGGTACACACCTGTAGTCCCAGCTACTCAGGAGGCTGAGGCAGGAGAATCAGTTGAACCCGGGAGGCAGAGATTGCAGTGAGCCAAGATCATGGCACTGCACTACAACCTGAGTGACAGAGCGAGTCTCTGTCTCAAAAAAAAAAAAAAAAAGTTTTGTAGACATAGGGTCTCATGTTGCTAAGTCTGGTCTCAATCTCTTGGGTTCAAGCCATCTGCCTGCCTTGGCCGCCCAGAGTACTGGAACTACAGGCATGAGCCACCGTGCCCAGCCCACTCCTGTTACTTTTGGTTGTGTGTTTTAGCTTGGGGAACCAAAGAAAGATGTGAAAGTTGTCCACTACTTTTTTTTTTTGAGATGGAGTTTTGCTTTGGTTGCCCAGGCTGCAGTGCAATGGTACAATCTCGACTCAACGCAACCTCTGCCTCCCAGGTTCAAGCAATTCTCCTGCCTCAGCCTCCTGAATAGCTGAGACTGCAAGTGCACACCACCACTTGCAGCTGATTTTTGTTTTTGTTTTTTTTTTTTTTTGAGACGGAGTTTCGCTCTTGTTACCCAGGCTGGAGTGCAACGGCGCGATCTCGGCTCACCGCAACCTCCGCCTCCTGGGTTCGGCCAATTCTCCTGCCTCAGCTTCCTGAGTAGCTGGGATTACAGGCACGCACCACCATGCCCAGCTAATTTTTTGTATTTTTAGTAGAGACGGGGTTTCACCATGTTGACCAGGATGGTCTCGATCTCTTGACCTCGTGATCCACCCGCCTCGGCCTCCCAAAGTGCTGGGATTACAGGCTTGAGCCACTGTGCCCAGCCTGATTTTTGTATTTTTAGTAGAGACAGGGTTTCACCGTGTTGGCCAGGATGGTCTCGATCTCTTGACCTCATGATCCACCCACCTAGGCCTCCCAAAGTGTTGGGATTACAGGCGTGAGCCACCACTTCTGGCCAAAAGGTGCCCACTATTGATGATAAAAACTTTAGTCAAATTTCCTGATCATCAAACTCATTTCTGCTCATAGATTAAAAGAGCAGCTGGAGCAGACACGGTAGTTCACGCTTGTCATCCCAGCACTTTGGGAGACCGAGGTGGGCGGATTGCTTGAGCCCAGTAGTTCAAGACCAGCCTGGGCAACATGATGAATATAGAAATTCGGCAACATACCGAATATAGAAAAAATCAGCTGGGCGTGGTTGTTCATGCCTTTAGTCCCGTCTACACAGGAAGCTGAGTTGGGAGGATCTCTTGAGCCCGGGAATCTGAGGTTATAGTGAGTTAGGAGTGTATAATTGCACTTCAGCCTGTGAGAAAAATAATGACTGTGGAATTTCTTTTTTGGGATGGGATCTCACTATGTTGTCCAGGACGGTCTAGAACTCCTGGGTGACCAGGGAACTTTAAATGTCCCAAGTCTCACCTCAGGCCTGCATCAGAATCTCCAGCCCTGGGGCCCAGGAATCTGCATTTCATGCTGCCTGGGTGGTACCGGCGGCAGCCAGGCTTGGGGCCCGCAGCATTATTGCCATTTATGCCTCAGCTGCGTGTTCTCGCCCAGTTTCTCAGATCTGGCACAGCTATGGCTGAAGGGGCTTGGGGATGAGCCCCAAGTCGTGCGCCCCTCGGGTCACCACCCAGCCTCCCGGAGGGACCCGGCCTGAAGACACAGCCAGCCCCAAATGGGGTGCGGACTATCACTGGCCAACCGTGTGTGTTTGCTTTTCGCGGACATCCTGGAGACACACTGCAGACACAGTCCCTGCTGGGCAGAGGCATTTATTAAAAGGGCTTCGTACCTGCAGGCGGATGCAGGGAGTCGCCCTCACACCAGCCACCCTGTGGCAACCCCCGGAGGTCACCTTGCCCGGGGCTCGGGGAGGCCACTGCGGGCTTTGTCTGCTCAGCTCATCCAGCCCGGCGCGCGCGTGGCGGGGCCGGTGGCGCGCGCTCTTCCTGGCTGCCTCCCGCGTTCCCAGAGGCAAAACCCCAGGCCCCCGCGGTCACCGGTGTCCCCGGCTGGACGCCGGCCCGAGCTTGCGTGGGACCCGGACGTCTGGGTCTGCGGGGAGCGCCGGGGGTGTCTCTGCGTGTCCGACAGCACAGGGCTTGGCCCATGTCTGCAGCCCCCCACCCCTCACCCAGGTCCTGCCTAGCGCCCCGGCCTCGGCCCTGCACCCCCGCGCCCCCCGCGTCCCCCGCGCCCCCAGCTCTGCTGCACCTGCCCGCGCCCCGACACCCTACAGCTGCCCCGCACCCCCTCATCCTCCGAGCCCCTCCCGAGCCCCTGCCCTTCCCCCTCCGAGCCCCTCCCCACTGGGTCCCTTCCCGGCGCCCCTCCCCCTCCGGAGCCCTCCCCCGCCCCTCCTCCCCCACCGGCCCCTCCCACTCCCCTCCACCGCCGGCCCCGCCCCTCCCCTCCCCCGCCGGCCCCGCCCCGGCCGCCCCCGGCCCCTCCTCCCCGCCCCGCCCCCGGCGTCCCCCACGCCCCGCCCCCCCACCTGCGGCGCTAGCGCGGGGCGGGGCGGCCCGGCGGACCCTGCGCGGCGTTAGGCGTTAGGCGTTAGGCGCGGCTGCACGGACGCGGGCCGGGCGCGCGGGCGGCGATGACGGCCCGGCCATGGCCCGGGCCAGCAGCTGCGGCGGCGACGCGGGGGGCTCGGGGCGGACGGAGCCGTGGGAGCTGTCCCTGGAGGAGGTGCTGAAGGCCTACGAGCAGCCGCTCAACGAGGAGCAGGCGTGGGCCGTGTGCTTCCAGGGCTGCCGCGGACTGCGGGGCGCGCCGGGCCGGCGCCTGCGGGACACCGGGGACCTCCTGCTGCGCGGGGACGGCTCTGTCGGGGCGCGGGAGCCCGAAGCCGCGGGTGAGGCCGGGGGCGGGGACTGAGGTCTGGGGTGTCCGTCCCGCTCCGGGGGGTGTCCCGGCAGGGGCGCTGCGACCGTTTGTGGAGCGGGGACCCCCCCCTTTCCTCCCTCCCTCCCGGAAGCCCCCCACGTGGACGTCTCTCCCCGCGCAGGGCGGGCTCCCGGTGGCGGCGCTTCCTCCGGGACGGCCCTGGAGCTGGGCCCGGCGTCTGGGGAGCCGGGAGCTCGGCCACTGCCGAGGCGAGTCCTCCCGCCAGGGGCCGTCTCCTCCCGCCTGCAGCAGGAAAGGAGACAGAAGCGTCCCCTCGGGCACTGTCCCCCGTGGGAGGTGGGGCTGCGCCTCTCACGTGGCGTCTGAACTGACATCACATTCCTGAGTTTAACTGGGAAAGCACGGGGGTTGTAAAATTGTAGGGGGGTGTAAAATTGCGGTGGGGGGTGTAGAATCGTGGATGTATGTGTAAAATTGGGGGTGTAAAATTGGGGGGTGTTAATTGGGGGGGTGTAAAATTGCGGGGATGTGTGTAAAATTGCGGGGGTGTGTAAATTTTCTGGGGTGGTATAAAATTGTGGGGGTGTGTTAAATTGCGGGGCGGGTGTAAAATTGCCGCGACAGCCTGCTTGCTGTTTCTGTTCTTAACCATCAACCAGAACCAACAATTAAGCCCTAGAAAGATATTTGAAGTTAGTAAGATGGTGAGCTTAAGTGCTTATTTTACCCTTTACCAAAAAAAAAAAAAAAAAAAAAGTTCTTTCTTCCCTGGAGAGCTGGAGTGCTGGCTTGGAGCACAAGATATCACCCCAAATGCTGGTACCCTGCTGGTGGGCAGAGCGGGACTCTTTCTAGGCCTGACAGCTGTGGGTTTGCATGAGTGGCCTTTGTGGAGGACCAGGAAGGGCCAGGGCAAGGCCAGACAGAAGCCACTGACACAGCCCCGGAGGGTGGGGGCCACTGTGCCCACCCAAGGGCCTTCCCTGTTCCTTTGCCAGGTTCTGCTCATCCCAGACTCGGCTGCAGCTGCCTCCACACTCCCGCCATTTGCTATATCCCACACAGGTGACAGCAAGATCAGGCCTTGATGGTGTTCCTCCCGCTGTGGAAATGAGCAGCTTAGGCTCGCACAGGCACCCAGACAGTAGCAGTGTTTAGGTTCAGTGCGGCGCCCCTCAGGGTTGTGCCCGGCAGGCGAGAGGCTGCATGCTCACAGAGCCTCTGAGAGTTGGTGCTTGGGCTCCACCCCATCCCTGGAGGTCAGTGCAGAGCAGGAGAGAGCCATAGGCAGCCTAGTCCGTCTGACCCTCTGACTGTAAAGATGGGGAAATTGAGGCACAGAGTGGTTAGTTTGCCGCTAGTTAGAACTGAGGGCTCCTGGTTTGACCCTGAACCGTGTGGGAGCCCAGCTGCCTGCTTCCTCTCGGTGCTATGCAAGGTGTCTTCACAGCAGTGATCTGATTCTCCCCATTGCCATCTTCTGGGGGATGTGGCCCCTTCCTGGTCCTCACAGTCCTGGAGGACTGTGAGGCAGCAGTTCCTGGCTGTGGTTCAAAGTGCAGGCAGAGCCCTGTGTTGACCTTAGTGGGTGGCACCCGTCTCTGGTCCAATTCATTTTTTATTTGATATGATCTTTGGTTTCTGTTCATAACCTTGTCTCATAAAGGTGAATGAGGTTTATGACTTGCTGTCTCTTTAGGGTTTAAGAAAAATCTATTATTACCCTGAACTTCCTCTGCCATCCTGGTGCTTCTGTGAGTCAGCTGAGACTTTAGGCCAGCTGTCTCCTCAAAGGTGGCCAATCCAGCCTTTCTCTGGGACTTAAGATAAGTAGATACACTAAAAGGTGCACAGTTATTTCTCCCTGTAAATATAATAGGAAAAACTCTACATCTCACTTGCCAGCACTTTAGTCTCAGTTTTTTACGCCAGTTGAATCTCTCCACCTGTAACCTCGGACCTTCAGTACCCGTCCTCTCACACAAACTGAATCTGGGCAATTGACGTGTAAAACAACTTTGAAAAAAACCAACAACAGGGGTCAGGCGCAGTGGCTCACGCCTGTAATCCTAGCACTTTTGTAGGTCGGGGCAGGCGGATCATGAGGTCAGGAGTTAAAAGACCATCCTGGGCCGGGCGCGGTGGCTCAAGCCTGTAATCCCAGCACTTTGGGAGGCCGAGGCGGGTGGATCACGAGGTCAAGAGATCGAGACCATCCTGGTCAACATGGTGAAACCCCGTCTCTACTAAAAAAAAAAAAAAATACTAAAAATTAGCTGGGCATGGTGGTGTGTGCCTGTAATCCCAGCTATACTCAGGAGGCTGAGGTAGGAGAATTGCTTGAACCCAGGAGGCAGAGGTTGCGGTGAGCCGAGATCGCGCCATTGCACTCCAGCCTGGGTAACAAGAGCGAAACTCTGTCTCAAAAAAAAAAAAGACCATCCTGGCTAACATGGTGAAACCCAATCTCTACTAAAAATATAAAAAAAATTGGCCGGGCGCGGTGGCTCAAGCCTGTAATCCCAGCACTTTGGGAGGCCGAGGCGGGTGGATCACGAGGTCGAGAGATCGAGACCAACCATGGTCAACATGGTGAAACCCCGTCTCTACTAAAAATACAGAAAATTAGCTGGGCATGGTGGTGCGTGCCTATAATCCCAGCTACTCAGGAGGCTGAGGCAGGAGAATTGCCTGAACCCAGGAGGCGGAGGTTGCGGTGAGCCGAGATCGTGCCATTGCACTCCAGCCTGGGTAACAAGAGCGAAACTCCGTCTCAAAAAAAAAAAAAAAAAAAAAAAAATTAGCTGGGGCCGGGCGCGGTGGCTCAAGCCTGTAATCCCAGCACTTTGGGAGGCCGAGGCGGGTGGATCACGAGGTCAAGAGATCGAGACCATCCTGGTCAACATGGTGAAACCCCGTCTCTACTAAAAATACAAAAAATTAGCTGGGCATGGTGGCACGTGCCTGTAATCCCAGCTACTCAGGAGGCTGAGGCAGGATAATTGCCTGAACCCAGGAGGCGGAGGTTGCGGTGAGCCGAGATCGAGCCATTGCACTCCAGCCTGGGTAACAAGAGCGAAACTCCGTCTAAAAAAAAAAAAAAAAAAAAAAAAAAAAAAAAAAAAAATTAGCTGGGCGTGGTGGTGCATGTCTGTAATCCCAGCTGCCTGGGAGGCTGGGGCAGGAGAATTGCTTGAGGCAGAGATTGCAGTGGGCCGAGATTGTGCCATTGCACTATAGCCTGGACAACAGTGCGAGAGGACTCCTCAAAACAAAAAACAAAAAACAAAAAAAAACAACAACAAAAAACTAAACCTTATTTAGAAGGATGAATAATATCATCTCAGCACACAAGTTGTAATACTTCTCATTTCCAAGCTAACATTAGAATAAATGACTAGAACAAATTTGCTAATCTTTTTCTTTTTTTTTTTTTTTTTTTTTTTTTGAGACGGAGTTTTCGCTCTTGTTACCCAGGCTGGAGTGCAATGGCGCGATCTCGGCTCACCGCAACCTCCGCCTCCTGGGTTCAGGCAATTCTCCTGCCTCAGCCTCCTGAGTAGCTGAGATTACAGGCACGTGCCACCATGCCCAGCTAATTTTTTGTATTTTTAGTAGAGACGGGGTTTCACCATGTTGACCAGGATGGTCTCGATCTCTTGACCTTGTGATCCACCCGCCTCGGCCTCCCAAAGTGCTGGGATTACAGGCTTGAGCCACCGCGCCCGGCCAAATTTGCTAATCTTTACACTGAAGACCTCATGACTGCTTGGAAGCTTTTTTTATTTTTTATTTTTTTTATTTTTTTGAGATGGAGTTTCACACTGTTGCCTGGACTGGAGTGCAGTGGCACAACCTCCACCTCCTGGGTTCAAGTGATTCTCCTGCCTCAGCCTCCCAAGTACCTAGGACTACAGGTGCACGCCACCACACCTGGCTGATTTTTGTATTTTTAATAGAGATGAGGTTTCACCATGTTGGCCAGGATGATCTCGATCTTTGGACCTTGTGATCCGCCTGCTCCAGCCTCCCAAAGTGCTGGGATTACAGGCATGAGCCACTGTGCCTGGCATAATTTTTGCTTTTTTTTTTTTTTTTGAGACGGAGTTTCGCTCTTGTTACCCAGGCTGGAGTGCAATGGCGCGATCTCGGCTCACTGCAACCTCCACCTCCTGGGTTCAGGCAATTCTCCTGCCTCAGCCTCCTGAGTAGCTGGGATTACAGGCACACGCCACCATGCCCAGCTAAGCTAATTTTTTGTATTTTTAGTAGAGACGGGGTTTCACCATGTTGACCAGGATGGTCTCGATCTCTTGACCTCGTGATCCACCCGCTTCGGCCTCCCAAAGTGCTGGGATTAGAGGCTTGAGCCACCACGCCTGGCCTAATTTTTGTATTTTTAATAGAGACCAGGTTTTGCCATTATGTTGGCCAGGCTGATCTCAAAACTTCTGACCTTGTGATCCGCCCACCTTGGCTTTCCAAAGTGCTGGGATTACAGGCACCTGGCCCCATGTGAAGTTATTTTAAGAGGTCATTATTAAAACCTCATGATGGAGGTTTTAATAAAACTTTGTAAAAATCTAGGCAGGAAACTCTGTCAGGCATCACTGCTGTGTGGGGAGCTGTTCCCAGAGTCAAGACCGATGTCCCTTTCTATTTTTATTAGTTTGTTTTTTTTCTTTTCCAGCAGTCCAGAGGAAAAAGATCTCTTGTTTGTTGAGACAGAGTCTCCCTCTGTTGCCAAGCTGGAGTGCATTGGTGACATGTCTGCTCACGGCAACTTGTGCCTTGTGGGTTCAAGCGATTCTCCTGCGTCAGCTTCCCCAGTAGCTGGGACTACAGGCGTGTGCCACCACACCTGGGTAATTTTTGTATTTTTAGTAGAGATGGGGTTTCACCATGTTGGCCAGGCTGGTCCTGAACTCCTGACCTCAGGTGATCCTCCTGCCTCAGCCTCCCAAAATGTTGGGATTACAGGCGTGAGCCACCGTACCACTGTGCCCACTGGCTGATTTCTCAAATACGTCTGGGATGAGGTGCTGATGAGTGTCTGTGTGGTTCACATATGAGACTGGTGGGTGGGACGGTCCTTCCTTCGTCACCTTCTGGCTTCTTCACCTTGCTCAGCTGCTTTACAGGTGACCCTAGTTTTTTTTAAATGTTTTTTTCTTGTCAACTTTGGATGCTACCCTTTTTCACAGGCAGGCCTCACCTGTTACACTAGGATGCCCCACGGTGCTGGTCCTCCAGGTATCCCTCCCTTCCTCCTGCCCTTGTCCCGTCTGCCTGGCTCTCAGGCCATCTAAGGCACACCTAGAGCACTGGCTCTGGCATCATGCAGCTTGGCAGCCCCACCGTGCTCTCAGATGGATGAACACGAAGCCTTCCCAATCCATTCAACTCATCTAGGCAGCACTGGGCACCGTGTCCATGTCTGGAGCTCTGTGGGGTACAAAGCTCCTTTCTCCTCTGGCTCCCTCTCCGTCCCACACCACACCGATGAGCAAGCCCTGGCTTCTCACCCCCATTCCTCCTCCTCAAGTTGGAGCGATGGCAGCACGTGTGGGCTGAGGGGAGAGGAGAATGTGGGCCCAGGAAGCAGTTTGCAGCGACGTCAGGGGCACTGCCTCTGTGAAGGAGGATCCTTTTCACTCTAGAAGCCCATTTGCATGTCTGTGTGCTGGAGTCCACCTTTGCTGAGGACACCGTGTATGGCCTCCGGCCTCCAGCCTGCAGCCAGCCCTCTTGTTCTGCTACTGGAGCTGGGCTGGCTGGGCCTCCTCAGTGTCCAGGACTGTCTGGTTAGCTTGCCTTTATTTTAAAATAGCTCTCTGCAGATGTGTACAGGTGAACGTTTTATTGTTTTCTGGAGATGGTGTCTGTAGTTGTGCTGGAGAAAAGCAAGAACAGATTGGAAAGATGAAATTCTGCTTCCAGAGGAGAGAACATTTTCCTCCTCCGGAGAAGGAAAATCTTTCCGCCTCCTGGGTTCAAGCAATTCTCCTGCCTCAGCCTCCCAAGTAGCTGGGACTGCAGGCATGTGCCACCACACCCGGCTAATTTTTATATGTTTAGTAGAGATGGGGTTTCACCATGTTGGTCAGGATGATCTCGAGCTCTTGACCTTGTGATCTGCCTGCCTCAGCCTCCCAAAGTGCTGGGATTATAGGGGTGAGCCGCCGCGTCTGGCCAGGCTCTGCTTGTGTTGTACCCTGGGAGGGGCACTCAGTCACCACAAGGTGTGAAGATGAGGCCGGGTGCTCTGACAGGTGGGTACCTTGTTTCAGCATCCAGGGTGAAGCCCCTGCTGAGGGGCGTGGGCAGGGCAGGGCTGAGCTGTGCCCCTCTATCCTCTCGTTTTCGCCTCTGATGGGAAAGGTACTGTTTTGATTCCCATTTTACAAATGAGAAAACTGAAACCCACAAAGGGGAAGCCATCACCCAGGCAGTGTCGGGTGGCTCAGCTCAGGCCCCTTGGCTTGTTGGGCTTGAGAAGCTGCGCCTTTGTGCCTCCGTCTTAGTCTCCTCCCCTGTGACATGGGAGTGACACAGCCTCTGCGCTGGCGTCAACATCTGTGCGGCCCTGGGGCAAGCCCAGCTCCGGAGCACCGGCTTTGGGGCAGCGAGGGACCCTGTGCCTCTGTGCACCTCTCCGGAGCTGCCTTGGGGAGCAGCACGTGTGGGTTCGGGTAGTGAATCTCGCCCTGAATCGTTCCATCCGGTGGAACAGGAGCGGTTCTGCAAAGTGCATGAGGGATGGGGGAGGGGCGGGGGGCTCTGGGCGTCCTCTGGACAGATTTCTTGGTGATGTCAAATGACCTCCATCCCTGAGGGCTCCTATGTAGAAAGTGGGAAGGAGGCTAGCCGCTGTGTGTGGCGGTGCCAGCCCTGGGAGGGGCACCGTGTGGGTGCAGCGTGAGCTGGGTGTGTCTGTGTTTGAGCTGGGCTTTGTTTGTAGATAGCATTCCCGATTGAGTCTCACCTCTGAGCAAGGATTACCTCACAGGAAGGCAGTCCTTCAGCACGCCTGTTTTCTTTATCTAGACATCCTTGAAACTGCCTGGCCTGCATGGCCGTCGATATAAGCAGAGCCTGTGTGACTGTGCCTGGGAGCCCCATAGCCCGTGTGACCTGAGCCCCGGTCTGACCAGTCGTTGCAAGTCCTGCCTGTGCTTTTCGGGGAAGCCTTGGGGTCTCCGTGCTGCCATTGAGGTTCAGTTAATGGTGGGAATGTGGCCCCACCCTCACTGCCACCCTGCAGTCCTCCTGCACTGACATACCGGCACCCTGATGTCCACAGATAATAGTTTATCTGCCCCAGATAGGAAAGACTCTGCAGCCGGCTCCGTGGCTCATGCCTGTAATCCTAGCACTTTGGGAGGCTGAGGTGGGTGGATCACCTGAGGTCAGGAGTTCAAGACCAGCCTGGCCATCATGGTGAAACCCCATTTTAAAAAAAAATAAGAAATAAAAAAATAAAAAGGAAAGACTCTGCTATGTCTTTCTCATTCAGCGCTGCGGTATTGGACTTGTGGGGAGAGCCAGCTCCCACAGCCTGTGGGGACTGGTTGGTCTGGTCCTGGGATGTGGCCTGTTGAAGCAAATATGCCAGTGGGTCTCAGCACAGAAAGACAGAGGGTTTCAACTCTGATCATTCACTGTAACTCCTCAGAGGGCCTTGGGCTCCAATTGAGGTTGAGGCCATGTTGAGGAGGAAGGCAGCCTAGAAACACACCTGGTAATTAGGCAAATCAGCTTGTGCTGGGGAAGCCCAGGACACCTGGAAGAAGGCCCAGCCTGGTCTCACTTCTCTCTTCTCATTTCAAAGGCCCCTTCATTCCAGTGCCTGTGTCTCTCCGGGACTGAGGAACAGGCGGGGTGCATGGGAATAGTTTAAAAGGAGTGTATGGGTGTCCTGTCTCTGTGGCAAAAAATTATGACCAACTTGCTGGGTTACGACATTAAAACAGTATATGGGAGCCAGGCGCAATGGCTCATGCCTGTAATCCCAGCACTTTGGGAGGCTGAGGCAGGCGGATCACAAGGTCAGGAGATTGAAACCATCCAGGCCAACACAGTGAAACCCTGTCTCCACTAAAATACAAAAAAATTAGCTGGGTGTGGTGGCATGCGCCTATAGTCTCAGCCACTCAGGAGGCTGAGGCAGGAGAATTGCTTGAATCTGGGAGGTGGAGGTTGTAGTGAGTTGAGATTGCGCCACTGCACTCCAGTCTGAGCGACAGGGTGAGACTCTATTTCAAAAACAACCAAAGCAAAACAAAACCATAGGTTATCTTCTTACAGTTTAAGAGGTCAGGGCTGGGTGTGGTGGCTCACGCCTGTAATTCCAGCACTTTGGGAGGCCGAGGTGGGTGGATCATGAGGTCAAGAGATTGAGACCATCCTGGCCAACATGGTGAAACCCTTTCTATACTAAAAATACAAAAATTAGCTGGGTGTGGTGGTGCACACCTCTAATCCCAGCTACTTAGGAGGCTGAGGCAGGAGAATCTCTTGAATCTGCAAGGTAGAGGTTGTAGTCATTGCACTCCAGCCTGGGCAGTAAGAGCGAAATTCCGTCTTAAATAAAAAAAATTCCCCCACCCCAGATTCTGGTTCCGTAGGTCTTTGCAGGGCCGTGGAATCTGTGTTTTCAAAGCTGCCGGTGCCTGTTTTCTCTGGTGGGTTCTGTAATTGCAGGTCCTCTCCCTGGAGCAGGCTCCAGGCTCTGGTGACCGGCCTTTTAAAGCCAGATCTGAGTCCCGCCCAGAGCATCTGAATCTGACCTTCTGAGGCCAGCCTGAGAAGGTAACAAGTTCCCTGGTCTGCGGCGTACGGGAATGCGGCGCTGTGCCTTCAGGGGACCGGGATGGTGGTGAGGGGAAGAGTTGAGGTCTCAGTGTCAGTCCCGGGGCTGAGGCTAGCCCAGGGTGAGTCTGAGCTGGGTGGCCGTGGGCCAGTTCCTCACCTTCGCTGGACCTCATGGGCTGGGACTAGTGGCTTACCCAAATCTCAAGGCACGTCTTCGTCAGCCAGAAGGGAGGGCACCTTCTTGGGTAGAATCTGACACTGTCACCCCTCAGCTGCTGCCTTTCTGCTGTGACCAGCATCAGGTCTCCTTGGGACTGACCTGGAGACACACCAGGCAGGGGCTGGGTATGGGAGCCCTTGTGTAGAGTGTCACTGAAGGGGCGGAGAAGCTGGGGATGGGGAGACTGCTGGGGGCTGTTCTTTGGCCAACACACAAGTCCCTGACGTGGGTCTCCACTCAAACTGACGCCTGGCGTCCTGGGTTCTTGTTGCAGGGGGAGGACACCCTGTGGGAGCCCTGCGTGTTGGGGGGTGTGAGTTTAAGGGAGGACACCCTGTGGGAGCCCCGTGTGTTGGTGGGTGTGAGTTTAAGGGAGAAGTGGGTTGATCTCACCCCGGGGATCAGCCACCGCCCTCTGAGATGGGCACTGGCGGAAGTGAATCTGGGAGGAAGCACACACCTCACCACGTGGGTCTCTCTGACCCAAAGAGCACCCTCTGTTTGCTGTACAAACACGGGCTCCCTGGTTTCATGAGGGCGTTTCTCCCTCTGGGCTTCCGTTTGCTTGCTCTCAACAACAGCTTTTTTTTTTTTGATGGAGGCTCACTCTGTTGCCCTGGCTGGAGTGTAGTGGTGCAATGTTGGCTCACTGCAACCTCCACCTCCCTGGTCAAGTGATTCTCTTCCCTCAGCCTCCCTTGTAGCTGAGACTACTGGCACCTGCCACCGCACCCCGCTAATTTTTGTATTTTTGGTAGAGACAAGTTTCACCTTGTTGGCCAGGCTGGTCACAAAGTCCTGACCTCAGGTTAACTTGCCATCGTGGCCTCCTATGCTGGGATTACAGGCGTGTGCCACCATACCCAGCCTCAAATTTATTTCCTGAGAATGAAACAAGCTCTTATTGATGGCTTATTGAGTGACAGACATTATGTCCATTTTCACTTAATCTTTACAGTGACTTTTTTTTTTTTTTTTTTTGAGACGGAGTTTCGCTCTTGTTACCCAGGCTGGAGTGCAATGGCGCGATCTCGGCTCACCGCAACCTCCGCCTCCTGGGTTCAAGCAATTCTCCTGCCTCAGCCTCTTGAGTAGCTGGGATTACAGGCACGCACCACCATGCCCAGCTAATGTTTTGTATTTTTAGTAGAGACAGGGTTTCACCATGTTGACCAGGATGGTCTCGATCTCTCGACCTTGTGATCCGCCCGCCTCAGCCTCCCAAAGTGCTGGGATTACAGGCTTGAGCCACCGCGCCCGGCTTACAGTGACTTTTTTTTTTTTTGAGACAGTCTTGCTCTGCCACCCAGGCTGAAGTGCAGTGGCATGATACTGGCTCACTGAAACTTCCCCTTCCCAGATTCAAGAGATTCTCTGGCCTCAGCCTCCCAAGTAGCTGGAATTACTGGTGCCCACCACCATGTGAGGCTAATTATGTATTTTTAGTAGAGGAAGTTTCACCGTGTGTTGGCCAGGCTGGTCCCGAACTCCTGACTTCAGATGATCTGCCTGCCTTGGCCTTCTGTAGTGCCGGGATTACAGGCATGAGCCACCACGCCTGGCCCGCAATAACTTTTATGGTAGGTGATGTGTGTATTTCATCTGTGGGAACCAGGGATGCTCAGAGAAGCGCCGTGAGCCACTGAGGCCACACAGCCTGTTTGACTGCAGGTCTGTTTGCTTCGGACCACCAGGCTCCCACCCTGAATTCTGAGGCTGAAGTGGGTGCTGTGGGCTCGCTCACTCTCACACACGTTGATTTCTTTTTTTTTTTTTTTTTTTTTTGAGACGGAGTTTCGCTCTTGTTACCCAGGCTGGAGTGCAATGGCACGATCTCGGCTCACCGCAACCTCCGCCTCCTGGGTTCAGGCAATTCTCCTGCCTCAGCCTCCTGAGTAGCTGGGATTATAGGCACGCGCCACCATGCCCAGCTAATTTTTTGTATTTTTAGTAGAGACGGGGTTTCACCATGTTGCCCAGGTTGGTCTTGATCTCTTGACCTCGTGATCCACCCGCCTCAGCCTCCCAAAGTGCTGGGATTACAGGCTTGAGCCACCGCGCCCGGCCTCACACGTTGATTTCTTGATGCGAGCACATCTGCACGCTCCAAGTCCATGTGTAGAGTGCAGCGGAAGCCTGTCCTGGCGGCCGGTGGTAGAACTGTCTCTTGTCTGTGCAGCAGGCAGACAGCTCCGTCTCCCCTGGACTCAGGCTGCCCTCTCTTTCCCTCAGTGTGGGTCTTGGGTTTTCTCCACACAAAGGGCTCTCGTTCTTTCCTGGCTGCCCAGTGTCCCCGTGTGGGTGTCTCCATGTGTCTCCGATGGACACTGTTTTGAGTTTAAACTGTCAGGAGGGGTGTTGTGGGTACGCAGCCGGGTGCCTGGACCTTCCAGGAGCATTGACCGAGTTGCTGCAGGGGGCCTGCTTTGGGCTGCTACCAGTTCATGTGTCCACCAGGAGTGGGTGTGCTGTGTCCTCCTGTCTGCCCTGGCCAGTTGGGTCCTTCTGAGAGCTCTCAGCCTGAGACCTGGGAAGGCAGGAAGCCCCTTGGGAGATGAGAGATGGGCTTCACGCGCTTTCAGTGTTGACACACTCCTGGGGGCCACATGTACACCGAGGGTGGGCCCAGTGTAGCCAAACGTTGTGGCCTCCTCAAGGTGTGTGAGGTCTTCTTTCTCTGGGGGTGGGGAAAAAAGGGGAGTCATATCCCTTCCCATGCAGAGAGCATGGGCTCCCCCAGAGCCATCCCTGTCCTGACCCTAAGCCTTAGAGACTCAGGGCACCCTTGGGCAGGGCACCCTTGGGCCAAGCCTGGACAGGAGGTCTTTGTGGCCTTACGCTGTTGTCACCAAGGACGGTGTCTGTGTGTCTGCCACCTGACTTGTGCTTTGAGGTTACAGCGTGAGTGAGACTGGGCAGGAGTCCTCTTTGTTCTGCAAGTGAGGAAGTGAGGTCACAGGGGCAGGATACCCAGTGCCAGCAGCCACAGACTGGCCAGAATCCAACCTCCTCCCAGAGCCCCATTCCCACCAAACCCCTTGCCGCGCTGGGCTGACACCCCAGGTAGATGGAGGCTGAGGCTGCCTGGTAACCTCTGTCCACCCGCCACCTGCCTGCCATGTGGGAGCAGCACTTCCTCTCAAAGCTGCTGGGGGAATTCAGGCTGCGAATGACCCACAGACCTCTCTCTTTCAAATGAACTGTGTCATCTCTTACAACCATACACAGGATTGCTTCAAAGAAGACTCACTGGCATCTTGGTTCTACTCGTTTGTTATTTTATTCAAAAGAAACCTGAGGCCGGCTGCGGTGGCTCACACCACTCACCCCGCATGCTGGGAGGCTGAGGCAGGAGGGCTGCTTGAGCCCAGGAAGTGGAGACTGCAGCGGGCCATGATCACGCCACTGCACTCCACCTGGGTCAGAAAGCAAGACCTTGTTTAAAAAAACAAGAAGGGATCTGGGCGCGGTGGCTCAAGCCTGTAATCCCAGCACTTTGGGAGGCCGAGGTGGGTGGATCAAGAGGTCAAGAGATCGAGACCATCCTGGTCAACATGGTGGAACCCCGTCTCTACTAAAAATACAAAAAATTAGCTGGGCATGGTGGCTTGTGCCTGTAATCCCAGCTACTCAGGAGGCTGAGGCAGGAGAATTGCCTGAACCCAGGAGGCGGAGGTTGCGGTGAGCTGAGATCGCGCCATTGCACTCCAGCCTGGGTAACTCTGTCTCAAAAAAAAAAAAAAAAAAGAAGGGGCCGGGCACGGTGGCTCACGCCTGTAATCCTAGCACTTTGGGAGGCTGAGATGGGTAGATCATGAGGTCAGGAGTTTAAAACCAGCCTGGCCAAGATGGTGAAACCCCATCTCTTATAAAAAAAAAAAAAAAAAAAAAAAAAAAAGGGAAAACCCAGTAGCTTTCCTTCTTTCCCTGAGGCTGTGCTTCCCTGCAGGGAGAAATAGTTCTGAGTATGCGGTGATAGAAGCCAGGGTCCTGCTCTGGCTCCCACCTCAACGTGGCGCTCTCAGATGTGATAAGTCCGAGTCCTCACTGCCTCCATCTGCTCTCCCTTAGAGAGAATTTTTCAAATAAGCCCCAGATCATTTGCATAACCCTGTGTGACCATGTTGGCAACCTGTCTGTGGTAGCTCTGTGCGTTTATACCTGGGTGTTTGGGTGAGTTGCTTGTTGTGGTCTGGTTGTGCTTGGTGGCCCAGCTTCTTCCTTTATTAGGGGTATGGTCTTGGGTCAGTTTCTCAACCTGCCTGAACCTCAGTTTCCTCATCTGTCACGAGGGAATCATGGCACCAGCGTTTGTGGGATAGCTGTGCAGATTGAGGCCACAGTAAATAATTTTTCAGCATCTAGTTTTGCAGCATCTGAGCAGAGTCCTAGGTGCAGGCTCTGGCTGCAAGGCCTCTCAGCCTGCAAGCCTCCCCCAGATAATCTGTCATCTCAGAGCCCAGAGACACCACAGGTCCTTGCAGTTTAAAAACAGTTAGATTCATGAACCCTTAATTTTTTTTTTTTTTTTTTTTTTTTTTTGAGACGGAGCCTTGCTCTGTCACCTAGGCTAGAGTGCAGTGGCTCGATCTCGGCTCACTGCAACCTCCACCTCCTGGGTTCAAGTTGTGCCAACCTCCTGGGTTCAAGTGATGCTCCTGCCTCAGCCTCCTGAGTAGCTGGGATTACAGGCTGTGCCACCATGCCTGGCTAACTTTTGTTTTGTTTTGTTTGTTTGTTTGAGATGGAGTCTTGCTCTCTTGCCCAGGCTGGAGTGCAATGGCATGATCTTGGCTCACTATAACCTCTGCCTCCCAGGTTCAAGCGATTTTCCTGCCTCAGTCCCCTGAGTAGCTGGGATTACAAGCGCCCATCACCAGACCCAGCTAATTTTTGTATTGTTAGTAGGGATGTGGTTTCACCATGTTGGTCAGGCTGATTTCAAACTCCTGACCTTTTCATCCTCCTGCCTCTGCCTCCCCAAGTCCTGGGGTTACAGGTGTGAGCCACTGTACCCGGCTTCATTTTGTATTTTTAGTAGAAATGGGTTTTTACCATGTTGGCCAGGCTGGTCTCGAACTCCTGACTTCAGGTGATCCGCCCGCCTTGGCCTCCCAAAGTGCTGGGATTACAGGCATGAGCCATGGCGCCTGGCCATGAACATTTAATTTTGGCACAACCTTTTTGTTAACATGTGGAGTATTTGAGCCAGGGGCACAAACATTACCATTATTCCAACCGGAAGCTTCCAGTGGACTGAGGTCCTCCCTGACCGTGGCTGAGCCTGTGAAGGGCCAGTCCCCAGTCAGCCCTTCCCCACACAAGTAGCCCAGCACCTTGGTCTCTCCAGGGAGCACTTTTGTTTGGGTCTGATGTCTTCCACCTTCCCATTGCCTCACCCAGTCACAGCTGCAAACTTGCCGAAGAATGCCCAGCCAGGACTGCCCAGGGCCTGGGGATACCCTCCCCAACCCGCCATGGTGGGCTGCTCGTTTCTTATTACCTCCGCTAATGCTGGGAGTGGATTGCTTTCCATTATGTTAATGCATCAGACTCCCTTTATCTTTGGCAATCTTCCTGGTTCTTGATGGCATTTTGAAAATATTTGCAGAGTTAGCAGGTCCACTAGGCAGACAATTTCATGGCTTATCTCTATACAGCTACATATCTTACCTCATTCCAGAAAGAATTTAAGGCAGCTGGAACTCATGTTCTAGCACTGCTCCCCCTGCATGCCCAGTTCAAGGAAGGCTGTAGAAGTGGGTGGGGTTTTTGCACCTCACCCAGTACAGTATCTTGGGAAGGCCGGGGGAGGAGGGTGGGGAGCGGTCAGCAGCACAGACCCTGGGATCCCACGGCCTGGCCCTGCTTCCAGCACCTACCGACCTCAACAGCTCGGAGCAAACAGATTCACCCTCCAGGTGTCTGTTTCCTCTTCTGTGATATGGGAGCTGGAGCAGCCTCCAGGGCTGTATGGGAGCCCTGCACAAGGTAGGCCCGGCGTCCCAGAGGCCACGTTTCACAAGCGAAATGCGTGAGATTCCAGCTTCCACCTGCAGTTCCACTCGGACTCAGCTCTCTGAGACAGGCATGAGCAGTTTTGGGGTACAGCCCCAAATTGGGGCTTCAGTCAGATGCTGACTTACACCCACTCAGTGACTGAAGTCTGTCACTCCCTCTGAGCTTGGATTTCTCCATGTGCCTCAATAGAGCTGCTGCCTTTTTCGTTTTTTTTTTTTTTTTTTTTTTTTTTTTTTTTTGTGAGACTGGTCTGGTTCTCTCACCCAGGCTGGAGTGCAGTGGTGCAACCTCGGTTCACTGCAGCCTCCACCTCACAGGGGCAAGTAATCCTCCCACCTTAGTCTCCCGAGTAGCTGGGACTACAGGCACACACTACCATGACCAGCTAATCTTTTGTACATTTTGGGGAGATGAAGTTTTGCTGTGTTGCCCAGGCTGGTCTCGAACTCCTAATCTCAAGCAATCCCCCTGCTTTGGCCTCCCAAAGTGCTGAGATTACAGGCATGAGCCACTGTGCCCAGCCTCCTTTTTTCTTTTGTGACAGTGTCATTCTGTCACCCAGGCTGGAGTGCAGTGATGCTGTTGTAGCTCACTGCAGCCTCAACCTCCTGGGCTCCAGTGGTCATCCCAAGTCGCAGAACTACAGGCACCTGCCACCATGCCAGGCTAATCTTTTTATTTTTGTATGTTTTTTGAGACAGAGTCACGGTCTGTTGCCCAAGTGGGAGTGTAGTGGCATGATCTTGGGTCACTGCAGCCTCCACTACCTGGGTTCAAGCAATTCTCCTGCCTCAGCCTCCTGAGTAGCTGGGACTACAGGTGCCTGACACCATGCCTGGCTTATTTTTGTATTTGGTATTTTTAGTAGAGATGGGGTTTCATCATGTTGGTTAGGCTGGTCTTGAACTCCTAGCCTGAAGTGATCCACTCACCTTGGCCTTCCAAAGTAGTTTTTAAATTTTTTGTAGCCACAGGGTCTTACTATGTTGTTTGGGCTGGTCTTGAACTCCTGCCCCCTGGCAGTTCTCCCACCTCAGCCTCTCAAAGTGCCGGGAATATAGGTGTGAACACCCCATCCAACCTTCTCATCCTTCTTCACTCTCACTTGAAGCCGAGTTTCCCTGGGGCAGCCTCCTGTAGCGCCCGGGATGGACTCTGTGGGACCCGCTTTCTGCTCTCCAGCCCCCACCCCACAGCGCTCATGATGGAGTGTGACTGCTGGATGAGGCATTGGGGGTCTGTTTGCCGGCTGACCATCATCCTTCTGTGAGCAGGGGCTACGCTGCTCTTCCGGCCCCTAGACCTGGGTGTCCTGCTTAGAGCCAGCTTGAGCTGGGTCTCATAGGTGGGCATCCACATGACTGAGCGGATGGGCCTGCTGTGAGCTTTCTGGTGTTCCCACGGAGACTGGGGATGTGGTGTGTGTCCCTGAGAGGGAGGTAGGGTGACAGCTGTTTGCTAGGGTCCCAGAGATGCTGACAAATGCCCTAACTCCCTCTTCTCTTACAGAACCTGCAACCATGGTGGTGCCACTAGCCAGTTCGGAAGCCCAGGTACTTTTTTAAAAATTCCAAATATTACTTGATATGTATTAAAATGTATCTTAAAACATAAATAATAAATAATAAAGCATGTATAGTTACACAGTTGTTTCAGGGAGGCGGGGCACAGTTAAAATATCCAACAGGCTTAATTGCAGGGACTTGGTGAAGACACTGTTCACTGAGAGCAGACAGGGAGAAGACCACCAGGGCGGGGAGGGCCCCTGTGAGCCCCCGTTGGTGCCATCCCACCCCGGCCAGGAGAAGAGGGCAGTGGTATTGACTTCCTTCCACATCTGGACAGATGAGGAGCCCAGGTGAGGTCTGCAGGGCTGGCCTCACAGATACAGATCCTGGGTCAGGGAGAGGACTTCCAGTGCAAACAGGAAAAATCACCCTGATGACCAGTGCCCAGAAACTCCACCCAGCCCACAACTGGAACTTCAACAACAGGGTGTCACCTTTCTCCTCCCAGCCTGCCCCGAAGTAATGTTCTCAACTTCATGTCTTGTCTTTCTACTACCTTTTTGGTTTTCTTTTTTTAATTATTATTTATTTATTATTTTTTTAAAATAAAGATGGGGTTTCACCATGTTGGTCAGGCTGGTCTTGAACTCCCAACCTCAGGTGATCCGCCTGTCTTGGCCTCCAAAGTGCTTGGATTACAGGTGTGAGCCATCATACCCGGCCGCCTTTTTGTTTTTCTTCATTTGTTTTTTAGCTTGTGTTCATTTTGTTTTACTTTTTGATTGAGACAAGGTCTCACTATGTTGCCCAGGCTGGGCTCAAGCCACCCTCGCACCTCGGCCTCCCAAAGTGCTGGGATTGTCGGCATGGGCCACTGTGCCTGGCCTCTTCTGCCTTTTTTGTTTGTTTGCTTGCTTTTTGTTTCTTTGTTTTTTCTTTTTTTTTAATTTTTAATTTTAATTTTTTTTTTAAAGATAGGGTTTCACCATGATCGCCAGGTTGGTCTTGAACCCCTGACCTCTGGTGATCTACCCACCTCGGCCTCCCAAAGTGCTAGGATTACAGGCGTGAGCCACCACACCCGGCCCGTTTGTTTGCTTTTTGAGACAGAGTCTCCCTCTGTTATCCAGGCTGGAGTGCAGTGGCATGGTCTCGGTTCACTGCAGCCTCTGCCTGCTAGGTTGAAGCGATTTTCCTGCCTCAGCGTCCCAAGCAGCTGCAACTGCTGATGCGCAGCACCACCACGCCTGGCTGATTTTTTTCTATTTTTAGTAAAGACAGGGTTTCACCATGTTGTCCAGACTGGTCTTGAACTCCTGACCTTGTGATCTGCCCACTGCAGCCTCCCAAAGTGCTGGGATTACAGAAGTGAGCCACCACGCCGGGGTTTTTCACCAGGCTGGAGTGCAGTGGCACGATCTTGGCTCACTGCAACCCCTGCCTTCCGGGTTCAGGCGATTCTCCAGCCTTAGCCTCCCAAGTAGCTGGGACTATATACACGCCCTATCATACCCAGGTAATTTTTTTTTTTGAGACGGAGTTTCACTCTTGTTGCCCAGGCTGGAGTGCAATGGCGCGATCTCGGCTCACAGCAACCTCTGTCTCCTGGGTTCAGGCAATTCTCCTGCCTCAGCCTCCCGAGTAGCTGGGATTACAGGCACATGCCACTATGCCCAGCTAATTTTTTGTATTTTTAGTAGAGATGGGGTTTCACCATGTTGACCAAGATGGTCTTGATCTCTTGACCCTGTGATCCACCCGCCTCGGCCTCCCAAAGTGCTGTGATTACAGGCTTGAGCCACCACGCCCGGCCAACAGCCAGGTAATTTTTGTGTTTTTAGTAGAGATGGGGTTTTGCTATGTTGGCCAAAATGGTCTTGATCTCCTGACCTCGTGATCTGCCCTCTTCAGCTTCCCATAGTGCTGGGATTACAGGTGTGAGCCACTGTACCTGGCCTTTTTATTTATTTATTTATTTATTTATTTATTTATTTATTTATTTATTTATTTTTGTCTTTTTGGTTTTTTTTAGTGCCTCTCCCAAAATTGAATGTTAAGTTTGTTTTCTTTTTTTCAGACAGAGTTTCACTCTTGTTGCCCAGGCGGGAGTGCAGTGGCGTGATCTCAGCTCACTGCAACCTGTGTCTCCCAGGTTCAAGGAATTCTCCTGCCTCAGCCTCCCAAGTATCTTCTGTCTTTTTTAAAACAGTTTTTCATGCCCAAGTGAGATTGATTTTTTTTTAAAAAAAGAAGAAAACAAAAACATAGTTTTATCGGAATACCTATTTATATATTATTAGAGATAGTGGTATACCCAGGGTGGATGTCAGACCGAAAGAGGGTATGTGGTCTGTTGCTGATAATTTAAAAACGGTAATAGAACCGGAGTCTATGTCACCACATGTAATGCTCAACAATTCAGTGGTGAGATGCCCTCCCACCACGGAGAACCTTGGGGCGCTGGTACCTTCCACAGCGTGCCGCTCAGGGATGCCTTGTAGCCCCGTGGAGATGCCCTTGTGGTGTACGTAGTTTCCTGGGACATGCATGGGGCCGGTCTGTGTGGCTGTGTTGGCTTGTTCTTCATTCTGTCTCGCTGCTGTGTAATTCACCAGATAGTTTACGTTTCTGAAGTCTGGGACTCCAGGGCCGGCAGGCCGGCTGGCCTTGCTGTCCCAAGTCTCCAAACAGGGGTGCAGCTGCTGCTGCCCGCCTGGAACTTTCCAAAGCAGGTCTGCTGTGGCACCTGTGAAACATTTTACAGACAGCTGTGAATGCGGGATGCAACCTGGACCGTTTGAGATGCTTACCTTATCCTGACATTATCCGATCGCCCTGTCCCCAGGAAACTGGGCGCGGGAACTTCTTAACGAGCTCATCTCAGTTCTTGCTCCTGGATTCCCCTTGCTTACTGGGCTAGTGCCCCGGGCTGGCATTACTGCCCACCGGTTGCCCCAGGCCTGCACCTGCTATGGGCGGGTGGAGCTGGGAGACTCTGAGACTGGCTCCCCGCCCAGAATTTTCCTTATGGGAAAGCAGGTTTTTTGCTGCTCAGAGAAAGTTTCCAGTGATTTGGGCACAAAAGAACTTTTATGGAGGCAGCCATCAGATAAGAGACACGGTTTGGAGTTAACCCTTTCCGCTCTGGCCAGGAAAAGGAGGGAGTGTCCAGAGGGGTTGGGTGCTGCTGTGTGCATCGTGGAGGTTGGGGGCTTTGCTGCCTGCTCTCTTTGTCTCTCCTGTGTCAAGGGTTAGAATCAGAGCCACACGACCAGGGACCCCAGGAGCTGAGGCCAGCCCCACTATTTTCTGCTCCGGCTACGCTCTCCTTCCTGGCATTTTCCTCTGGGGCCCAGAAAGGACTGCTGGGCAATTGCATTAACATTGGCTCTGGCTAGTCGGCTTCCCGAACCCCTGCCCTCTGTTCATCACTGTGCCCAGGAGGGGCCCTAAGACTCCTCTCTCAGATCCCTTACCCCAGGGGGCCCTGCTGTCACTTGTTGGGTGTGGCCGTTAGGCCGTAGCTGCCCCGGCACCCTCTGACCTTGATTCCATGGCACATCTTGCCCGTCTACAGCAGATATGAGACAACAGTGAGTCATAGGGTGGGCTGGGCTGCACTGCCCTGAATCCTCACATTTTCTAACAGTGTCCCCGCAGGTTCCAGAGCCTTCTGTGGTGTTTCTGCAGGAGAGAGGAGGCAGGTTCCAGAGCCTTCTGTGGTGTTTCTGCAGGAGGGAGAAGGCAGGTTCCGGAGCCTTCTGTGGAGTTTCTGCAGGAGGGAGGAGGCAGGTTCTGGAGCCTACTGTGGTGTTTCTTTAGGAGAAAAGAGGCAGGTTCCAGAGCCTTCTGTGGTGTTTCTGCAGGACGGAGGAGGGAGGTTCTGGAGCCTTCTGTGGTGTTACTTTAGGAGAGAGGAGGCAGGTTTTGGAGCCTTCTGTGGAGTTTCTGCAGGATGGAGGAGGCTGTGTTCTCAGGCCTTGTCCCTGGCCTGACTTTCACCTGTTCTTGTTCTGCCTGGCTCAGGCTCAAGTTTCCTGGGTTTTCAGCAGGGAGTGGGGGTAGAGAGTACACAGGAAATTAGAGGCCAAAGGGCCCCCCTGCAGGGCCGGGAAGGCAAAGTGGTCCAAGGAAGTGGACAGTGCCTGGGGGAGGCGTGGCTCCATCTGCCACACTGTGGCCTCCCACCCTGGAAGCGTGGCACCGAGCTTAGACAGGGGTCATGAGCAGCCCCCTGACCTGGTCCATCTGGGCCTGTTGAGACTGTGGTCAAGGGGCCCGACCTCTCTATGCCTCCGTTCCTGTACCCACATCAGTGTAGCTCGAGGTCAGGAGGGTGCGTGGCATGCAGGGCCCAGCACGGTGTGTAAGGAGTGCTGTAGGTGTATTTGTGTATGTGGATCTTTCTTTCCTTGTCTTAAACCATGAGAACCCTTTAAGACATGGAACAGAGTGCTGTGCAGCGTTTAAGTATCCTTGTAATTATCACCGACCTCCTGTGTCTGGCCATGCCACTCTGCCTCCCTGCCCCAGAAGACTGGACCACCTGGGGGCCACCTGGGCCTGTGGGCCCGGAAGTCCGTGCAGATGTTGGTGACCAGGGTGGGCGTGTCAGTACCTCCCAGGTCACTCCGCAGACTACTGGTGCCCCTTGTGGTTGATTTAGGGTTCCCTGCAAAGTAAAATCGAGAAATGCTGAGTTAAGAGATCTTTGCTGTGAGGCTGCACTGATTTTTAATGTGCTTTTAAAAAGACTTCTGGGCCGGGCGCGGTGGCTCAAGCCTGTAATCCCAGCACTTTGGGAGGCGGAGGTGGGTGGATCACGAGGTCCAGAGATCAACACCATCCTGGTCAACATGGTGGAACCCTGTCTCTACTAAAAATACAAAAAATTAGCTGGGCATGGTGGCGCATGCCTGTAATCCCAGCTACTCAGGAGGCTGAGGCAGGAGAATTGCCTGAACCCGGGAGGCGGAGGTTGCGGTGAGCCGAGATCGCGCCATTGCACTCCAGCCTGGGTAACAGGAGTGAAACTCCGTCTCAAAAATAAAATTTTTTTTCGCCGGGCGCGGTGGCTCAAGCCTGTAATCCCAGCACTTTGGGAGGCCGAGGCGGGTGGATCACGAGGTCAAGAGATCGAGACCATCCTGGTCAACATGGTGAAACCCCGTCTCTACTCAAAATACAAAAAATTAGCTGGGCATGGTGGCGCGTGCCTGTAATCCCAGCTACTCAGGAGGCTGAGGCAGGAGAATTGCCTGAACCCAGGAGGCGGAGATTGTGGTGAGCCGAGATTGCGCCATTGCACTCCAGCCTGGGTAACGAGCAAAAACTCGGTCTCAAAAAAAAAAAAAAAAAAAAAAAAAAAATTTTTTTTCTATTACTATTATTTGAGAAGGAGTCTTGCTGTGTTGCCCAGGCTGGAGTTCAGTGGTGCTATCTCAGCTTATTGCAACCTGCTCCTCCTGGGTTCAAGCGGTTCTCCTGCCTTAGGCTCTTGAGTAGCTGGAATTACAGGCACCTGCCACCACACCTGGATAATTTTGTTTTAGTAGTTACGGGGTTTCACAGTGTTGGCCAGGCTGGTCTCGATCTCCTGTCCTCAGGTGATTCGCCTGCCTCGGCCTCCCGAAGTGCTGGCAAGACAGGTATGAGTACGCGGCCGGCAGATGGCCCTGATTTCCACAGTGGCAGCGCCCTCTGCGAATAGCCTTTCAACAGCTCCGTTTGCTTGTGCCCAGGTCTCCTCTGCGGGCGCTGCTGCCTCCCTGGCCGGGTGCGGGGCTCCCTGCACCTGCCGGCCGCCTTCTCCCCTTCCTGCCCATCCCCCCAGCCTAGCCCCCTCCCCCACCAGGGCCGCCCGGTGACCGCGCCCCTGCCCGTCCCGCAGACCGTGCAGTCCCTGGGCTTTGCCATCTACCGCGCGCTGGACTGGGGGCTGGACGAGAGCGAGGAGCGCGAACTCAGCCCGCAGCTGGAGCGGCTCATCGACCTCATGGCCAACAACGACAGCGACGACAGTGGCTGCGGCGCCGCCGACGAGGGCTACGGGGGCCCAGAGGAGGAGGAGGAGGCCGAGGGCGTCCCCCGCAGCGTGCGCACCTTCGCCCAAGCCATGCGGCTGTGCGCAGCGCGGCTGACCGACCCTCGAGGCGCACAGGCGCATTACCAGGCCGTGTGCCGCGCGCTCTTCGTGGAGACGCTGGAGCTGCGCGCTTTCCTGGCCAGGGTCCGTGAGGCCAAGGAGGTGAGCGGGAAAGGCCCGGCAGGGGCCTGCGTGCGGGAGGGGCCGGCTCTTTGTGGACAGAGTCAGGTCCACAGGGCGGCGGCTGCTTGCGTTCTGTATTCCCACTTAACCCTCACGCTTTCTTTTTATTTTTCTTTTTTCTTTTTTGGGACAGTCTTGCTCTGTCTCCAGGCGCCAGGCTGGAGTGCAGTCGCGCGATCTCAGCTCACTGCAGCCTCCACCTCCTGGGTTGAAGCAATTATCCTGCCTCAGCCTCCCTAGTAGCGGGGACTACAGGCGCGCACCACCACGCCTGGCTAATTTTTGTGTTTTAGTAGAGACAGGGTTTTCCCATATTGGCCAGGATGGTTTGGATCTCTTGACCTCATGATCTGCCTGCCTCGGCCTCCCGAAGTGCTGGGATTACAGGCATGAGCCACTGTTTTTTTGGTTTCTTTTTTTTTTTGGAGACACGGTCTCACTCTGTTGCCCAGGCTGGAGGGCAGCAGCTCAATCTCATCTCACTGCAACCTCCACCTCCCAGGTTCAAGCAATTCTCCCACCTCAGCCTCCCGAGTAGCTGGGATTACACAAACACACCACGACGCCTGGCAGTAGAGGAGGTTTCACCATGTTAGCCAAGCTGGTCTCAAACTCCTGACCTTAGGTGATCTGTCTGCCTTGGCCTTGGCCTCTCAAAGTGCTGGCATTACAGGTGTGAGCCACCTCGCCCAGCCTCACACTTTCTTCTTATCAGAGAAGTTAAGTGGTGGACTCAGCCCCTTCCCAACTGCTCTCTCCTGTTCCTCTAAGATGTTACCTCTTCTCCTACTTTTACATCTACAAGAAGGCGCCCTGCCTCCTGCCTCCCCTCCAGCCTCTCCGGGGCCGGGTTCCTTCTGAAGTAAGATGCCAAAGGTGGCCCCTCTATACCCTGGAAGTGCAGAAAGCCTCAGCAGCCCGCTTAGAGCTTTAGGTAGGGATGTGGGGATGTGCTGTTCAGTGACGAACTCACTTGCTGGGCCTGCGACAGCCCTGCCTTGTCCTCCTGCCTCTTCCAGGCGGAGGAGCTATTTCACAGATGAGCGTGTGCCAGCTCTGAGGCTGGGACCCTTCCCGAAGCCACAGAGCAAGAGTTGGGCAGTACTCGGCTCCACGTGGCTCCCAAGCTGGAGCTGCCCACAGGGCCTCCTGCCTCTCTGTGAACCCAGAGTTAGGAGCAGCCATCCCTCCCTGACTGTCTCAGCCTCTCCCCGGGAGCGGCTGCTGCCCCGAGGGAGCCAGTGTGCTTCTGTGTCCTGGGGTCTCTGCACACCTGGGCTCTGCCTTGTCAGCATCTCACAGAGAAGGCCAGGCCTTGGAGAGGCGGGATTCTCTCTTGCCTTAGTGGCAGAAGGTGTTTTTGAAGTTAACTGCTGCTTGTCCCCCATTTCTCCCTGACCCTTTAAGGGGCTGTGACTCTCCTGTTCTTTAACTAAGAAGTGTTCCTGGCCAGCTTCCCTGACCCTCTGAGCCTTAGCAGGTGGTCACCCCACCTCACTGGTTCCCTCAGCTCTTTTTTTCTTCTTTTCTTAGCACTATGTTGCTCAGGCTGGTCTCAAACTCTTGGATTCGAGTGATCCTCCCACTTCGGCCTCTCAGGGGTCTTAGTGAGAGCAGAGGCAGCAGATGCAGGACCTTCTTCCCAAGTTCTCAGCATAGAGCAATTACCAGACAGGCCCTCACCACAGTGCTGGATGCCGCGTGGCACTCCGAGCTGCTTGGCCCCATCTGCGGCCCAAGCCTGTGTCAAGGGTGGTCAGGGAAGCCTGACAGGACGTCAGGTGCCCTATGTGGTTCCGAGGCTGATGACTCAGTTTCCCCAGATATCTTTGTGAGTCCTGAGGCCTGGACCAAATGCCCACTCTTTTCTTCTCCGGCTGGCTGAGTCGGAGCCCCATTGTGTGGCCGTGTCCCCGACGGACAGGGCCCGTCCTGCATCCGCCATTCTGGCACCTTTCCTGGACTGACGAGCGTGTGTGGTCACAGATGTTGCAGAAGCTTCGGGAGGACGAGCCGCAGGCGGAGACACCGCAGGCTGAGCTTGACAGCCTGGGCCACACAGACTGGGTAAGACTCGCTCCCACCTGATGGGGCTGCCAGGCTCTCCCTGAGGGGCCTGGGCTGAGAGTGTTCTCCTATCCCGGGGCCCAGGCCCGACTGTGGGTCCAGCTCATGCGGGAGCTCCGCCACGGAGTGAAGCTGAAGAAGGTGCAGGAGCAGGAGTTCAACCCCCTCCCCACTGAGTTCCAGCTCACGCCTTTCGAGATGCTGATGCAGGACATCCGGGCCCGGAATTACAAACTGCGAAAGGTCATGGTGAGCTGGGTGGGTGTGGGGGCGGCGGCCTGGTGTGTAGGGTCATGGTGAGCAGGGTGGGTGTGAGGGGCGGCCTGGTGTGTAAGGTCACGGTGAGCAGGGTGGGTGTGGGGGGCGGCCTGGTGTGCAGGGTCACAGTGAGCAGGGTGGGTGTGAGGGGGCGGCCTGGTGTGCAGGGTCACAGTGAGCAGGGTGGGTATTGGGGGTGGCCTGGTGTGCAGGGTCACGGTGAGCTGGGTGGGTGTGGGGGGCGGCCTGGTGTGTAAGGTCACGGTGAGCAGGGTGGGTGTGGGGGGCGTCCTGGTGTGCAGGGTCACGGTGAGCTGGGTGGGTGTGGGGGGCGGCCTGGTGTGCAGGGTCACGGTGAGCTGGGTGGGCGTGGGGGCGGCCTGGTATGCAGGGTCATGGTGAGCTGGGTGGGTGTGAGGGGCGGCCTGGTGTGCAGGCTCATGGTGAGCTGGGTGGGTGTGGGGGGCGTCCTGGTGTGCAGGGTCACGGTGAGCTGGGTGGGTGTGGGGGGAGGCCTGGTGTGTAGGGTCACAGTGAGCAGGGTGGGTGTGGGGGGCGGCCTGGTGTGTAAGGTCATGGTGAGCGGGCTGGGTGTGAAGGGGCAGCCTGGTATGTAGGGTCTTGGTGAGCGGGCTAGGTGTGGAGGGGCAGCCTGGTGTGTAGGGTCATGGTGAGCAGGGTGGGTGTGGAGGGGCGGCCTGGTGTGTAGGGTCATGGCAAATTGGGGGTGGGTGTGGGAGGTGGCCTGGTGTATAAGGTCATGGTGAGTGGGCTGGGCGTGAAGGGGCGGCCTGGTGTGTAGGGTCATGGTGAATTGGAGCTGGGTGTGGAGGGGTGGCCTGGTATGTAGGGTCACAGTGAGTGGGGTGCGTGTAGACGGGCAGCCTGTTGTATAAGGTCATGGTGAGTGGGGTGGGTGCAGAGGGGCAGCCTAGCTGTTGGGCAGCCCACCCTAGAGAGCGGCCCCGGGTCCCTGCTCTCTGTGCTGGGTACTGAGGTATAGAATATGGATTAGGGAGATGTGGCCCCAATTCACAGAGCTGGAGATCACATCAGGGACAGTGGCCAAGCAGGGAAAGGAAGTGTGGAAGGTTCTGGGGTATCAGGGATGACCTCTGGAGGAGGGGCCGTGAGAGCTGAGGCTGTAGGACATTTTTTCTTAACAAAACTCATGGAGTCCTTAGGACAAACTAGCATGGTTCCTAAGATGCCCCTGTGAGGTTCCTGCCATCTCACTCCCACCTCCAGATGAAGCCCAGGTCCTGGATGCTGGGGCAGCTAGCGGGGGACGCCTCAGAACCTGGATGCCGTGGCCGCTCAGAGCATGGGTCCACCATGCACTTACGGGAGAAGCGGCTGGGTCTCCGGGAGCAGAGGGTGGGAGGCTGGGCGGGTGTGAGGACCAGGCTCTTCTTGGGCTGAGTGAGCCCCTCCCTGTCACCCTGCACTAGCAGTGGCTCCTGCAGGGTCTCAGGCCGGCCATCCTCCCTGGCAGGTGGATGGGGACATCCCGCCCCGGGTGAAGAAGGACGCTCACGAGCTCATCCTGGACTTCATCCGCTCAAGGCCTCCACTGAAGCAGGTGCCCCTCTGCGCCTTCTCCCTGGGGTCTTATGGCCTCTTCCTTCTCAGGGGCAGCCTGGGGCCTGGCGCTGTCCTGTGGCCAACCCGGGAGGTGTCCCAGTGCGTGTGCCTCACGGGTGAGGCGGGCTGGCTTCCTCTTGACTGTGGGCTGGCCCGGGGCCTTCTTTCTGGGAAGGGGCCATATGAACCACACCCATTTCCTCCAGGGGAGCCCCACGCCCTCCAGGTGGGCCTGGCCGGCTCTTCCGACTCCAGAGTGGGCCCTCATCATGGCACGCTTCCCCACCCAGGTCTCCGAGAGGCGGCTGCGCCCGTTGCCGCAGAAGCAGAGGTCCCTGCATGAGAAGATCCTGGAGGAAATCAAGCAGGAGCGGAGGCTGCGCCCAGTGCGGGGCCAGGGCTGGGCCGCCCGTGGTGAGCCAGGGGACAGCGGGAGAAGAGAGACCCCGTGCCCTGGCTGCGGTCCCCTCATTCCCTGGTCAGGTTGCAGATTGGAAGGTGGCATTGTTCCTAGAAGCTCCTGAATACATGGAAGATACAGAACATCTTAATTTTTGAGGCACACAGGCTTTTGAAACTCAGAATACTTGGGGATAAAAAAATAAAATTGGCCGGGCGAAGTGGCTCATGCCTGTGATCCCAGTACTTTGGGAGGCTGAGGTGGGTGAGTTCGAGACCAGCCTGTCCAACATGGTGAAACAGTCTCTACCAAAAATATAAAAAATCAGCTGGGTGTGGTGGTGCATGCCTGTGATCCCAGCCACCTGGGAGGCTGAGGCAAGAGAATTGCTTGAACCCGGGAGGCAGAAGTTACAGTGAGCCAAGATCATGCCACTGCGCTCCAGCCTGGGCAACAGAGAGAGACTCCATTTCAAAAAATTAAATTAGGCCTGGTGGCTCACGCCTGTAATCCAAGCACTTTGGAGGCCAAGGCGGGCGGATCACCTGAGGTCGGGAGTTCTAGACCAGCCTGGCCAACATGGTGAAACCGTCTCTACCAAAAATATAAAAAATCAGCTGGGTGTGGTTGCGCATGCCTGTGATCCCAGCCACCTGGGAGGCTGAGGCAGGAGAATTGCTTGAACCTGGGAGGCAGAAGTTACAGTGAGCCAAGATCATGCCACTGCACTCCAGCCTGGGCAACAGAGAGACACTCCATTTCAAAAAATTAAATTAGGCCTGGTGACTCACACCTATAATCCAAGCACTTTGGAGGCCAAGGCAGGCAGATCACCTGAGGTCGGGAGTTCGAGACCAGCCTGACCAACATGGCGAAACCCCATCTTTATACAAAAAATAAAAAAAAGGAAAAAAATTAAATTAAAATAATATGTACATATGTATATTTGTTTGAGATGGTGTCTTTCTCCGCAGGGTTTGGCTCTCTGCCCTGTATCCTCAACGCCTGTTCTGGAGACTCCAAGTCCACCTCCTGCATCAACCTGTCGGTCACAGATGCTGGGGGTAGCGCCCAGCGCCTGAGGCCCCGTGTGCTGCTCAAGGCACCCACCTTGGCCGAGATGGAAGAGATGAACACATCTGAGGTCAGAGTCCGTGGAGGTTTCTGATAGGAGACCAGGAATGGCGGGTGGGATCTGAGAAAGCAAGAAGGGCTCAGCCAAGTCGGGGGTAGCAGCGAGTGTGGTGTCCCCTGCCCAGGGCCCTCCTTTGAAACTGATGTCCTGTTGTGGCATTGCTGCCTCTTCCTGCCCCAGGAGGAGGAGGTGGGGCTCAGGGACCCTGCCATTTGGGCTGCTGATGAGGATGACTGGGGGAGTCCCTGGGCTGCCTCTTCCCACAGCGATGAGGGGCTGGAAGTGGAAGTGCCTCATTGTCTCAGGGCCAGGAAGCTGAGCGCCCCTCTAGTTGACATGAAAAGCTGGTCCCAGGGAGGCTGCCTCCCCACCCTGGCTGCCCTGTGAAAGGGGTGGTCCTCTCTTCCCAGGAAGGCCTGGTGCTGGCTCTGTTGAGGGCCACCCCAGAGAGCTCTGCCTCCATCTGACACTAGCCACCAGACCTGTGCCTTTCTAGGACTTTCTGGAAGGCCCTGGGGAAGGGCTTGGTTATTAAGGTGCTTGCCATGAACTGTCCAGAGAAGGGCAGGCTGGGAGGTAGGTGGAGGCCGCCCCACGTCGCAGCAGACCCAGTGGCACCCGTGGTCCTTTGCCTTAGTCCAGGCACGGGCAGACAGCACTGGCGGAGTCAGGGCAGGCCTGCATCTACCGTGTCCACAGGAAGAAGAGTCTCCATGTGCGGAGGTGACGCTGAAGCGGGACCGCTCCTTCTCAGAGCATGACCTGGCCCAGCTGCGAAGTGAGGTGGCCTCTGGCCTGCAGCCGGCCACACAGCCCAAAGGAGGGACGGAGCCCCCACGGCACCGAGTGGGCAGTGCACGTGCATTGAGTCCTGGCTCCCAAGACCAGGGCAAGTATTGCCTCCCACTCCTGCACCCCCCCTTCGTCCCCACCCCTTATTCATCCTGCGGGTACCCATCCCTTCACCTCAGCCCACGTCTTCCTGAGTAGGCAGCTCCCAGGGACCCAGGGAGCTCATGCCTGCAAGAGGGCACCACCTCAGGTCCCCAGGCCGGAGTGTACTGGTGTGATCCCAACTCACTGCAACCTCCACCTCCTGGGTTCAAGCAATTCTTCTGCCTCAGCTTCCTAAGTAGCTGGGATTACAGGCATGTGCCACCTTGCCCGGCTAATTTTTTGTATTTTTAGTAGAGACGGGGTTTCACCATATTGGCCAGACTGGTCTCAAACTCCTGACCTCATGATCTGCCCACCTTGGCCTCCCAAAGTGCTAGGATTATAAGCGTAAGCCACCGTGCCCGGCCGTAAAAATTTTTTTTTTTTTTTTTTTTTTTTTTTGAGACGGAGTTTCGCTCTTGTTACCCAGGCTGGGTTCAGGCAATTCTCCTGCCTCAGCCTCCTGAGTAGCTGGGATTACAGGCACGCGCCACCACGCCCAGCTAATTTTTTGTATTTTTAGTAGAGACGGGGTTTCACCATGTTGACCAGGATGGTCTCGATCTCTTGACCTCGTGATCCACCCGCCTCGGCCTCCCAAAGTGCTGGGATTACAGACTTGAGCCACCGCGCCCGGCTAAAAATATTTTTTAATATTTAAAAAGAATTCCCATGATTCTGTTACCTAGACGTAATTATTATTATTATTTTTTGTTGGTTTTTTTTTTTGAGACAGAGTTTCGCTCTTGTTACCCAGGCTGGAATGCAATGGCACAATCTCGGCTCACCACAACCTCTGCCTCCTGGGTTCAAGCAATTCTCCTGCCTCAGCCTCCTGAGTAGCCGGGATTACAGGCACATGCCACCATGCCCAGCTAATTTTTTGTGTTTTTAGTAGAGACGGGGTTCCACTATGTTGACCAGGATGGTCTTGATCTCTCGACCTCGTGATCTACCCGCCTCAGCCTCCCAAACTGCTGGGATTACAGGCTTGAGCCACTGCGCCTGCCTGACGTAATTATTATTAACATGTCGGGCTATAGGAACATAGCTGACTAGATGATAGCTCCTTGCGGTCCTCTGAGAAGGGAGGGGCATGTCCCCAGGAAGCCAGTGGGCTCACTGCACACGGCCTGGACCCTGCCTCTGTGCTGCCATGGTTCCTTCAACTGCTTTCCACGCTGCTGAGCACAGAACGATTCCTGCTGGCTGTGCAGAGCTGGTCCTACCATCGTGAGAGCTGAACCTTGCAGAAAGTCCTAACCACTCAGGGTTCTTGTCCCCCAACCCTTACATCCCACCAGACATGGCCAGGCTTCCTAGTCTGCCTGCAAGGCCAGAGTCTTGGGACAATCCCGTTAGGTGGTTATGGCTCCCTTCCTGGTGTTAAGAAGTCCAGGCCAGGTCGGTTCCAAACCTCGTACTTGCCCCAGGCCCCTGACCCTGGAGCTGTGCCTCAGCCTCTTGGAGCTGGTGGCAGGGAGGGAGGCCAACCCCCAACTGCAACTGCAGTGTGGTGTGGACGGTGGGAGGGTCTTGCCCGGCATCTGTGGTCCACCTCACTGGTGCCGTAGGACTCCCCACGCCGGCTCGCTGTAGGGCTCAGACAGGGACCCTTCCTGGGTCCACTGTGCCACATGGGCCCCAACAAAGGTCCCAACATGGAAGCCACACTCCTCAGTGTTTTTTTCTTTTTGAGACAGAGTCTCTCTCCGCTTCCCAGGATAGGGTGCAGAGGCACCATTAGCGCTCATTGCAGCCTTGACCTCGTGTGCTCAAGCTATCCTCCTGCCTCAGCTTCTTGAGTATCTAGCACTATCGGCGTGCTCCACGATGCCTGGCTTTTATATTTTTCTGTAGAGATGGGGGTCTCCCTACGTTGCCAGCAGTGGGCTCAAAGCTCCTGGGCTCAAGCGATCTGCCCTCCTTGGCATCCTGCGTGCTGGAACTGCCCTGTGGCTACTGCGCAGCCGCTTCTCTGCTTGGCTTTTTGCTTGGTTCCCCTGGAGCCCCCAACATCTCCATCAGCCCCTTGGCACAGCCCTCCGTACCGCGGCTCCTGCCAGGCGGTGCTGACGGGGCCTCTGCTCTGCCCCAGGTAACTATCCCGCCAACCTCTCTGACCCCAGCCACCCACTACTCGGCAACCAGGGCTCCACGGGGGACAGACCCGAGGCCTCCATGACACCCGATGCCAAACACCTGTGGCTGGTGAGTGCGGATGCGATTGTCGTCCAGGGCGGCCTGGTGGGGGGGTCTTTGGGCCCACCTTCCCTCTGCGAAACCAGTCGCCAGCCAGGTGTTCAGCGCTGAGGCCGACTGGTGCGCGGTCTGAGCGCCGTCCGTGGGGGCGTGGTCTGAGCGCCAGTTTAGGGGGCGTGTTCTGAGCACCTGTTGGGGGCGTGGTCAGAGGGCGTGACCTAAATGTCATCTGGGGCACCAGTGGTGGGGTTGCTGGAGCAGTGGTCTCTTCTGCCGCCTGCCGGAGCCGAACTGCACTGCAGACCCCGAGCCACCCTGCAAGGGAAGTCTCTAATCTAATTGAAGGGTTCATTGTGGGGTTTAGGGCAGAGGGCAAACCCACACACCCTGGGCCCGGAGGTCAGTGTGATGGGGGGTTCGCTGCGTGGAGACCTTGACTCGGGCCTGAGGCTGCCACGGTGCTGCTCAGCCCCTCTGCCCTCGGTCTCATATCTCGTGGACCTGAGTCTGGTGTGTGATTTAATCAAGTGAGATAACGGGCCCGCGTGGCCCGTGGGCCTTGGTGGCAGCGTGCAGGTGTTGGAGGGATGTGAATGGTGTGGTTGTTGTCATTGTTTGAGAACAGATGTTAAAACGTTTTGTGAAGTACAAGCCTGTTATAAATACAAGGCCCTGTTACTATCCTCCACCTACACGCAGTGCTTGCCCGTTGAGGATTATATATTGCTGCATCAAAAGTTACCTCACAGTATAGCATCTTAAAATAACAAACACGAATTATCTCACACAGTTTCTGAGGCTTGGGAATCCGGGAATGTCCTAGCGGTGTGGCTGTGGCTCAGGGTCTTCTGTGAGGCTGCAGTGAGGATGGCGGTGGGGCCTGCAGTCTCAAAGAAAGTGCAGATGGGGCTGGAGGAGCCACTTGAAGTGTGGTCTTCACCCAGCTATGAGCAGGAGGCCTAAGTCCTTTGCTGTGTAGACCTCTCTCATGGTGCTTGGGTACCCCACAGCATGGTGGCTGGTGTCCCCAGAGCAAGTGGTTCCAGAGTGAGCACAGTGAAAGCCACTGAGTGTTGGTGACCAAGTCCAGAAGTGCCCATCTTCCCAGCTCATTGGGAGTGAGTCTAAGCCCAGCCTCCTTTTCTCAAGGGGAGGAAGGGAGTTAATACCCACTTCTTTCTTAAGGAATCAGAGGACACAGGCTCTTTAGCTCTGAGGTCTCAGAAGTGCTTTCTGAAGGGGGTATGGAGCATCACAGAACCTGTGGCCTTCCATCTGCGCTGGGCTAACATCCTCACCTGGGGAGGAGGCTGCTGTTCTCTGCACCTGACGTGAGGTCTTCTGGCCACAGATGTTGTTAGTGTAGCATCTGTGACATTTGAAGGGAATTGTTCAGAGGGAAGCAACGCCATCAGGCCAAAGCCCAAAGCCCTGGGTGCCTCAGGTCAGAGTGGGGACGATTGCAAGGGTCCTGGCATGTGTTCACAGCTCTAGACAGGATAACCCACTGCAAATCCAAAACAGAAAACATGGTCCATCTCCATCTCTGTGGCATTTTCATAGGTGGTACCCACCTGCCTTGGCAATCATGGCTGATGGCATTGTGTCTGAGGGCTTTTGGTGTATCATCTCAATGGAGCTGAAATACAGCCCGATTTTACAGAAAGCAGAGGCTTAGAGAGATCAGGTATCAAGTTCTTTGCTAAGCACTGGGAGGTAAACTTGGCATACTGTGTCCCCACGAATCAGTGGTCAGGACACGGGAGGGTGCCAAGTGCCTCAGGAGTGAGGCAGCTTGTTGGAGGGTCCTGGGAGAGAGGAGATGAGCTGCTTAGGGAGGGAAGATTTGAGATGGACTGACTGGTTTGGGTCAGCCATGGTGTGTGTGCAGGCAGCGGCACCTTGAGCAGACGGGCTGAGGGGAGTGTGTGTAGCGTGGCAGTGAGGTCTGGGCTGGCTGGCAGGGCCCGCTGCTTATGGGAGGCCTGGCCTGTAACAGCAGGGCCGCGTCAAAGAAACGGGGATGGTACACGGCTTCCAGGACCGGATGGCGGGTGCCCAAGCGTTTTTAGAAAGTTGTCCGGCTTGTTTAGGCTGAGTCCAGGAGGGCATGAGGGTCCTCACAGAAGGAGAATAAGGTGGGGGAGACTGCTGCAGAGAAGACTCATACCTGAGGCCGAGTGCGCACAGCCGCTTGCCCTGTGCCCCAGGAGTTCAGCCACCCTGTGGAGAGCCTGGCCCTGACCGTGGAGGAGGTGATGGACGTGCGCCGTGTGCTGGTGAAGGCCGAGATGGAGAAGTTTTTGCAGAACAAGGAGCTCTTCAGCAGTCTGAAGAAGGGGAAGGTGAGGCTGCCTGGACGTGGGCTGCTCTCTTGCCTGCGGGGTGAGGGGCAGGTGTGGACAGGCCAGATCCCAGGACTGTTAGCTCACGATCTGGTTGGGAACCCTGAGGGGCAGCAGGGACAGGGCCGCCCCGAGGGCGCTTTGGACAAAGTGGGGCTCTAACCACGTCTGTCCTGACAGATCTGCTGCTGCTGCCGGGCCAGGTTCCCGCTGTTCTCATGGCCGCCCACCTGTCTCTTTTGTAAGAGGTGAGCCTTCCCTGAACACTTGAGCTGTCAATTCACAAGGGAAGGAGGAGGTGAGAAGCCTTTGGGGCAGTGCTGCCCACAGAACTTCCTGTGATTCCAAGAATGTTCTAGCATGTTCCATGTGATACAGTTAGCATGGATGAGGAATTACATTGAAATTTTATTTAAATTAAATTAAAAGAGCTGGCCGGGCGCAGTGGCTCAAGCCTGTAATCCCAGCACTTTGGGAGGCCGAGGCGGGTGGATCATGAGGTCGAGAGATCAAGACCATCCTGGTCAACATGGTGAAACCCCGTCTCTACTAAAAATACAAAAAACTAGCTGGGCGTGGTGGTGCGTGCCTGTAATCCCAGCTACTCAGGAGGCTGAGGCAGGAGAATTGCCTGAACCCAGGAGGCGGAGGTTGTGGTGAGCCAAGATCGCGCCATTGCACTCCAGCCTGGGTAACAAGAGCGAAACTCCGTCTCAAAAAAAAAAATTGAAAGAGCTAAGCAACTCCCAGTTTCAGCCAAGTTGGGGGAATAGGCATCTTCCACAGCCAGGAACAAACAGGATATGAAACAGTCAGGCAACAAGAAGGAAAGAGCAGGAGGCCCTGTGGTCATCACAGTCATCGCCTGGAGAATTCCTAGGTCGGGAGCCAGAGCTGCTGGACTCCCCACTGCAGGAGGTGAAGCTGAGAATCCAAGGAGGCCACGGCAGCTGGAGTCCCCAGTGCAGAATTAGAGGAGAAGGCCTCAGAGAAGGCCCCCTTGTCTGAAGGAAAGTACTTAGCTAATTTTTCTCCAGCACTCTAAAACACCCTGTTGAATAGACCCAAGTGTAACACTTCATGTATTAGAAGTTCTTTATCTGGCAGCAGCTATCCTGAAGCAAAGGTTGGCAAACTATAGCCACAGGCCAGAGCTGGTCCTGTTTTGTAAGTAAAGTTTTATTGGGACACAGCCACGCCCATTTGTTACTCATTTAGCCACACCTAAAATGTTTATTCTCTGGCCCTTCACAGAAAAAACTTATCTTTCCCTGTTCTAAAGATCTGAAGGAACAATGCTCAGTGCCAGGAATAGCATCTGTTTCCACCAGCCATAACCAGAAATCCAAGTCACAGGGCACTACCTGGAGTGCACACGAAGGCCTGGCCTCACTCAGGTGGAGTAAGTAGCCCGCAGCCAGTGCAGCTCCAGGCCTGACTGAGGAATCGTAAAAGCAAGACCTTAAAAGATCACACTGTTCATAAGTATCTGAACTGATTAACAAAGCTCAAGAATAAGAATTAACAACAACAAAAGCTAGTACTCAGCAGGGTAAACTGTCTGGCATCTGACCAAAGATTACCAGTCACATAAAAACCAAGACAAGCCGGGCGCGGTGGCTCAAGCCTGTAATCCCAGCACTTTGGGAGGCCGAGGCGGGTGGATCACGAGGTCAAGAGATCGAGACCATCTTGGTCAACATGGTGAAACCCCGTCTCTACTAAAAATACAAAAAAATTAGCTGGGCATGGTGGCACGTGCCTGTAATCCCAGCTACTCAGGAGGCTGAGGCAGGAGAATTGCCTGAACCCAGAAGACGGAGGTTGCGGTGAGCCGAGATCGCGCCATTGCGCTCCAGCCTGGGTAACAAGAGCGAAACTCTGCCTCAAAAAAAAAAAAAAAAAAGACAAAAATCAGTTACAGGGTACTGTGGGCTTTGCCTCTTTTTTTTTTTTATCCCCTTTTTAGGCTAACACCTACACATATGTCTTGTGCGTTTTATACCACATGTCTAAGTAGTGTTGATAACAACAGTTAGCATTAAGGCCAGGGAGAGGGGAAAATTGGACGTATAGTGTTACAGAGTTCACCATGATAAGGTTTGGAATATTAGGCATACTATACCAAGTCGTGTATTCCTTAAAGGTAGGACTGTGATAAGTTAAAGATATATACCGCTTTGGGAGGCCGAGGTGGGTGGATCACGAGGTCAAGAGATCGAGACCATCCTGGTCAACATGGTGAAACCCCGTCTCTACTAAAAATACAAAAAATTAGCTGGGCATGGTAGCACGTGCCTGTAATCCCAGCTACTCAGGAGGCTGAGGCAGGAGAATTGCCTGAACACAGGAGGCGGAGGTTGCGGTGAGCCAAGATCGCACCATTGCGCTCCAGCCTGGGTAACAAGAGCGAAGCTCCATCTCAAAAAAAAAAAAAAAAAAAAGATATATACCATAAGTCCTAAAGCAACCAGTAAAACAGGTACAGCTAATAAGTCAACAAGAGGTAAGATGGAACCATAAAAAGGAATTAATCCAAAAAATGGTAGAAAAAGAAGGGAAAGAACAAATGAGTCAAAAAGAAAACGAATGGCAAGATGACTGACATAAACACAGCTGTAACGAGCATCACATTAACTGTAAATGATCTAAACAACCCAAGTAAAAGGCAGAGTTTCCCAGATTGACTAAGAAAGTAAGGCTGAGTGTGGTAGCTCATGCCTGTAATCCCAGCACTTCGGGAGGCTGAGGTGGAGGATCACTTGAGCCCATGAGGTCGAGGCTGCAGTGAGCTATGGTGGTGTCACTGCACTCCAGCCTGGGTGACCAAGCGACACCATCTGGAAAAAGAAAAATCACCTAATTTTATCTGTAAAATATTTTTGTTGCTATATGCTTGGAAAAGCCTGGAGAGTGGAAACTATTACTAGCATGGGCCGTTTCTGAGGATGGGGTGTCTAAATGATAAATTCTTTCATGTTTGAATTTTTGTAAGAAGGTATTTGCTTTTGAAATCAGATATGGGAATTTAAAAAAAAAATGAATCCCTGTTTAAAATTGAGCATCTCAGTTGAGGCCCCTCTGGCTTACATGGTGAGTTGTGTCAGTTACACGCCGTTGTCTACATGTCTGTTTAGAAGGCATCTTAGATGTCCTTGCAGGACAGTGTGCAGTTTTTAAAGACCTTTGTAGGTTTTTGTTTTTAAACATTCCAAAAGTATGTCACCCATCATACCTAGGGACTTTGACCACCACTATTTTTAAACTTTACTCTATATCCTGCCACTTGGCAGTAGAAAACTCCAGGTGCAGACCTTCCTGAGAGAATGCTGAGGACCGCATGTATTTTGGGTGGATACCTAAGTGTAAAGCAAAGCAGGATTTTGGAGTAAAATGTACTGAAGTAACCAGGGATCAAGCAGAAGACAAGGATGGTTTGAACCGGGGTGTGTGGAGGCTGGGATGCAACTGTTTCTCAGCTGTTTCTTTGTGGGCTTCCTCCCTGCTGATGATGCATTTCCTGTTCGCTTCCAGAGCTGTCTGCACTTCCTGCAGCATAAAGGTGAGGAGTGTGTGGGATCTCTGGGGTCTCAGCAAGGGAGGTGAGAGGCCCCACTGTCTTTGATTTGACATGTTGGATGATCCTGACCTCACCAGGCACCTCATCCATTTCCTTTCAAGCAGAATCCATTCTTAAACTTTCCAAGACAGTGTGCAGTTTTTAAAGACCCTTACAGGTTTTTGTTTGTAAACATTCCATGTTAGTAGCCTGGTGCCAAAAAAACTCTTCACTTCCGGTTTCAAAGTCCCATCTTCTGACATTCTGTAACTTTCTGAGTGTTTTAGGAGGGGTTCCTTATTGCAGCAGCCTGTGTGGTTATGCCTGTTATCCCAGCCCTTTGGGAGGCCAGGGCTGGCAGACCACTTGAGACCAGCCTGGCCAACATGGTGAACCCCCATCTCTATTAAAAATACAAAAAAATGGGCTGGGCGCGGTGGCTCAAGCCTGTAATCCCAGCACTTTGGGAGGCCGAGGCGGGTGGATCACGAGGTCAAGAGATTGAGACCATCCTGGTTGAAACCCTGTCTCTACTAAAAATACTAAAAATTAGCTGGGCATGGTGGCGCATGCCTGTAATCCCAGCTACTCAGGAGGCTGAGGCAGGAGAATTGCTTGAACCCAGGAGGTGGAGGTTGCGGTGAGCTGAGATCACGCCATTGCACTCCAGCCTGGGTAACAAGAGTGAAACTCGGTCTCAAAAACAAACAAACAAACAAACAAACAAAAAAAACAAAAAAATTAGCTTGGCATGGTGGAACACACCTGTAATCCCAGCTACTCGGAAGGCTGAGGTACGAGAATCACTTGAACCCGGGAGACAGAGGCCGTGGTGAGCTATGACGACGCCACTGCACTCCAGCCTGGGTGACACACTGAAACTCCGTCTCATAAATACATACATACATACAAGTATGTCACCAGCCAGGCAAGGTGGCTCATGCCTGCAGTTCCAGCACGTTGGGAGGCTGAGGTAGGAGTATCTCTTGAGCCCAAGAGTTCAAGGCTACAGTGAGCTATGGTGCCTCTGCACTCCAGCCTGGGCAGCAGAGCAAGATCTTGTGTCTTCAAAAAAAAAAAAAAAAGTTTCTCTTCATGCCTCAATTCAGAAGCAAGACTCTGCTTCAGGGGTACTTTTCCCACCACTATTTAAAAACCCTTACTCCAACCGGCTGGGCGCGGTGGCCCAAGCCTGTAATCCCAGCACTTTGGGAGGCCGAGGCGGGTGGATCACGAGGTCAAGAGATCGAGACCATCCTGGTCAACATGGTGAAACCCCGACTCTACTAAAAATACAAAAAATTAGCTGGGCATGGTGGCACGTGCCTGTAATCCCAGCTACTCAGGAGGCTGAGGCAGGAGAATTGCCTGAACCCGGGAGGCGGAGGTTGCGGTGAGCCGAGATTGCGCCATTGCACTCCAGCCTGGGTAACGAGCGAAACTCCGTCTCAAATAAATAAATAAATAAATAAATAAATAAATAAATAAATAATAAAAACCCTTACTCCATATCCTGGCACTTGGCAATGGGAAAACTTCCACCGCATCCGTGTTAAATGTTGATTACGTGCAGGGCATGGTGCTAGGTCCCATATGGTATAAAAAGGTCCAGTTTTTGCCCTCTAAGAAGGCCCTGTCCAGATGAGCAGAGAACGTGAATGGGTGTGTGCAGCCAGCAGGAGTCACATGTGGGTCTTCAGACAAATGGCACAGAGACACCAGAGAGTGTAGCAATTGCGGAAATTCTCTAGGTGGTGCTGGCTGCCACACAGGTCCCACAGGGTTTTCTAGCACTGGGTGTGACCTGAGTGTCCCTGTGGGGGTTCCTGGTCCATACCTCCTCCCTCTGCTGCAGATGAAGATGCCTTCTAAGAAGTTTGCACACATCCCTGTCTACACACTGGGCTTTGAGAGTCCTCAGAGGGTGTCGGCTGCCAAAACCACGCCAGTCCAGAGAAGAGACGTCTTCCAGTGCGTTCTTTGCCTTGCTGCTGATGTCACTTTGGTGGTCGGGCATGAACAGTACTCTGGGAGCCAGGGTGGAGGGGGCTGGCTTTGTCTCCATGTGCTAGGACACCCCAAGGAAATGGAACTCCAAGGCAGAGACAGATTATTTTGGAGGTCTCTGGGAGGCTGAGTAGTATAGGTGGTCAGGGAGCAGTGTTTGCTGAGATGAACACTGCTGGCTGTGTCAGTTACACAAAACCCCATGGGTTCCTGAGGGCCAAGGGGAGGCCTAGGGCGAAAGCAGCCTGGAGGGGCTCTAGGATGCAGAGTCAGGGATGGGGTGGGATCTTGCACCCTGGCTGGCTGCTTTCCCTGACTGCTCTCTCCTGCTCCCTAGGTCTCTGCAAGGACCACAGTGGCAGAGCGTGGAGGAGGCGTTCCCCCACATCTACTCCCACGGCTGTGTCCTCAAGGATGTCTGCAGTGAGTGCAGTGGCTTTGTGGCCGATGTGGTGCGCTCCAGCCGTAAGAGTGTGGACGTCCTCAACACCACGCCACGACGCAGCCGCCAGACCCAGTCCCTTTACATTCCTAACACCAGGACTCTTGACTTCAAGTGACAGCACCAGCAGGCCAGGCCTCCAGGAGGCACCAGGCAGGCCCTGTTCCAGGCTAGGACGCGCTGAGCTGTGCATGTACATATATACATAGATAGATTTATAATATATACACCCGGCCTATATATTTATAGACATCATTTCCTGGCCCCAGAGCTCATACGGGTTCAGGCGCACTTCAGAACCCTCCCTCGGGGAGGCTGTTTCTTCTCAGGATTCCTTGCCAGGGAGGAATAGGGGAACAGGGAGTGGGTTTCCTCACTGAAGAGAGACAGCAGAGGGTTCTAGATCCTGGCAGACTGCATCCAATGTTCCCATTCTCTTCTCTGTTCCCAGCAATGAGGACAGCAGCTTCCTCTCCCCAGTGGATGTCTAGGTGGCGATCGGGTATCTTGGCTCCCAGCTGGTCCGGAGTGCCCTGCTCGCCTCTGCTCTCCCTTTGTAGAGACTTGGGCAGCACATGGGAAGTGAGTGAGCAGGGTTCTCCTGGGAGGCACCCCCCCCCGCCCCGCCTCTGAAAGGTCTGGCCAGGTGTGGTGGCTCACACCTGTAATCCCAGCACTTTGGGAGGCCGAGGAGGGAAGATCGCCTGAGGTCAGAAGTTCAAGAGCAGCCTGGCCAACATGATGAAACCTTGCCTCTGCTAAAAATACAAAAATTAGCCGGGCGTGATGGTGCACGCCTATAATCCTAGCTACTCAGGAGGCTGAGACAGAAGAATCACTTGAACCTCGAAGGCGGAGGTTGCAGTGAGCCAAGATCACACCACTACACTCCAGCCTGGGTGAAAGAGGGAAACTGTCTCCAAAAAAAAAAAAAAAAAAAAAAAGGTCCATGCCAAGCTTCTCCCTCCCCTTTGCCTGGGGTCCACACCCCAGCTGTCCTGCCCCTTTGCCCTCCCACATTCTGGTGCTGTCCTCACTCGCCTCAGGCTCAGAGGCTACTGAAGATGCTGGGAGGTCCCAGTCCGGGGAGGAACAGCTCTGTCAATCTGTGCACATGGCCAGTCTTGGCCTAATAAAGGAAGTTTCACACGTTCTGTCTGGGATGTGCACTGAGGGTTCGCCCAGCATGGCAGTGGGCATAGTCTCCCAAGGTTGAAGCTCGGCTTGAGGGGCCACCTGCCCTCCAGGACCAGGAAAGGCCTCCCTGGCTTAGCACAGTTGCATGCCTACCCTGCGAGGGTCCCAGGCCTGCTCTGTCCCTGCAGCCCTGGCTGGCTCTACCAGCTTCACGGTCCTGGCCACCTTGGTCAGGGGTGCAGGCAGACAGCACAGACCACATCCCATCAGCTCCCCTGGCCACACCTGCTGGCCTGGGGGACAGTTTAGTCTCACTTCCCAGATCCCTATTCTTGTTTTCCAGAGAGAGGAATCACAGGGGCTGGAGGTGTGACTGAGGCTTTAGACAGGCCCTGTGCCCAGTGCTGTCTGCCCACCTGTGCCTGGCTCAGCCTGGTACAGCGCCCTGCCCTGTTCCTCTGTGAGGTTCTGCTCTCATTTCACCTTACACATGAGGAAACAGACTAAATGAGGTGAAATAATTTGGCCAAAAATACATAGCTCACCCAGGAACTTTGACCCCAGGCTGTAATGCCGGCCATGGGGCCTGGAGGTTGGGAAGGGACCTGACTTGTAACAGATGGGCCTGTGGGAGAAACACTCCTGTCAGCTGGGGCCCAGTAAATCCATACACACTATCAGCTGGGGCCTAAGAAATCCACACACATAGAGCACCCAAGAAAATCAGCCAGCTTTGGCTGTGTGTGTGTATTTTTTTTGAGATAGAATTTTGTGTGTGTGTGTGTATTTTTTTTTTTTCAGACAGTGTTTTGGTCTTGTTGCCCAGGCTGGAATGCAATAGTGTGATATCTGCTCACAGCAACCTCTGCCTCCTGCTGGCCCTGTATTTTTATTCCTGTTTAAAATCCAGCACTTTGGGAGGCCGTGCGTGGTGGCTTGTGCCTGTAATCCTAGCACTTTGGGAGGCTTAAGAGGGCAGATCATGATATCACGAGCTCGAGACCAGCCTGACCAACATGGTGAAACCCTGTGTCTACTAAAAACACAAAAATTAGCCAGGTGTGGTGGCACATGCCTGTAATCCCAGCTACTCGGGGGCTGAGGCAGAATTGCTTGAACCTAGGAGGCAGAGGTTGCAGTAAGCCAAGATTGTGCCACTGTACTCCAGCCTGGGTGACAGAGTGAGACTCTGTCTCAAAAAAACAATAAAAAATAAAACAGGCACAGAGAGGGTCAGGAATTTCCCCTGGTCACATAGCCAGCAATAAGAAAGCTAATGTGTAGCACTCAGTAAGGCCAACTGTGGTTCTCCTGGTTCCACAGGGGCTTACACACCCTTCATAGGAAGACTCGGTTGTAATCCATACAGAAACACTTGGAAATGAAAGCCCCCATTAAAACCCTAACCCAGGGCAGGCACAGTGGCTCACGCCTGTAATCCCAGTACTTTTGGAGGCTGGGGCAGGCGGATCAGGCGTTGGAGACCAGCCTGGCCAACATGGTGAAACCCCGTCTGTACTAAAAGTACAAAAATTAGCATGGCATGGTGGCAGGTGCCTGTAGTCCCAGCTACTTGGGACGCCGAGGCAGGAGGATTGCTTGAGCCTGGGAGTTGGAGGTTGCAGTGAGCCGAGATTGCACCAGTGCACTGCAGCCTGGGAGACAGAGCCAAGCCTCATCTCAGAAAATAAAATCCTAACCCGCCCTGGGAGGGGCGGGGCCGGCCCACCAGCGCCGTTTCCTGGGCTCAGGAGGCCGTAGTAGGGAGGGCAGCAGGCTGCTGGCACCTGTCTTCTCTGTGCCCGCCTGACCCGAGGTCCCAACCCCACGCACAGGAAGCTGTGCCGTCCGCCCACGGAACTGAGCCCCGTCTCAGTCTCCTCTACTTTATTTCTGTTTTTCATTTTTTTGAGACGGTCTGGCCCTGTCCCCCAGGCTGGAGTGGAGTGGCGCGATCTCGGCTCATGGCAGCCTCAGCCCTGGGAATAGCTGGGATCACAGGCTACGTTTTGCATTTTTAGTAGAGACGGTTTCATCATGTCGCCCAGGCTGGTCTGGAAACTGACCTCGGGTGATCCGCCCGCCTCTGCCTCCCCAGGTGCTGGGATTGCAGGCGTGGCCAGCGCGGGCGGCCTGTCCTGGAACTCAGAATCACTGTCCCTAACGAGGCCTCTGCCGGCCAGATCACTCGACCACGGTGACACGAAAAGAACCAAGCAGCAGCGCCCGGGACGCAGCTGAAACGCTCCAGGCCCGGGCGGGGACAGGTCCTGGCGGCGGTTCCCGGCGGGCCGAGCGCGGCTGCGGGGTCCGGGCCACACGGATGGGCAAGGCCTGGAAGGGCCGAGTGTCGCCCGCTGCGCGCCCCTTTCCCCGCATCGAACCCCGTCATCCCCGCGGGGCACCGCTCCAAGCCCGGGCCCACGGCACATAGGTTCCCTGCCCTGCCGAAACCCGACCGCGACCCGCCAGAGACCGCGCAGACGCCGCGGTTAAGGCGCGGAAGCTCCAGGGAGCCGCAACGCGCAGGCGCCGCACAACAGGCCCCGCCCCCGCCTCTCGCGCCAGGAGTGCGCAGGCGCCGCAGCCAGCGCCCCCCGACGCCACGACTGCGCAGGCGCGCCGTCCGCTGAGTTTTCTGCGCTTCCTTCTCCTTCTCTCCAGACGTCGTGGTCGTTGGGTCCTATGTCGCGCCGGGCCCTCAGGAGGCTGAGGGGGGAACAGCGCGGCCAGGAGCCCCTCGGGCCCGGCGCCCTGCAGTTCGACCTCCGCGATGACGATGACGCGGAAGAAGAAGGGCCCAAGCGGGAGCTGGGTGGCCGGCGCCCCGGGGAGGCAGGGAAGGAGGGCGTCCGAGTCAACAACCGGTTCGAGCTGGTGAGGATCGCGGCGGCTGGGGTGGGGGCGGGGTGGGCCGTGACGTTGCGGGGCGTGGCGAGCGTCCAGGCTGGTCGGGGAGCGGGGGTCGTGATGCCAGGGGTGGATCGGGTGACGTGGGTCCCGGCTGCAGTGGGGAGGGCGGGGCCGTGCTCGGGCCGGGGCGATTTGGGTGGGCTGTGGCGTGAGGTCAAGATAGCTGGACGCAGAGTTACACTGGGTTCAAACCCCATGGGGCGGGATCAAACCGTCATGGGGCGGGGCCATACTGTCGGAGCCGGTCGACAGAATGAGCTGGGTTAAGCGGGGCCCGGGCTGTGAAGGGGGCTCGGCCACGATGCGAAGGGCGTGGTCAACGTCCGCAGGGCGGGGCCACGGCGTGGGCGGGGTTAAACGGGGATTCTGGCCAGCGTGGCGAGGGTGGGGCCTTGACACTAAAGTGCGTGGCTAAGGACGTGGGGGCGAGGTGATGGCGTGGGCGGGGTTAATTGGGGACTGGGGCCACCGTGGGGGTGACGCCATGGGGTAGGGGTGGGGCGCAGCAGTGCAGTGAGTCCTCTCCGAACTTGAGGGGCCTTCTCTTGTAGCACTCTCAGGGCCTCTGCGAGCACTCTCCTTTAATCCTCACAACAACCCTGCCTTACTCAAGACCTCCTGCCTTGCTCTTCGCTGTATCTCAGGCTGCCTGTTTCTGGCACAGAGTAAATGGTTTGCCCATGCGGTCCTGTGATGTTTTGTCTTCAGTCCTGGCCTTGGTGTGTAACGTTGCCTGTGCGGGCTCTGCAGCCCTCCCATCTCAGCCTCCTGAGTAGCTGGGACTACAGGTGCATGTCACCAGGCCCAGCTAATTTTTTTTTTTTTTTTTTTTTGGTCGATTTGAGGTTTCACTTGTTGCCCAGGCTGGTCTAGAATTCCTGGGCTCAAACATCTGTCCACCTCAGCCTCACAAAGTGCTTGATTACAGGCCTGAGTCACCATGCTTGGCTGACTGCCTTTCCGGCATCAATTCGAACTTCAGGGTCTCCAAGACCACCCTCAAGGTTCAGTAAGTGGCTAGAATCACAGCAGTTACTGAAACCTTCTTCTTTTTTTTTTTTTTTTTTGAGATGGAATCTTGCTGTTGGCCAGGCTGGAGTGCTGGCACAGTCCTAGCTCGCTGCAACCTTGAACTCCTGGGCTCAAACATTCCTCTCACTTTGGCTTCTCAAAGTGTTGGCATAACAGGCGAGCCACTGTGCTCAGCCCCGTAAGTCGTCTTTTTTTTTTTTTTTTTTTTTGAGATGGAGTCTTGCTCTGTTGCCAGGCTGGAGTGCAGGGATGCGATCTCGGCCTACTGCCTCCTCCACTACCCGGGTTCCAGCGATTCTCCTGCGTCAGCCTCCTGAGTAGTTGGGATTACAGCTGTGCACCACCATGCCCGACTAATTTTTGTACTTTTAGTAAAGACAGCGTTTCACCATGTTGGCCAGGATGGTCTCCTGACCTTGTGATCCGCCTGCCTTTGCTTCCCAAAGTGTTGGAATTACAGGTGTGAGCCACAGAGCCGACCTCCCCATAAGTCTTTTTAATTTTTGTGAATGTAATTTGTCAAAAATTGTATCACATTATTTTATTTTACACTTCTTTGTTAGTGAAATTCAGCACCTATTTATGTATTTGTTGGCCTTTTTTTTTTTTTTTGAGACGGAGTTTCGCTCTCGTTACCCAGGCTGGAGTGCAATGGCGCGATCTCGGCTCACCACAACCTCTGCCTCCTGGGCTCAGGCAATTCTCCTGCCTCAACCTCCTAAGTAGCTGGGATTACAGGCACGCGCCACCATGCCCAGCTAGTTTTTTGTATTTTTAGTAGAGACGGGGTTTCACTATGTTGACCAGGATGGTCTCGATCTCTCGACCTCGTGATCCACTTGCCTCGACCTCCCAAAGTGCTGGGATTACAGGCTTGAGCCACCGCGCCCGGCTGGCCTTTTATATTCTCTTTGTGACAACCCGTTTATAGCCTTTGTATTTTTTTTTTTTTTTTTTTTGAGACGGAGTTTCGCTCTTGTTACCCAGGCTGGAGTGCAATGGCGCGATCTCGGCTCACCGCAACCTCCGCCTCCTGGGTTCAGGCAATTCACCTGCCTCAGCCTCCTGAGTGGCTGGGATTACAGGCACACGCCACCATGCCCAGCTAATTTTCTGTATTTTTAGTAGAGACGGGGTTTCACCATGTTGACCAGGATGGTCTCGATCTCTTCACCTCGTGATCCACCCGCCTCGGCCTCCCAAAGTGCTGGGATTACAGGCTTGAGCCACCGCGCCCGGCCTAGCCTTTGCTTTTTTATAGAGAGTTTAAAAAGTGTTTATGTTCATGAAAGCTCACTATTGATTCTCTTTAATGTATTTTCTCAGTTTGCATTTGTTTTTTCACTTCCTTAATTTCTGCATGCTGAAAGATACTGGAGCCGCGTTTCTGATTGTTACGTGTCTGTCTCTCTGTTATGTCTACACATAGATCTTTCCTTATGTGACTTTATGCAGAGTCTTCACTTTTTTTTTTTTTTGGTGGTGGTTTTTACAGAGAGGGTCTCACTATGTTGCCCAGGCAGGTTGCTGATCTTGAACACCTGGGCTCAAGTGATCCTGCTGCCACAGCCCCCTGAGTAGCTGGGACTATGGTATACCCTACTGTGGCCAGCTTGTTATTTTAATGCTTTTGTTTTTCATTTAAATATTTAATCTTTTTGGCATTTATGTTTGTATTGGTGGGAATTTGGAAAAAGTGTGGCTTATAAGTTGACGGAATAAGAGTCTCTATGGTCAGAAACTACATAAACCCTTGTGGACTTCCTGGAGTGAGTTTTGAGCATCAGTAACACTGACAGCCTCCGTGGATGAGTGACTGCTTACTGTGCTTGTGTTCTTAGGAATGTCAAAGAATTTTATCCAGTGGTACACATCAGTCCTAATTTAAGCATTCTATACTTTTTTGCCTTTATAACTCACATTTCGAAATAATACAATAGAAATGTTTATTGGTGTTCTGTTGTGAAATAGCTCTTAAGAAACAGAAGTGTGAGAGACATTAAACAGCCACTTACAACTGAATGGTTATAAATGTGAATGCTTTGGTGAGAGACACCATGTGTCTCTTTTTTTAAAAAAATTTATTTATTTATGTAGTTCATGTCTTTTATTAACTCAGTTACTTGTCTTCTGGTTTGTTGAAGCAGTAAGTCAGACAACGTTTGTCACAATAATGTCTGTCAAAGCGGCTTGCCACAAACACTCTAGCACCACATTCATCAGAAGGGCACTCTCAACGAAGGCGACTGATTTTGCCATTCTCATCCACCTTACAATATTTCAGGACAGCCAGCTTAACCTTCTTTCTCTTGTGCTTATTCTTCTTGGGAGTGGTGTAAGACTTCTTCCTTTTCTTAGCACCACCACGAAGTCTCAACACAAGATGAAGAGTAGACTTCTTCTGAATGTTGTAGTCAGACAAAGTACATCCCTCTTCCAGTTGCTTGCCAGCAAAGATCAGTCTTTGCTGATCAGGAGGAATTCCTTCCTTATCCTGGATCTTGGCCTTTACATTTTCTATCCAGCGTTCAGCCTCGAAGGTGATGGTCTTCCCCTTAAGGGTTTTCACGAAAATCTGCATTTTGGTGGCGGCCCCACCTGAGGCGCAATTGGCGGATCAAAAAGGAAGCAAAAATTTGTTTTTTAATTTAGAGACAAGATCTCCTTATGTTGCCCATAAGATCTCCTTATGTTGTCTTGAACTCCTGAGCTGAGGAGATCCTTCCACCTTGGCCTCCCAAACTGCTGGGATTACAAGTGTGAGCCACTGCACCTGGCCAGTGTGGGGTCTCTAAGTGTCAGTTGACAGATCATTTGGAGGGCAGTTTGGTAAAACCTTAAATGACCTAGCAGTTTCCCTTCAGGAATTTACTGTAAGGCACCAGTTTGCTCACTCAGTGTGAGGACTTACTACACAGATGTGTTACAGTGTTGTTTATAATGAAACTTTTTTTTGGGGACAGTCTTGCCCTGTCCCCCAGGCTGGAATACAGTGGCGTGATCTTGATCTTGGCTCACTGCAACCTCCCTCTTCTGGGTTGAAGCAATTATCATGCTTCAGTCTCCTGAGTAGCTGGGATTACAGGCTCCTGCCACCACTCCTGGCTAATTGTATTTTTAGTAGAGCCCAAGCTCCCAAGGGTGGGGATGGTTAACTGTCACCAGAGCTCCCGAGGATGGGGAAGGTTAACTGTCACCAGAGCTCCTGAGGATGGGGAAGGTTAACCGTCACCAGAGCTCCCGGGGGTGGGGAAGGTTAACCGTCACCAGAGCTCCCGAGGGTGTGGAAGATAACTGTCACCAGAGCTTCCAAGGGTGGGGAAGATCTTCCATTCTGACTAGCTGGAATGCAGAGGTGTCTTTGAAAAGACTGGATCTTCAGTAGAGGCCTTAGGAATGCTGTTTCTCAGGAGTAGGGCTAAAATAACCCTTCGATAAAGAATAGTCGAGGGGCATGGTTGTAGGTGGCTCACACCTACAATCCCAGCACTTTCAGAGGCTAGGGTGTGAGGACTGCTTGAGCCCAAGAGTTTGACACCAGCCTGAGCAATGTAGGGAGACCCCATCTCTACCAAAAACGAGTACTCTAGACCTGTCTTAGCAAAGTTTAAATAGAAGGTTTGAAGAGATTGTGCTGATAGGCAAGCATGTTAACTACCTAAATAAATTTTAGACTCGGCCGGGCGCGGTGGCTCAACCCTGTAATCCCAGCACTTTGGGAGGCCGAGGCAGGTGGATCACGAGGTCAAGAGATTGAGACCATCCTGGTCAACATGGTGAAACCCCATCTCTACTTAAAATACAAAACATTAGCTGGGCATGGTGGCACGTGTCTGTAATCCCAGCTACTCAGGAGGCTGAGGCAGGAGAATTACCTGAACCCAGAAGGCGGAGGTTGCGGTGAGCCGAGATCGCGCCATTGCACTCCAGCCTGGGTAACAAGAGCGAAAACTCCGTCTCAAAATAAATAAATAAATAAATAAATAAATAAATAAATTTTAGACTCTACTAAGGAAAAGGACAAAAGCCAGCCATTCAGCAGTGTAGCATCACGATGTGTAGTCCTCATTAAAAGATTACCAGACATGCAAAGAAGCATGAAAACATGACGCATAAGTAGGAGAAAAATCAGTCAGTAGAAACAGACCCTGAAATTACACATGGTAAAATTGGACATGAACTTAAGTCAGCATGTGAATATATTCAGGAATTTATAGAAAATCATCAACATAATGAGGGAAAGTCCGAGGAATCTCAGAGAAGTGGAAACTGTAGAAAGAGCAAAGACACCTGTAATTCCAACATTTTGGGAGGCCAAGGTGGGTGGATCTTGAGGTCAGGAGTTTGAGACCAGCATGGCCAACATGGTGAAACCCATACCTACTAAAAATACAAAAATTAGCTGGGTGTGGTAGCGCATGTCTTTAATCCCAACTACTCGGAAGGCCGAGGCAGAAGAATTGCTTGAACCCGAGAGGCGGAGGTTGGCTGCAGTGAGCCAAGATCGCCCTGTTGTACTCCAGCCTGGGCAACAGAGCGAGACTCCATCTTAAAAAAAAAAAAAAAAAAAAAAAGAGAGAGAAAAGAGAGCAAATTATACAACTGAAAAATACGATATCTGAGATTATTAATTCACCTGATGATCTTTTTTTTTTTTTTTTTTTTTTTTTTTTTTTAAATATAAACCTGTGTGATTTTATTTTTTTATTATTTTTTTTTGTTTGTTTGGTTTTTTTTTTTTTTTTTGAGATGGAGTTTCGCTCTTGTTACCCAGGCTGGAGTGCAATGGCGCGATCTCGGCTCACCGCAACCTCCGCCTCCTGGGTTCAGGCAATTCTGCCTCAGCCTCCTGAGTAGCTGGGATTATAGGCACAGGCCACCAAGCCCAGCTAATTTTTTGTATTTTTAGTAGAGACGGGGTTTCACCGTGTTGACCAGGTTGGTCTTGATCTCTCGACTTCGTGATCCACCCTCCTCGGCCTCCCAAAGTGCTGGGATTACAGGCTTGAGCCACCGCGCCCGGCCCACCTGATGGTCTTAATAGCAGATTAGACGAGGGGTCTTAATAGTCTTAATAGCACATTAGACGCTAGAGAAGAAAAAGATCAGTGTTCTTCAAGTTGGGGCTCAGGGAGAGGGGTAGCTGAAAAGCATAGCGTCTCAGTAACCCGTGGGAAAATATCACACAGTCTGACATTTGTAATTGAAGTAATAGAACAAGAGGATACAGAAATTGGGCAGAAAAAATAATTGATCAGTGAGGCTGGGTTTGTTGGCTCACACCTGTAATCCCAACACTTTGAGAAGCCGAGGCAGGAGGATTGCTTGAGCGTAGGAGTTTGAGGTCAGCCTGGGCAAAATAGTGACACCCTCTCTGCATAGAAAATAAAAATTAAAAATGATGAGGCATTTGAGTCCTGAAGGGATTAATCCAGTCTCAGGGGAGTGAGTTCTTGCTCAGTCACTGCAAGCATCCTGTCTTGTAGGACAGTTACCCTTGAGAGCAGTTGTATAAATCGAAGCTGCCGCCTGTGTGTGGTCTCTCTGCACACTTCTCTTCCCTTTCTTCCATTTCCCAGCATGGGTTGAGGCAGCATGAGACCCTTGCTAGATGGACTGCCCAATCTTGGACTTTCAGCTTATAGAACCATGAGCTAGCTGAACCTATTTTCTTTATAATAATTACCCAGTTTCAGGATTCTGTTACAGAAACACAAAATAGACTCAGACACAACTGGAGAAAAGAGTCACATTGTCTACAGGGGAATTATGAGAAGAGTGACTGACTTACTACATGGGAAGCAAGCCAGAAGACAGTGGGAACCATCTTTTTAAAAAAATTTTAAGATGAAGTCTCAATCTGTCACCAGGCTGGAGTACATTCTCAGCTCACTGCAATCTCTGCCTCCTGGGTTGAAGCGATCCTCCTGCCTCAGCCTCCCAAGTAGCTGGGACTACAGGCATGTGCCACCATGCCCAGCTGATTTTTGTATTTTTAGTAGAGATGGGGTTTCACCATGTTGGGCAAGACGATCTTGATCTCCTGACCTCGTGATCCACCTGCCTCAGACTCCCAAAGTGCTGGGATTACAGGCATGAGCCATTGTGCCTGGCCAGTGGGCACCATCTTTAAAGTGCTAAAAGAAAAATTTTATTATGGCATTCTGTATTTATGAAAATATTTTTCGTACAGGTGTGTTGGCTCACGCCTGTAATCCCATCATTTTGGGAGGACGAGGTGGGCGGATCACAAGGTCAGGAGATTGAGACCATCCTGGCCAACACTGTGAAACCCCGTCTTTACTAAAAATACAAAAATTTAGCTGGGCATGGTGGTGCGTGCCTGTAGTCCCAGTTACTTGGGAGGCTGAGGCAGGAGAATCCCTTCAACCCAGGTGCGGAGGTGGCAGTGAGCTGAGATCGCGCCACTGTATTCCAGCCTGGACAACAGAGTGAGACTCTGTCTCAAAAAAAACCTTTTTTTTCAAAAATGGAAATGAAATAGATGTTTTTAAACAGACAAATACAGAGAAAATTCACTGCCAGAAGTCATACATGAGAAGAAATGTTGAAGAAGACTCCTTGGCCAGGCGTGGTGGCTCACACCTGTCATCCCAGCACTTTGGGAGGCTGAGGCGGGTGGATCACCCGAGGTCAGGAGTTTGAGACCAGCCTGGCCAACATGGCGAAACCCCATCTCTACTAAAAATATAAAAATTAGTGGGGCACATGGTGGCAGGTGCCTGTAATCCCAGCTACTTGGGAGGCTGAGGCAGGAGAATCGCTTGAACCTGGGTGGCAGAGGTTACAGTGAGCCGATATTGCCCCATTGCACTCCAGCCCGGGAGACAAGAACAAAACTCTGTCTCAAAAAAAAAGAAAATTCCTCATCCTGAAGGAAAATAATGCAAGATGGAAACATGAATCTATAGGAAGGCATGAAGATTGCCAGAAATAGAAAATATTAGGATAAACAGATAATATGTTTCCAGTATATTTGCTTAAAGCAAAAATAATAGTGTATTGTGGGGTTTGTAACATATAGGAGTAAACTGTATGATAGTACTAAGGAGGGTAAAGAAAGTGGAAGTGTACTGTCGTAAAGTTCTCATGTTTTTTGTGAATTAATATGATACTTTAGTGTAAACTGTGTTAAATAAATGAGGCCTAATGTAAACCCTAGAGCAAGCATTAAAACTATTAAACAAGCATAGTTATTAAGCCAGTAGAGGACATAAAATGGCATAGGAGCCAAGCGTTTGAGACCAGCTTAGGAAACATGGTGAGACCCTGTCATTACAAAAAAATTTGAAAAACTTAGCCCGGTGTGGTGACATGCACCTGTAGTTCAAGCTACTTGGGAGGCTGAGGTGGGAGGGTGGTTTGAGCCCAGGAGTTCAAGGTTACCATGAGCTGTAATTGTGCCATTAAACTCCAGCCTGGTCAACAGAGCAAGACCTTGTCTCTAAAAAACCGAAGTACGCACACACCCACACACAGCAAAAACTGACAGGGTTGAAAGTAGAATTAGGCAAATCCACAGTTATTGTTATGATTTATTTATTTGTTTGTTTGTTTTGAGATGGACTCTCGCTGTGTTGCCCAGGCTAGAGTGCAATGGCGGGATCTTGGCTCACTGTAGCCTCTGCTTTCCAGGTTCAGGCAGTTCTCCTGCCTCAGCCTCCAGAGTAGTGGGATTGCAGGTGTCTACCACCACTCCTGGCTAGTTTTTGTATTTTTAGTAGATATGGGGTTTCACCATGTTGGCCAGTCCAGTCACATACTCCTGGCCTCAAGTGATCCACCCACTTCAGCCTCCCATTGTGCTGCTGTGCCTGGCCTAGAATATTTTTTGAACTGATTTATAATGAAAATACAACCTATCAAAATTTGTGAAATGTTGAGAACTTTATAGTTGTAAATTTTAAATTAGAAGTGTTTCAAAATCAGGCCCGGTGCGGTGGCTCAAGCTGTAATCCCAGCACTTTGGGAGGCCGAGGCGGGTGGATCACGAGGTCAAGAGATCGAGACCATCCTGGTCAACATGGTGAAACTCCTTCTCTACTAAATATACAAAAAAATTAGCTGGGCATGGTGGCACGTGCCTGTAATCCCAGCTACTCAGGAGGCTGAGGCAGGAGAATTGCCTGAACCCAGAAGGCGGAGGTTGCGGTGAGCCGAGATCGCGCCATTGCACTCCAGCCTGGGTAACAAGAGCGAAACTCCGTCTCAAAAAAAAATAAAGTGTTTAAAAATCAATAAATTTAAGGCCGGGCGCGGTGGCTCAAGCCTGTAATCCCAGCACTTTGGGAGGCCGAGGCGGGTGGATCACAAGGTCAAGAGATCGAGACCATCCTGGTCAACATGGTGAAACTCCGTCTCTACTAAAAATACAAAAAAAAATAGCTGGGCATGGTGGTGCGTGCCTGTAATCCCAGCTACTCAGGAGGCTGAGGCAGGAGAATTGCCTGAACCCAGGAGGCGGAGGTTGCGGTGAGCCGAGATCGCGCCATTGCACTCCAGCCTGGGTAACAAGAGCGAAACTCCGTCTCAAAAAAAAAAAAAAAAAAAAAAAAAAAAAAAAAAAATCAATAAATTTACCTTAAACTTCCACCTTAAGAAACTAGAAAAAGAGTGAATTAAATTCAAAGTGTTTAGAAGGAAGAAACTAATAAAAAAGAGCAATCTTGGGAGGCCGAGGCGGGTGGATCACGAGGTCGAGAGATCGAGACCATCCCGGTCAACACGGTGAAACTCCGTCTCTACTAAAAATACTAAAAATTAGCTGGGCATGGTGGCACGTGCCTGTAATTCCAGCTACTCAGGAGGCTGAGGCAGGAGAATTGCCTGAACCCAGGAGGCGGAGGTTGCGGTGAGCCGAGATCGCGCCATTGCACTCCAGCCTGGGTAACAAGAGCGAAACTCCGTCACAAAAAAAAGAAAAAAAAAAAAGAGCAATCAATAAATTAGAATATGGACAAAAGGGAGAAAATCAGTAAAACTGAAACTTGGTACTCTCAAAAGATCAATTACTAAACTCTAGGATGACTGATGGAAAAAAAGGCGGGGGTGAAGATACAGCTACAATACCATTTTCAGGAATGAGAGAGTGCTCAGAAGCACAGATGGTACAGATATTCAGGGGTGATAAGGAACTTTGTGCTAGTAAGTTTTCCAGGTTAGACAAATGGGCAAGTTCCTTTAAAGACAAAACTTAGTGAAACTGACCAATAAAGGAATAGAAAAATCTGGGCTGGGCGCGGTGGCTTGTGCCTGTAATCCTAGCACTTTGGGAGGCCGAGGCAGGTGGATCACAAGGTCAAGAGATTGAGACCATCCTGACCAACGTGGTGAAACCCCATCCCTACTAAAAAATACAAAGATTAGCCGGGAATGGTGGTGTGTGCTTGTTGTCCCAGCTACTCGGGAGGCTGAGGTGGAATAATCACTTAACTGGGAGGCGGAGGTGGCAGTGAGCTGAGATTGAGCCACTGCATTCCAGCCTGGAGTCAGAGCAAGACTCCTTTTCAAAAAAAAAAAAGGTGGGGGAGGCAGGGGATGCTGGGTGTGGTGGCTCACGCCTGTAATCCAAGCACTTTGGAGGCCAGGGTGGGTGGATCACCTGAGGTCGGGAGTTCAAGACCAGCCTGATCTACATGGTAAAACCCCGTCTTTATTTTTTAAAAAAATAAAAGGGAATAGAAAAATCTGAGCCCTTTATCTACTAAAGATACTGAATTTTTAAAAGTATAGAATGTTGTAGGCCAGGCTTGGTGGCTCACACCTGTAATTCCATCACTTTGGGAGGCCAAGGCAGGTGGATTACTTGAGCTCAGGTGTTTTAGACCAGCCTGGGCAACATGGTGAAACCCCATCTCTACAAAAAAATACAAATAAAAAATTGTCCAAGTGTGGCGGCGCATACCTGTGGTCCCAGCTACTCGGGAGGCTGAGGCGGGAGGATCGTTTAAACCTAGGAGTTGAGGCTGCAGTGAGATGAGATGATGCCACTACATTCCAGCCTGGATGACAAAGTGAGACTCTGTCTCAAGAAAAAAGAAAAAATCCAACAAAGAAAACTCTAGGCTGGCTCGCACCTGTAGTCCCAGCTCTTTAGGGGCTGAGATGGATGGATCTCTTGAGGTCAGGGGTTCGAGACCAGTCTGGCCAATATGGTGAAACTCTGTTTCTACTAAAAATCACAAAATCACAAATTTTTAAAGGAAAAGTGGACTTTTTCCTCTCCCCCTAAGAAAGGATAAAACTCCTTCCTGGTTATTAAGTGAAATTCTCATCAAGCCTTGCCCTAAAGATCAGCGAACACAGGGACAGTGGATAAGAACCTTGTAAAATGTTTCCTATTCGAGATCCTAAAACTAATGAAAGTGACAGCTTTTGGGATAAGGTTTATATGAGGGTGTTTAATGGCATTTTGGAACTGATGCATGCCAGTAGAGATTGCAGCAAATTGTATCATCAGCAGAACTTCACTAAAGAAGCAAAACTGGATTCATCATGTGCTGTCCGTCTACACGGTCCGGCTCCTGGACCCACCACACGTGCTGTCCGTCTACACGGTCCGGCTCCTGGACCCACCACACGTGCTGTCCGTCTACACGGTCAGGCTCCTGGACCCACCACACGTGCTGTCCGTCTACACGGTCAGGCTCCTGGACCCACCACACGTGCTGTCCGTCTACACGGTCAGGCTCCTGGACCCACCACACGTGTTGTCCGTCTGCACGGTCAGGCTCCTGGACCCACCACACGTGTTGTCCGTCTACACAATCAGGCTCCTGGACCCACCACACGTGTTGTCCGTCTACACGATCAGGCTCCTGGACCCACCACATGTGTTGTCCATCTACACCAGGCGTCCCCAAACTGCGGCTTGCGGGCCGCATGCGGTCCCCTGAGGCCATTTATCCGGCCCCCCGCCGCACTTCAGAAAGGGGCACCTCTTTCATTGGTGGTCAGTGAGAGGAGCACAGTATGTGGCGGCCCTCCAACGGTCTGAGGGACAGTGAACTGGCCCCCTGTGTAAAAAGTTTGGGGACGCCTGGTCTACACGGTCAGGCTCCTAGACTCATCACATGTGCTGTCTGTCTACGCAGCCAGGCTCCTTTCTATTGAAGTTCAGCTTGGCATAGAACTTTTTATGAATTCGAATTTGTCAAACACCTCAAAATAATTTTTTTTTTTTTTTTTAGGAAATCAGCAAGACTTAATAAAAGTAATTTGGGTGTGGTGGCATGTGCCTGTAGTCCTAGCTCCTGGGGAGGCTGAGACAGGAGTATCCCTTGAACACAGGAGTTTGAGGCCAGCCTCGGCAACATAGTGAGACCATGTCTGTGAAAACAGACAAGCAAATAGCACCCAGCTTCACTAAGAGATGTCATCATCAGGTGAATGTTGGAGATGGTATAGATACAATTTCTCAGTGACCGCCCTCAGGTTAGAAACATTTCAGCAGTAGGCTTTGTTTCAGTTTTCTTTTGTTTTTTTTTTGAGACGGAGTTTCGCTCTTGTTACCCAGGCTGGAGTGCAATGGCGCGATCTCGGCTCACCGCAACCTCCGCCTCCCGGGTTCAGGCAATTCTCCTGCCTCAGCCTCCTGAGTAGCTGGGATTACAGGCACGTGCCACCATGCCCAGCTAATTTTTTGTATTTTTAGTAGAGACGGGGTTTCACCATGTTGACCACATTGGTCTCGATCTCTTGACCTCGTGATCCACCTGCCTCGGCTTCCCAAAGTGCTGGGATTACCGGCTTGAGCCACCACGCCCGGCCCATAGTTTTTCTATTTTTAATAGAGATGTGGTTTCACCATGTTGGCCAGGCTGGTCTCAAACTCCTGACCTCAAGTGATCTGCCTGCCTCAGCCTCCCAGAGTGTGGGAATTACAGGCATGAGCATCACACCTATCATTTTCATTATTAGAAAAAGTTTGTAGGTTGATGGGTCCTTGTTTTTTTTTTTTTTTTTTTTTTTTTCCTGCCTGCTGCTGGAGATGAGCTGAGGCTTGAGGATAAAGAAGAAAGAAGGAACTTGAATGCGTTGACTGGATATATATATTTAAGGTTTTCTCCTGCAGGTGGCGCTCTGTAAATGGAGTGAATTACAATATTTGAGGAGTCTTCCTACATCACCTCTGAAGGCAGAGCTGTCACATAGCCTCGGGGCCCTGCTTTCTGTAGAGGTCACTCACGAAGTCACCCAGAGCCTGAGCTGAGTCCCTGGTATAGCCAACAGAGTCTCACACTGACCCTGGGCGCCCCCAACGCAAGCCTGTTCACATCTTACTATTCATATCTCAGCATCAGCATTCACACTGTAAGTAAGGCCCTGGCTTTTCTCCTGTTTTTCCAGATAAACATTGAAGAACTTGAGGATGACCCTGTGGTCAACGGGGAGAGGTATGGCTCTTCACTCACAGATGCTGCGGCACCAGGGAACAAAGGAAGGGCTCCACGTGGACACACAGAAACCAAGGTGGATGGAGGCGTGGCCAGGACAGCACCCCCAGAGCAGGTGGGGGGCCGAGTGGTGAGGAGGGGCGCTGGACAGGAGGATTCCAAGGCACTAGCTACATGTATTCTGTGCTGTGATTTTCCCTGGAGGTATAATTTCCTGAGTTCAGTTTTGCTCAATCGCCAGTTGCCCGAAAATTTACTTCGGAAGCTTGGTGAGATTTGCATGAAATGTGTAAGAGCGGCTGGGCGCGGTGGCTCATGCCTGTAATCCCAGCACTTTGGGAGGCCAAGGTGGGTGGATCACGAGGTCAAGAGATCGAGACCATCCTGGTCAACATGGTGAAACCCCGTCTCTACTAAAAATACAAAAATTAGCTGGGCATGGTGGTGCACGCCTGTAGTCCCAGCTACTAGGGAGGCTGAGGCAGGAGAATTGCTTGAACCCAGGACACGGAGGTTGCGGTGAGCCGAGATCACGCCATTGCACTCCAGCCTGGGTAATGAGCGAAACTCCGTCTAAAAAAAAAAAAAAGAAATGTGTAAGAGCAGTGGTGGCATCACAGGTGTCACGTACGAGGCCCTAGACCCATCTTCTGCTTTCAGCAGAGCAGTGGTGGCATCACGGGTGCCACGTACGTGGTCCGAGACCCGTCTCCTGCGTTCAGGAGAGTCTGTGCCTGCCCAGCAGGGTATGTCAGTGCACACGTGTGTTCTTCCTAACTGTGCCCCGAGCATTCACTTGCCTGGGTATGGATCTGGGTGCTGGTGTAACTGAACTTTGAGGAAATGTGCAGGTCAGGTTACTGTGGGGTGGGCAGAGGTGCAGGCAGCCTGCACCTGTGCTCCACAGCACAGAAGAGAGGCCTGAAAGAGGGGCTTGGTTCATTGACCCAGCAAGTGTTCTCAGGAGGCTGCTGGGTGCTAGGAACGTGCCTTTGCCCCCAGGAGCCTCTGGTTGAGAGGGCAGCATAGATGTGAAGTGACACATCGGTCCTGACTTGAGGCTCTGGGTCCTGGGGGGCTTCCTGAGGAGCCTTCACACTGTCGGAAGTGGTTGGCCAGGTACAGGTGTCGGGAACACAGATACGGGTTCAGTGTGAGGTGGCAGGGGTACAGCCTGGCCTTCATGGTGGCTGCAGTGTGACAGGGAGGGGCTGACAAAGTGAGAAATGGGAGCTGGAGAGGCTGTTGCTTGCCAGGTGTGTGCTGGGTCAGCCCTGTGAGCCATTGTGAGGCTGGGCACAGGGACCCCTGAAGCACAGCCCAAGGGGCATGAGAGCAAGGGGCTTAAAGAGGTGGGGAGGTGCCTGCTGGGGAGAAGAAAGTGAGCTGAAGGGACTTTGAGGACACTTGGGGGTTGGGGGGTGACGGGGGCTGCCTGGCGGGTAGACACACACTCGTGGCTTTAATTTTCAGTTCTTCAGATTTACTTCTCTTTCCACTGATTAAAATGTGTTTTTGTCATTAGTCTAATGCAAGTGGCAAACTCCGGAAGAAGAAAAAGAAACAGAAAACTAAGAAAAGCGGCACGGGAGAAGCACTGGTATGTGGATTGGGCCTGGGTCTGCTTCTCTGCCTGATACCCTCTCCATTCTCTCTGCCTGTTTCTCAAGGTGGTATTGAAGGAAGTTTATTTAATATCTGTATTCCTTCCTGTTAGCAGTATAACCAAGGCCGGGCGCGGTGGCTCACGCCTGTAATCCTAGCACTTTGGGAGGCCGAGTCGGGTGGATCATGAGGTCAGGAGATCGAGGCCATCCTGGCTAACATGGTGAAACCCCGTCTCTAAAAAAGAAAAGGAATATAACTAATTAAAAAGTCAGAGAGCCGGGCGCGGTGGCTCAAGCCTGTAATCCCAGCACTTTGGGAGGCCGAGGCGGGTGGATCATGAGGTCGAGAGATCGAGACCATCCTGGTCAACATGGTGAAACCCCGTCTCTACTAAAAATACAAAAAATTAACTGGGCATGGTGGCGCGTGCCTATAATCCCAGCTACTCAGGAGGCTGAGGCAGGAGAATTGCCTGAACCCAGGAGGCGGAGGTTGCGGTGAGCCGAGATCGTGCCATTGCACTCCAGCCTGGGTAACAAGAGCGAAACTCCATCTCAAAAAAAAAAAAAAAAAAAAAAAAAAAAAAAAAAGAAAGGTCAGCGAACAAGAAAAGAAAAAATTACTTGCTAAATTCTGCTTCCTGTTTTTACCCTCATTCCTTGGAGGGTCAGAGCTCTGCTCTGTGTATGTCTCTGTGGGAGTCTGTGGTCTAAAGGGGGAGTCCCTTTTTGTTCTGCCGCTCCTGTGGCCCTGAGCACCTGCTTCTGCCCTGACATCTGTCCCGTGCTTATGGGTTAATCGGATGGTGGCACAGGACCCACACTGCAGCTCGTCTGTCATCACAAAATGTGTCTTCATTGTTGCCCTTCGTCCTCGTCTGATTGTGTCCTGAGACCAGGGTGTGGCTTTGTTGCTGTTCAGTTGGAGCCACAAGTCACAACCCTGTTTACCTGAGGAGGTGAGCACACCTGTCAGGTGTGGAATGTGATTTTTCAGCCCAGTTTTTTCTAGGGTCCTTCTGGTTCTGTGATTCTGTCCATGCTGAGTACTTCTTCTGAAACATGTCTTCTTTTTTCTGAATGTGTGGATGGTACACAGTGTTTGACCCATACTGTCCTTTAGGAACTAATAAAATTTAATAGGTCTCTTTAAATAAATAATTTTTTAATTGTTACAACATTTAAAATAATGTCAGTGTGGTGATGATGAGGTTGTTTTGGGGCTTTTAGGAAAACGGACTAGAAGATATTGATCGCATCCTGGAGAGGATTGAGGACAGCAGTGGTTTGAACCGTCCTGGCCCAGCTCCCCTGAGCTCCAGGAAGCATGTTCTCTACGTGGAGCACAGGTGCGGCCCCACCCTTCTCTGTGACTGCTCCCACAGAGACTCTGTGGTAGGAAAAGGTTCTCTAAGAAAAGGAAAAAAGGGAAAATTTAAATAAAAAAAGAAAAAGGAAAGGAAAAGAAAATGTGGTATCTTTATTAAAAAATAATATTGAGTTTGGCCGGGCGCGGTGGCTCAAGCCTGTAATCCCAGCACTTTGGGAGGCCGAGGCGGGTGGATCACAAGGTCGAGAGATGGAGACCAACCTGGTCAACATGGTGAAACCCCGTCTCTACTAAAAATACAAAAAAAAAATTAGCTGGGCATGGTGGCGCGTGCCTGTAATCCCAGCTACTCAGGAGGCTGAGGCGGGAGAATTGCCTGAACCCAGGAGGCAGAGGTTGCGGTGAGCTGAGATCGCGCCATTGCACTCCAGCCTGGGTAACGAGCGAAACTCCGTCTCAAAATAAAATAAAATAAAATAATAATAATAATATTGAGTTTATTATTAATCATTTAGGAAATAGGCTGGGCCCAGTGGCTCACGCCTGTAATCCCAGCACTTTGGGAGGCCAAGGCTGGCGGATCACCTGAGGTCAGGAGTTTGAAACCAGCCTGGCCAACATGGTGAAACCCGATCTTTACTAAAAATACAGAAATTAGCTGGATGTGGTGGCAGTTGCCTTTAACCCCAGCTATTCGGGAGGCTGAGGCAGAATTGCTTGAACCCCTGAGGCAGAGGCTGTGGTGAGCCGAGATTGAGATCGCACCACTGCACTCCAGCCTGGATGATGGAGCGAGACTCTGTCTTCAAAAAAACGCAAATAGGAAGTCATCCACATTGCAGAGGACTTTTACCTTTACTTCTTGTGCATCTTAGAGAGTTCCTTCTTTTTCTTTTTCCTTTTTTTTTTTTTTTTGAGACAGGATCTCTCTGTCACCCAGGCTGGAGTGCAGGGTGTGATCATAGGTCACTGCAGCCTCGACCTCCTGGGCTCAGGAGGTCCTCTTGCTCCAGCCTCCCAAAATGCTGGAATTACAGGTGTGAATCACCATGACTGGTCAAAAGTTATTTCTTATCTTGTCATCCTTGGATGATTATTCATCTCTTGGTCTTATAGATGCTCAATGAATCACTGTCTCTACTTCAGAAATTACTGCCAGCTTTCAAAAAAAAAAAAAAAAAACTCCTAGAGTCAGTTAAGACACACGAGGCCGGGCGCGGTGGCTCAAGCCTGTAATCCCAGCACTTTGGGAGGCCGAGGCGGGTGGATCACGAGGTCCAGAGATCGAGACCATCCTGGTCAACATGGTGAAACCCCGTCTCTACTAAAAATACAAAAAATTAGCTGGGCATGGTGGCACATGCCTGTAATCCCAGCTACTCAGGAGGCTGAGGCAGGAGAATTGCCTGAACCCAGGAGGCGGAGGTTGCAGTGAGCCGAGATCGCGCCATTGCACTCCAGCCTGGGTAACAAGAGCGAAACTCCGTCTCAAAAAAAAAAAAAAAAAAAAAAAGACACACGAATGTAGTCTCAGGGTGTGCATGCGGCCCTAACTCAGACTCAGAAGCTGATGTGTGTCCCACACAGTGGCTTTCTCCATGCAATGGCCCCCAAAGTGGGCCTCCCCACACAGTGTCCAGTGCTTCCCTGTGGTGCCCACAATGGCGAGGCCCCAACCATGGCTAGGTGGTGATTTTAAAGAAAGTAGGCCTGGAAGTTAGCTTTTAAGTCAAAAACCACTGTTTTCTTTCCTTAATTATTAAGTGGCTTTCTAAAATTTTTGGAGTCATCGTTGAACATAATTTCATTTTTCTTTCTAAAATTTTCAATTCCCTAGACACTTGAATCCAGACACAGAACTGAAAAGGTATTTTGGTGCTCGGGCAGTCCTGGGGGAACAAAGGTAAGGTCCACAGTAAACTGCATTCCCACAGCTGCTTCCTTCTCTCTTATACTCTTGAGGCGGGTGGTGTTCCTGAAGCCAGTTAACGACTTTGGAGGGAGAATATATAAAGCCAGAGTGCACACATTACTCTCAGAATTGGGATCTGAAAGGGAGTCCACAGACGGTCTGTGTATGACCTTGTCTGTGACTGTGGGTTGTGGGGATGCCCAGGGTAGATGGCTTTCATCCCTCACAGTGTAAGGGGCCGTCTCTAGTGTAAGGTTCCAAATGCCCAGGCTGGAGTGCAGTGGTATGATCCTGGCTCACTGCAACCAGGTGCGGTGCTCATACCTGTAATCCCAGCACTATGGGAGACCGAGGTGGGTGGATCACCTAAGGTCAGGAGTTTGAGACCAGCCTGGGCAACATAGTGAACCCTGTCTCTACTGAAAATATAAAAATTAGCTGGGCACCCAGCTGTAATCCCAGCTACTTGGGAGGCTGAGGCAGGATAATCACTTGAACCCGGGAGGCGGAGGTTGCAATGAGCTGAGATTGTACCACTGTATTTAAGCCTGGGAAATGCAGTGAGACTCTGTCTTTAAAAAAAGGAGGGGGAGGTGGTTTCAAAAGCTGTTAAATTTTAAGATTTTCTGGTTTTGCTTCTCACAGCAAACAAAACTGATGTGAAGTTCAGGTTCTGAGATAAGTTTCTTTTTGTTTTTTTCCTTTTTATTTATTTATTTAGAGACAGGGTCTTGTTATGTTGCCCAGGCTGGACTGCAGTGGCTGTTCACAGGCACGATCTCACTACTGATCAGCATGGGAGTTTTGACCTGCTCTGTTTTCAACCTGGGCCAGTTCACCCCTCCTTAAGCAGCCTGGTGGTCCCCTGCTCCCAGGAGGTCACCATATTGATGCCGAACTCGGTGCGGACACCCAATCCGCATGGCACACTACAGCCCAGAACTCCGGGCCCAGGAGATGCCCCCACCTCAGCCTCCCGAGTAGCTAGCACTACAGGCATGTGCCACCATGCCCGGCTCCTTTTCGAGATTGATTCTTGTTCTCTTGCCCAGGCTGGAGCGCAGTAGTACGATTCCAGCTCACTGCATCCTCAGCCTCCCGAGTTCAAGTAATTCTCCTGCCTCAGCCTCCCTACTGGCTGTGATTATAGGTGCACATCACCACACCCAGCTAATTTTTGTTTGTTTATTTGTTTGTTTGATAAGTAGAGATGAGGTTTCACCATGTTGGCCAGGCTGGTCCCTAACTCCTGACCTCAGGTGATCTGTCCGCTTTGGCCTCCCAAAGTGCTGGGATTTCAGGCGTGAGCCACCTCACCTGGCCGAGATAAGTTTCATCTATGTTCTTTCAGTAGTTCTTAGCAGTTGGGCAGCATGGCTGTAGGTAAGGATGGCTGGCTGTGATGAGGAATGCAGGGTCTTCCAGCTCCAGACAGGAGGAAGAGCAAGGGAGTCTGCTTCTGGGACTTTATATAGGAGGTATGTTCTGCCTCTGCACTCTGCATTGGAAGGTCCAGAGCCTTTGTCTTTTTATTTTTTTTAAATAATTTTCTTTTTGTAGACTCAGGGTCTTGCTGGGTTACCCAGTCTGGTTTTGAACTCTTGGCCTCAAGTGATCCTCCCACCTTAGCCTCCCAAATAGCTGGGACTACAGGCACGTGCTACCGCTCATTTATTTTATTTTATTTTTTGTAGAGACAAGGTCTCACTTTGTTGCCCAGGCTGGTGTCAAACTCCTGGCTTCAAGTGATCCTTCTCACTCGGCCTCCAAAGTGCTGGGATTACAGGCATGAGCCACCATGCCCAACCAGACGTAATCTTTTTTTGTGTTTTGTTTTGAGACAGAGTCTTGCTCTGTTACCCAGGCTGGAGTGCAGTGGCATGATCTTGGCTCACTGCAACCTCAACCTCGGCTCACTGCAATCTCTGCCTCCTGGGTATAAGCAATTCCCTGCCTTAGCCTCCTGAGTGGCTGAGTTTACAGGCACGTGGCACCGTGCCCTGCTAATTTTTGTATTTTTAGTAAAGATGGGGTTTCGCCATCTTGGCCAGGCTGGTCTTGATCTCTTGACCTCATAATCCACCCACCTTGGTCACCCAGTGCTGGGATTACAGGTGTAAGCCCCGGCGCCTGGCCAGTCCTCTGTTTTATTGGACCATAGAGAGGACTGCTGGTCTATATCATGCCCTGGTTTTGCACCTCTTGAGTTCTTTTTTTTTTTTTTTTTTTTTTTTTTTGAGACGGAGTTTTGAGTTTTGCTCTTGTTACCCAGGCTGGAGTGCAATGGCGCGAACTTGGCTCACCGCAACCTCCGCCTCCTGGGTTCAGGCAATTCTCCTGCCTCAGCCTCCGGAGTACCTGGGATTACAGGCACGCGCCGCCATGCCCAGCTAATTTTTTGCACCTTTAGTAGAGACGAGGTTTCACCATGTTGACCAGGATGGTCTCGATCTCTCTACCTCGTGATCCACCCGCCTCGGCCTCCCAAAGTGCTGGGATTACAGGCTTGAGCCACCGTGCCCGGCCTACACCTCTTGAGTTCTAAGCATTATTTCTTTTTTTTTCTTTTTTTTTTTTTTTTTTTTTTGAGGTGGGGTCTCACTGTCACCCAGGCTGGAGTGCAGTTGTGTGATCTCAGCTCACTGCCTCCTCCCCTTCCTGGGTTCAAATGATTCTCCTGCCTCAGCTTCCCAAGTAGCTGAGATTACAGGCCAATGCCACCATGCTCAGCTAATTTTTGTTTTTTTAGTAGACAGAGGATTTCACAATGTTGGCCAGGCTGGTCTCGAACTTCTGACCTCAAGTGATCTTCCCGCCTTGGCCTCCCAAAGTGCTGGGATTACAGGCATGAACCACCAGACCCGGCCTAAACGTTGTTGCTGCACCGTGGTATTCCTGGGTCGTTCCTCACCCTAGTGTTGGCGCCTGCCCAGATGTTGGCTCAGTCCCCCGATGTCTGCAGGCATTTCTGTGAAACTGCCCAAGAATGAGTATTCCGGTTTCAAGTCAGCTGCCTGCTGCCAGCACCCTTGAGTAGAGTCAAGCTACTTGCACACAGGTTCCCGCCCAGGGTCCCCCTTCATCTTCTCACTTGAAATAGATGGTAGTGGATTTAGAAATCCATCATCATGTGTAGAGAAAAAGTAGTGTTGATGTTTTAACTTTTACCTTTGATTATGGGTAAGACTGAGGATGTTTTTATATGCTCTTTGTTCACTCTTTCCTTGGATTTCTTTTTTTTTTTTAATTTTGTTTTCTCTTGAGATGGAGTCTCGCTGTTGCCCAGGCTGGAGTGCAGTGGCACAATCTCAGCTCACTGCAGCCTCCACCTCCTGGGTTCAAGGGATGCTCCTGCCTCAGCCTCCCAAGTAGCTGAGAATACAGGCATCTGACACCACGCCCAGCTAATTTTTGTATTTTTGGTAGAGATGGGGTTTCACTGTGTTGACCAGGCTGGTCTCAAACTCTTGACTCCAGAAGTCCTGGGACTTTCCTTGGATTTCTAATAGGCTTTGCTTTATATTTTACTTGACATTTTGGTGTTAATTATAATGAGAAATATACTTGAAAATGCCTGCTTTGTCACCTATATTTCCCTGGCCTGAGGGCTCCACCTCCCCACCCTTCGTTTGCATCTGCTTCGTCTGTCTTTGCCATTTCTTTACATTTTTGTGTGGTCTTATTTCTGCAAATTTGATTATTAATAGTAATTAGTATAATTAATACTGATTTATGAGTAATTAGTTGATGATAATTGCTTTTATTATTTTTATAGTGGTAGTTTACTTTTTGTTGTATTTATTCGTTTATTTTTGAGACTGAGTCTCGCTCTGTTGCCCAGGCTGAAGTGAAGTGGTACGATCTCGGCTCACTGCAACCTCTGCCTCCCAGGGTCAAGCAGCTCTGCCTCAGCCTCTTGAGCGGCTGGGACTACAGGCACCTGCCACCCCACCCGGCTAATTTTTTCTGTTTTACTAGAGACAGGGTTTTACTATGTTGGCCAGGATGGTCTCGATCTCCTGATCTCGTAATCCGCCTGCCTCAGCCTCCCAAAGTGCTGAGATTACAGGTGTGAGCCACTGCATCTGGCCTGTTGCATTTATTTCTTTAAAAATTTAAGTTCTACCAAAAGACTTCGATGGAGAAACCACAGTTACCTTTTTATTCATCCCACCACCCTTGTCCTGCTCCTCCAAGACAAAGACCTGGCCTGTTTCTGTTTCTCCTTCTGGTGGTTCCCTCAGAAGCTCAGAATGACATGGGCTGTGCTTCTTCTTGGGCCCTGACTCTGCTGTCACAGCCGGCTCAGCTCATTGCCCCAGCTCCTTGGCACCACTCCTGCTGAGAAGGCCTGCCAGCCTTCAGGCTCCTCCAGACTCCTGCCCCTTATCCGCTGTTAGCACCACTCCAGTCTGGGTCTGTTCTGGAGGCTTCCTTACTTGTTTTGTGGGGCTGCTCCCTGTGGGCCAGGCTGTCCCTGGAATTTTGTACATGTGGCACATGAGAGTCTTAGCCAGGCACGGTGGCTCAAGCCTGTAATCCCAGCACTTTGGGAGGCTGAGGCGGGTGGATCACGAGGTCAAGAGATTGAGACCATCCTGGTCAACATGGTGAAACCCCATCTCTACTAAAAATACAAAAAATTAGCTGGGCGTGGTGGCGCGTGCCTGTAATCCCAGCTACTCAGGAGGCTGAGGCAGGAGAATTGCCTGAACCCAGGAGGCGGAGGTTGTGGTGAGCCGAGATCACGCCATTGCACTCCAGCCTGGGTAACAAGAGTGAAACTCTGTCTCAAAAAAAAAAAAGAAAAGAAAAGAGAGTCTTAAGGACTGACTCTGCCAGGCCTGGGCGTGTGCTGCAGGCAGGAGTAGGGGGCTGGGGCCACCTTGACATCAGCAGGGCCCTCCACGCTGGCCTCCACTCTGCATTGGCTGCACTGTGGGGCCCTCATGCCAGGGCAGGGATGGCCCTGTGGGAAGGGGGCTGTGCTGTGCCCCTGGTGACTGTGGGGCACAGCTGCTGCTGTCATTGATGCCATGGCTCCCACACCCCGCCTCTCCTGTTCCTGTGTGCCCAGGCAGAGTGCACTGAGCTCTGTTATTTGGGGGTATCTGCCACAGGTGTCAGGCCGACCCTAAGCACTGGTCAGATGGTATCTCAGCTGGGCAGGTAAGGAGACATGGAAAAGGCATGGAGCTACTGTTAAATCAGAGATGGTTGGTTTCTTAAGCTGAGTGATGGGCATGTGGATATTGGCATGTTACTCTCTTTCTTTTGTTTTTCTTTTTTTCTTTGCTTTTTGAGACAGGGTCTCATTTTTGCCCAGGCTGCAGTGCTGGGATCACAAGTGCAGTCCATCACACCAGCCTAATTTTTTAAATCCTTTGTAGAAATGGGGTTTTGCTGTCTTGACCAGGCCATTCTCGAACTTCTGGGCTCAAGAAATCCTCCCATCTTGGCCTCCCAAAGTGCTGGGATTATAGGTGTGAGCCACTGTGCCCGGCCAGATTTTCCTTTTTAATTTCTCTCTATGGGGTGTTGGTGAGCCGGCCTCCCTGCCCCACCCGCCCAGCAGCAGGTGCTGCCGCTCATTTGCGTCCTGTCCCTGTGCGTCCCCACCCTGCCACACATGCCTTCTCTGCCCTCAGTGTTGCTTGCACGGTCCCTACAGGGATCAGGCAGCCAATCCTAGGTCCCCACACACAACAGAAAGTAAAGCTGTGCCCATGTCCCGTTCTCCCCAGGCCACGGCAGAGACAGCGCGTATACCCCAAGTGCACATGGCTGACAACCCCTAAGAGCACCTGGCCCCGGTACAGCAAACCAGGTGAGGGCCTGCAGAGGCTGTAGGGGGGTCCGTACAGCAAACCAGGGGAGAGCCTGCAGAGGCTGCAGGGGGGTCCATACAGCAAACCAGGGGAGGGTCTGCAGAGGCTATAGGGGGGTCTGTACAGCAAACCAGGGGAGGCTGCAGAGGCTATAGGGGGGTCTGTACAGCAAACCAGGTGAGGGCCTGCAGTGCAGGGGGGTCCGTACAACAAACCAGGGGATGATCTGCAGAGGCTGCAGGGGGGTCCGTACAGCAAACCAGGGGAGGGTCTGCAGAGGCTATGGGGGTGTCTGTACAGCAAACCAGGGGAGGGTCTGCAGAGACTATAGGGGGCTCTGTACAGCAAATCTGGGGAGGATCTGCAGAGGCTGCAGCGGGGGTCCATACAGCAAACCAGGGGAGGGTCTGCAGAGGCTGTAGGGGGTCTGTCCACTGGCCCGTGCAGGCATTGGGAGTGTCAGTGCCTCTTGAGCCAAGTCTCTTCACCTGGAGCACTGGGGTGCAGAGTGTGACTATTTGTTACCACACTGAGGGCTTGTATGCTGAAGGCTGGCCCGGTGCCTCTGACATGGAGCCTCCCAGGCACAGTATTTGTGTGTTTGGTTATCTTTTAATGCAGGTTTTTCCTACTGTGCTGCCATTTACCTTTTTCTTATAGAAGTGATCAAGTTAATTTTAAACTGCACTATTTTGTTTATTGCAAACTAATAAGTGCCCATGATTTAAAGATAAATTGCAACAGTGCAGAAAGGCACGGAGTGCTGCGTAGATGCCCTGTTGGCGTGCTTGGTTGCATGGTGTGGGGTAGCGTCAGGACAGCCTCCATGCTGGCCTCCACTCTGCAGTGGCTGCACTGTGGGAGCCCTCAGGGACCAGGGCAGGGATGGCCCCATGGGAAGGGAGCTGTGCTGTGCCCATGGCTGCGGCTGTCTGTGCAGCCACGGCTCCCATGCCCTGCCTCTCCTGTGCCTGTGCCTGTGTCTGTGGAGGTG